>NC_082728.1:35367438-35679460 GCF_030144855.1 Hypanus sabinus
TTGTTTTAATATTGTGACTAATATTTTGACAGAAGTAGAAACAGAAGAGTGAGTTATTTGTCAAACTTTATACGACTGCTGTTTAACCTTAACAAGAATGGCAATGAACTGGTGATTTACCATGCCAGATGTGTGGACAACTCATCAGTAATGACAGGGGGTGAAATTGCAGTTAAACCCAAGATGATTCACCAAGTTATTGATTGCCAATGTAGGCCTGATGCAGAGCAACACTGTGGAGACTGATGTGCATGGGAAGTGTAAGCATTAGTGGTGGGAGAGGGCAAAGAAGAATGCAGGTCAACATATTTGAGGTGAGGAAGTGAGTGGAAAACATAAAAGTTAATATTGGAGAAGAAAATGCTTACATTAGACCTAAAAATAACTCATTTGCACTTGGGTTATTCCTTGCTGGCAAGTATCCAGAATCAGCCAATCTTTGTACACTTCTTTCATCCCTTTCCCCCCTCCCTTCCCCATTGCCAAGGCTTATTGCCCTCCCATGCAGCTGACCCAAGGGCACTGGTGGAAGTGTGGCGGGCAGCAATGCCAAGCAAGAAACATCCTCCTGTAAATGTCATTAATACAACTACTACATAGACATCCACAGCACAATAAATTTTAAATTGTCCCATTCAGGTCAAGACATTTAACCTCTGTGGGGGATTTCTTGCTCTTGTGATATAACATCTATCCTGACAAGGAGAATCACTCCACTTGGCAGGTGAGACTTGTGGCTGCGAAACAATCTCAGGTTTGGAGGCGGTTGTAGGAGTTGACTCTGGCACTGCAGGAAGTGGTTCTGGCAGTTTTGGGCAACTTTCTTCTCAAACAATTGACTCAACTGTCCTCAGCATATTGATATGTCACCTCCAGATGCCATCTTCACTGTGTAGGAGAGTGGACTTTGAATTTTGAATGGTGCTTTGCAAGTCATGATTGTAGTTGCTGTGATTGATTGATTGAATGAATTCTACAGCATAACAACTCTCACTCCATTAGACACCAAGGCTATTAATTATAAGAAATAAAATTTAGTTTTGTTTTCCTAACTCTGATAGACATTTCCTAAAACCATAGCCAAAAACTACAAACAATTTCAAGTGTTATTTATTCTTTATCAAGAATTTTTACCGCAGGAATAATTGGTATGCATAGTACAGCTACAAGACACAGCAAAAGTGAAATTCCTTTAGAACTCAGGCTTTTTAATATTATCAAATTAATCTATGTTTAATAAAGCAGTAAACAAAAGTATTCCAGTTTTATGTGATCTAATAAAAATTAGTTAAACTATTTGTAATTTTAAAAAGCCTCTGAATACATTCCTGTTTAATAATTCTCAAATAATAGTTAGTCCACACATATATCTTGCAAATAAATAAAGCATATTTAAATTTATAATTTAAAATGAATGATATTAGTATTAACAGTAACAGATTTAGATTACCAATTAACTCTCAAAGTAAATTGAACTGAAGTTTGAGTGTTTCATTATAAAGGAATATGAACGTTCCATGGCAAGGGCCAAGAATATTGAAATGCATTTGTAATCAGGTTATATTTACCCTCAGTTAATTAACATGTAATTAGATAATAATGAATGACATCTCACGTAACTCAATATATATTCCAAATTAATAATCATCCTTCCTTTATTCTTGTATCTTTATGCCTAAAATGCTAAATTACTTCATAGTTTATGATCAGTTTATATTCATGTTCCTAATTATGAAGTGATATATTAATGTTAATAATGCCCTACCAGAACTCTCTCATCAATGTACCTTGCTAACTGCAATATAAAGTGGCTGTATGCCCAGCAGTACTACGCTGTGAATTATATCATTTGACTGAAAGTACTGGTTTAGAAGATTAATAGTATTGTGTCAGCTTAAAAGACAATTTACACAGACAAGTTCCCCAGCAAAAACTAATTAGACAATCAGCTTACAGTGAATCTATTTTTGTGGCGTTACAGAGTACTTGCAGCACCAGATCAGGTCATTTGACCCAACAGGTCTATGATGGTATTTTTGCTTCACATGATTATTCTTCTAAACCCTTGGGCATATTCTTTTTATTTATTTTTCCCACATGTATTTAAGTAGTTTCCCTTTAAACATATACATGCTAATTAACTCATATTTAGGGTGATATATACGGACCATGGTCTGGACAAAGTGCTTATACCTGAATTATCCAATGCACTAATTAGAGACTTCCAGTTGCAAGTAGAAACACAGATAGAAACTTGCCCTCAGATGAGAAACGTACATCTCTGAATTCCTCTTTGCTTCCCAAACTGACTCCAGTAAAATTTTCAGTGGCTTGACAAAGTACATGTAGGATTATATCTTCCCTGGCTGGGGATGCTGGAACTATGGGGCAGAGTTTCAAACTAAAGGTTAGCCATTCAGTGCGAAATTTCAGTAGCCAGAGTGCAGTGAATCTTTCAGAGCTGTCTGAGAAGACTGGGGTGCTATAGTCACTCAGTATGTGTAAGACAGGGATGAGTACAATTTTGGAGATTAAGGGAATCAAGGAATATGAACTTTATAGAGGAATGTTTGGCTGATGAAATATGTCATAAATGATCCTAATGAATGGCGAACAGGTGCAAAAATGCCAACAACCTGCTCCTGCTTCAGCTTCTTCACACGTCTTATTTGTTTTAGACGCTGAAATACAGAAATCATGTGAAGTGTCCAGCCATCCTCTCATGCCTTTCCCTTTTCTAATAAGTTTTTATGCAGTAGAAAACAAATTCTATAATGATCATCATATTGAACTTTAAGCACCACTTTATTTCATTAAGAGCTGGAACGGTCATTACTTGAAAGCTGAAATCATTAGGTTTGTATCTGACTCCTGGAAAATATCAAGCACTCCAACATAAATAATTCACAGAATTTACCAGTCCAATTTCAAGTTTGGTCAAAAAACTTCAGCTATGTAATCTAATTTACAATCTGCTGTTCTCATTGGCCAAAGTTGATGTCAGCATGAGTTCTCTTTTCCCCCTTGACTCAACTTACACAGTTCTGATTGACATTCACACTCTGCTCGTCCTTTTCTTCTTATTCCCGTTTCATCCCTCTTCCTTTCCAGTCCTGATGCAGGGACTCGCCCAAAATGGTGACGGTTTATTCCTCTCCACAGATGCTGCCTGACCTACTGAGTTCCTCCAGCATTATGTGTGTGTTATCCTTTTACTGCATTCTTTCATCTGAGGTGTGATTCTTTGGTGGAACCTATGCAAGTGTGTTTTCTCTTCCCCTCTCCCTTTGTTTGTAACGTAATCCGCAGCTCAGAGACTATTCCAAGTGGCGTCCAAGACAGCTTCAATGTCTATAATATTACAATACCAAATCATTACTATAACAACTGTTTTTATATTGCTTTCAAACTAGCAAAATATGCCAAGGTGCTATACAGAATGCTATAAAATTGATGGATCATAAAACATGTATTAGATCATGCAATCAAAATGTCTTAAAGAGGTGAGTATTAAGGGATTTCCTAAGGGAGCAGGAGGGAGAAGGGCAGATGACAGAGCCTAGGGCCAAAAGACTGGCCATGAGAACAGTATAATTTGGAGAAATGGAAGAACAGTTAGCTCATAAGTTAATAATGGTAAAGGTGATTAATGAATCGGGGAGGCTGAAGTCACAGAGTGATTGAAATCAAGAACTGGAATTTTAAATCAATACAGTTTTTTACAGGGAGCCAAAGTGAGTAAAGAAGCACAGTGGCACAATGGGTAAATGGGACTTCACATGAGTTAAAGGACAGGTAGTGTTTTAGATGTCTTCGAAGTTACTGAGGATGGAATGAGGTTAGGAATGGAAAAAGCAAATGCAATAGGCAACAAAGAACATGGGAGAGGTCTTCAGCAGCCAAAGAGCAGAGGCGGGGGATGATTTTCCAATTATGCTGTATCAGAGGCAGATCTCAACTGCTCGCTGTATTGAGACTTAGTTATCTGCGAATATGCCATATGTAGTATTCAGACCAGAATACTTACAGTTTTCAGAATGGACTGAACTGCGGACTCTGGTGAGGCCAAGGAAGGTGGCGTATATTTTATGGTCAATTCTCGTTAGTGTTCCGACATGGCAGTAACGTTGAACTCGAGTTCCCCTGACCTAATGATCAAAAGCAGGTCATTCTAGAGTTCCCATCTGTGATCCTGACCTTTGCTTATATACCACCACCAGCCAACTATAAGCAAGCACTCGTGATACTGCACAATGCCATCTGCAGGCCAGGAACAGCCCATCCTGACACATTTCAAGTTATGGTGAAGACTTCAACCAGGCCTGTTTGAAGAAGACCTTGCCCAGTTATCACCAGCATCCAGCCTGTAGCACCAGAGCTCCCAGCATACTAGCCCACTGCTACACTAAGATAAGGAATGCCCATCGTTCCTTCCCCAGACTGTATTTTGGTAAATCAGATCACTTGGCTGTCTTTTTTCATGCATAGAGGCAGAACCTAAAAAGCCAGGCTCCAGAGATTAGGGCAACTAAGAGGCGGTCATGGAAGGCAGAGGAATGATCACAGGATGACTTTGAGTCAGCGGTCTAGGCCACGTTCAAGCACTCATCCAGAGATCTGAATGAACACACCAGGGTTGTAACAGGTTATTAGAACAGCTGTTGATGAGTGTGTCCCCAGAATCTTCCCCAGTCAGAATCCCTGGAAGAACCATGAGATCCAAAATATACTGAGAGCCAGATCAGAGGTCTGGAGACCAAGAACACTATAAGAGGTCCAGGTACGATCTCTGGAAAGCCATCTCATGGACCAAACTGGAATGAACAAGGGATGCTCGACAGATGTGGCAGACTTTGAATGACATAACCTCCCATAAAGATAAATCAAGCAACGTGGGGACAGCAGGGGTTTACTTCCAGATGAGCTCAATACTTTCTGTGCTCATCTTGACTGTCTGAAAATGGAGGAACCATCAAGAACCCCCACATCTCCTGATGATCGTTTGATCTCAGTCTCTGAAGCTGTAGTGTGGGCTGCCTCCAGGATGGTGAATCCAAGGAAAGTATCTGGACTAGACAGTGTACCTGACCATGTACTAAAGACCTGCGCTGACCAACTGGCTGGCATGTTCACTGATATCTTTAACCCCTCGCCTCCCAGAGTGTGCTACCCAACTGCTTCAAGCAGGCTTCAGTTATAGCAGCGGCAGGAAGAGTGTGGTGACCTGCCTCAATGACTAACGTTCAGTAGCATCTACATCCGGAGAGATGAAGTGCTTTGAGAGCCTGATGCCTCAACCTATCAGCTCCTGCCTGAAAAGCAACTTGGATCCACTCCAGTTTACTTATTGGAGCAATAGGTCCACTGCAGATGCTATCTCATTGGCTCTTCACACAACGCTGGAACATCTAGACAGCAAAGATGCATGCTCTATATCAATTAAAGTCTAGATAGACAACATCCATTGCCTTGCCTTCATCAACTTTCCTGGTAACTTCCCCAAAAACTTTATAAGGTTGGTTAGATATGACATACCATGCACCAAGCCATGTTGACTATCCTTAATCAGTCCCAGTTTATCCAAATACTTATATATCCAATCACTTGGAATACCTTCCAATAACTTATGCCAGGCTCACCAGCCTATAATTTCTTGGCTTATTTGTAGAGTCTTCTTTTAAAACAATGGGACTACTTTGGCTATACCCCAATCCTTCCGTATCTCTTCCATAGCTAAGGATTTTTAAATATCTCTGTTAGGGCCCCTGCTCGCTCTCTCTCTCTCCCCCTTGTAGAGTGCCCTCCTTCTTCAAACATCCACCATTGTTCCTGTACCCAAAAAGATCAAGGCAACATGTCTGAATGTCACACTCACTTCAAAAGTAAGCAACTGCTTTGAGAGGCTGGTCAAAGACTACATCTGCAGCTTGCTACCACCCAAACTGGACCCCCTACAATTTGCCTACTGACACAACTGATCAACAGATGACACAGTAGCCACAGCTCTACACACTGTCCTTACACATCTGGAGAAGAAGGGTGCTTATGTGAGAATGCTGTTCTTGGATTACAGTTCAGCATTCAACTCCAGGCTTGACAAGAAGCTCAGAGACCTCAGCCTTCACCCTGCCTTGTGTAGCTGGATTTTGGACTTCCTGTCAGATCACAGGCAGGTGGTAAGAGTGGGCTCCCTCATCTGTGCCCCTCTGAACCACAACACTGGTGCCCCTCAAAACTGTATCCTAAGCCCCCTCCTTTGCTCTCTGTATAACCATAACTGTGTCACTACCCACAGCTCCAATCTGCTAATTAAATTTGCTGATGACACTACACTGATTGGCCTAATCTCAAATAATAGTGAGGCAGCCTCCTCAAGATGTCATCACCCTGACACAGTCGTGTCAAGAAAACAAACTCTCACTCAGTGTTGCAAAAACAAAGTAGCTGGTTGTGGACTACAGGAGGAATGGAGACAGGCTAAACCCTATTGACATCAATGGATCTGGGGTTGAGAGGATGAGCACAACAGCACCTCTTTCACCTCAGACGGTTGAAGAAGTTTGGTGTGGGCCCCCAAATCCTAAGAACTTTCTACAGGAGCACAATTGAGAGCATCCTGACTGGCTGCATCACTGCCTGGTATGGGAACTGTACTTCCCTCAATCGCAGGACTCTGCAGAGAGTGGTGTGGACAGCCCAGCGCATATGTAGATCTGAACTTCCCACTCTTCAGGACATTTACAAAGACAGGTGTGTGAAAAGAGCCTGAAGGATCATTGGAGATCCGAGTCACCCCAACCACAAACTGTTCCAGCTGCTACCATCTGGGAAATGATACCGCAGCATAAAAGCCAGAACCAACAGGCTCCAGGACAGCTTCTTCCACCAGGCCATCAGACTGATTAATTCATGCTGACACAACTGTACTTCTATGTTATATTGACTGTCCTGCTGTACATAATATTTATTATAAATTACTATAAATTGCACATTGAACATTTAGACGGAATGTAACCTAAAGTTTTTACTCCTCATGTACAGTATATGGAGGATGGAAGTACTAAAGTAAATTCAATTCAATTTCTGCACTTGCCTCCCACATGGTCTGAAGGAACACCTTGTCAGGCCCTGGGGATTTATCCAGACTAATTATCCAAAGGCAGAAAGCACCTCGTCCTCTGTAATCTGTATAGGGTCCATGCCCTTGCTGTTGCTTTGCATCACTTCTATCTACTGGTTGTTGTCTCCCAAGCAAGTACAGATGCAAACGATCTTTATCTTTTATTCTGACAGGTGCATGCAAAATTTGTATTCTCAAAATGTCACTTTTGAAGGCCTCCCACTTACCAAGTACACTTTTGCCAGAAAACTGCTGTCCCAGTCCATACTTGCCAAAGCTTTGCTGATACCATCAAAATTTGCCTTTTTCCAATTTAGAATCTCAACCTGTGGATCGGACTTATTTTTTTGCATATTTTCTTTGAAACTAATGGCATTATGATCACTAGATCACAAAGTATTCCCCTAAACTTCTGTCACCTGCCATGTCTCATTCCCTAATAGGAGATCAAGTATTGCACACTCGTTTGTTGGGATTTCTATGTACTGATTAAGAAAACTTCCCTGAATGCATTTGACAAACTCTATCTCATCTAGTCCTTTTACAATATGGGAGTTCCAGTCAATATGTGAAAAATTAAAATCATCTACAATCACAATCTTGTGTTTCTTGCAACAGTCTTCAATCTCCCTACACATTTGCTCCTCTAAATCCCTAGGACTGTTGGGTGGCTCATAATATAATCCCATTAATACGGTCATACCTTTCTTATTCCGCAATTCTGCCCATTAAACCTCACAAGATGAGCTCTCCAGTCTGTCTTGTCTGAGCACTGCCGTGACATTTTCTCTGATTTATAATGCCACCCCTCCTCCTTTAATCCCTCCTGCTCTAGCTCATCTAAAACAATGGAGCCCTGAACAATGAGCTGCCCGTCCTGCCCCTCATCCAGCCAAGTCTCAGTAACGACTACAGGGTCATAATTCCACGAGCTGATCAATGCCCAATTCTCATCACTTTTCCTACAATACTCCTTGCACTGAAATATATGCAGCCCAGAACATTAGTCCCACCATGTCCAACCTTCGGTTTCCTTACTCTGAATGTAAGCTTAACAATCTACATGTCATTTTACTAACTGCTCTAGTGCACTGGTTCCCACCCCCTTACAACTCTAATTTCACACTCCCCATCCATGCAGCACCAGCAAACCTTTTGCTAGGATATTAGTGTGCCTTCGTTTAGGTGTAAACTCTTCCTTCTGTATTGATCCCACCTTTCCTGGAAGAGAGCCCAATGATGCAAAAATCTGAAGCTCTGTCAGATCTTCCTATTTCCGGCCTCACTAGCACTTGGTGCATGTAGCGATTCTGAGATCATAACCGTGGAGGTCCTGCCCTTTAATTTAGCACCTAACTCCCTGAACTACCTTTGCAGAAACTTGTCACCCTTCCTATCCATGTAATTGGTACTGACATAGACCAAGACTTCTGAATTCTCATCCTCCCACTTAAGATTGCTGTCGTCTCGATCCAAGATGCCCCTGACTATAGCACCCAGGAGGCAACATATCATCGGGGAATCTCATTCTCACCCACAGAATCTCCTTTCTGTTCCCCTAACCAACGAATCCCCAATCAGTGTAGCTTGCCTCTTCCCCACTCCCCTGCTGTGCCACACAGCCAGACTCCATGCCAGAGACCTGACTGTGTAGCTTTCCTATCCCCTTTTGCCCTCACTGCCTTTCCCCTTCCACCCTCCTGATGGTCACCCAGTTACCTATGTCTTGCACCTTGGATGTAACTACCTCCCTGTCTGACATGACTATCAACTCCTCAACCTCCTGAATGACCTAGAGTCATCAGGTTCCAGCTCCAGCTCCTTAATACGGTCTGTTGGAAGCTGCAGCTGAATGCACTTCTTGAAGGTGGCGTCACGGATTCTGAATGTTTTCCTGCCTTCTCACATCCCGAAAGATGAGCATTCGTCTATCCTACCCAGCAGCCCCACTAATCCAACTGTACAATAAGAAAGAAAGAAAGAAAGAAAGAAAGAAAGAAAGAAAGAAAGAAAGAAAGAAAGAAAGAAAGAAAGAAAGAAAGAAAGAAAGAATAAATTTAAAAAAAACATCTACTTACAGTCTTTGCCTCTCCTTGCTGAAGCCTCAACTCCCTTCCTGAGAATTTCTATCATATTCTGTTTTCTTTCAATAGTATTTGCTTTGAGAGATTTTTTATGATCTACTTCTCCCTATACCCAAATCTTCATGCCTTTTCTCCTGCCATTTGTTGCCTTCCTTCCATTCTGTTTTTCACCCTGAGGAAGACGCTTTGATGAAACTGCTCCTGAACTGGACATCGAGTTCACAATAAAAAGTGTTGCACATTTCCATTCTTTTTGTGTGTTATTTGTATGGTGCTCCACAGCACAGAATTAATTATAATGTATTTTATTATACAGCCTTAAGGTGTGTATTTCTGTACATTTGAACCCAGACCAGTGGAAGTGGGCTTAGAAGGCAGAGCATAATTACATCAACTTCACAGACGTGATTCAATTCCCATTTTAAATTTATGCCTTCTATTCATATTTCCTTTGCAGGATAATTTCCACTGACTACAATGTGTTAGTATAATATGACAAGTTTACATTAATAACTATTATAGATAGGCACATGGTTGATATTGAGTACATAGATGCAGAAAACTTAGAATATTATAAGAAATGTTTTATTACTGAGGATTATAGATTCAGTACTCTGCCTGAAGGGAACCTCTCTCAGCACACACACCCTGTAATCTGTCTGATTTTGAAATAAAATATATTAATTTTCTCTTCGCCTGAAGATAAAATACAATCTCTTCTATTCACACTTTAATTATTTTATATAACCGAATTTACTAATATTACCATTACCTTTGCTCCACAAAAAGCTTTTTATTTGGTTTATTTGGAGATCAGAGTAACAGTTCTGGTACGAAATCTCTTGTGAACATTTGAACATTTCACAGCAATGCTAAATCAAATGCCTCTTCATTCATTGAGCAACAAATTTTAATTTTATTTAAACTGCGCTATTTATGTCATCTTTAGTTTTGACTTGGAAGGAATCTTTAAAGAAGGTCAGCAGAAAATCCGTTCCAATTTCACTCGCTAGAACTTATTGCATGCCAAATAAACATCTCCGACTTGGCAGATTCATACATTATTCATCATATCTACTGTGTTTTCAGAGGAAATGTCTAAATGACTGTTCTTAGCGAAATTCAACCCCTTTGATTTATACATAGAAGGGAACCTTGATCACAACTAAACACATTGCTGCGTGTGTAAGTTATATTTTCCAAGGTAACCTGCACAGTTTTAAAGCCACTTGTTGCTTTATTGGATATGGCATTAAAAGAAAACATATGTGTAACTGGAAATAATAATTAGAATAGATCATATTTCATTAGCTATTGCTTTCTATGGATAAGAATCTTAGATTTATTTGAAAATGGAAGTCAAACTAACTCTTCCTGGATTATTCAATAAAACAAACAATATTTTTGAACATGCTTTGATATTGTTTTAAGTTTTGTGTGCAGCTCTGCATATTAGCCAAGCATTCTGTAATTGAATTGCTTTGTTATTGCAGTTATTGTTATAGTTTGAAAATAATGAAAATCAGATGGAAATCTGAGATAATAACAGAAAATGGAGGAGATACTCACCACATCAGGGAATGTCTGTGGAAAGGGTTCTAATGATAGGTCATTGAACTGAAAAGTTAACTTTTTGCAGTCCATAAATATGGCCAAACCTGCTACATTTCTCCAGCAGTGGGAGAGCATTTTGGAGATAGTGATCATAATTCTATCTCCTTTACCATAGCTTTGGAGAGGGATAGGAACAGATAAGTTAGGGCAGTATTTAATTGGAGTAAGGGGAAAATGAGGCTACCTGGCAGCGACTTGGAAGCATAAATTGGAAAAAGATGTTCTCAAGGAAACGTACAGAAGAAATGTGGCAAATGTTCAGGGGATATTTGTGTGGAGTTCTGCATAGGTATGTTCCAATGAGACAGGGTGAAAGATGGTAGCGTACAGGAACTGTGGTGTACAAACGCTGTTGCAAATCTAGCAAAGAAGAAAAGAAGAGCTTACAAAAAGTACAAAAAACCAGGTAATGATAGAGATCTAGAAGATTATAAGGCCAGCAGGAAGGAGCTTAACAATGAAATTAGGAGAGCTAGAAGGGTAGAAGGGGCCATGAGAAGGCCTTGGTGGACAGTACTAAAGAAAACCCCAAGGCATTCTACAAGTACGTGAAGAGCAAGAGGATAAGACGTGAGAATATAGGACCAATCAAGAGTGACAGTGGGAAAGTGTGTATGGAACCAGAGCAGATAGCAAAGGTACTTAATGAATACTTTGCTTCAGTATTCAATATGGAAAAGGATCTTGGTGATTGTAGAGATGACTTACAGTGGAGCTTTTGGAAAGCGTCAAGTTGGCTAAGTCACTGGGACCAGACAAGATGTACTCCAGGTTATTGTGGGAGGTGAGGGAGTAGATTGCTAAGCCTCTGGCAATGAACTTTGCATCATTAATGGGGATGGGATAGGTTCCAGAGGATTGTGGGGTTGCGGATGTTGTTCCCTTATTTAAGAAAGGGAGTAGAGATAGCCCAGGAAATTATAGACCAATGAGTCTTACTTCAGTGGTTGGTAAGTTGATGGAAAAGATTTTGAGAGTCAGAACTTATGAACATTTGGAAAGGCATAATATGATTAGGAATAGTCAGCATGGCTTTGTCAAAGGCAGCTTGTGCCTTACAAGCCTGATTAAATTTTTTGAGGATGTGACTAAACACTTCATGAAGGTAGAGCAGTAGATGTAGTATATATGGATTCAGCAAGGAATTTGATAAGGTACCCAATGCAAGGCTTATGGAGAAAGTAAGCAGGCATGGGATCCAAAGGGGCATTGCTTTGTGGATCCAGAACTGGTTTGCCCACAGAAGGCAAAGAGTGGTTGCAGATGGGTCATATTCTGCATGGAGTTTGGTGACCAGTGATTTGCCTGAAGGATCTGTTCTGGGACCCCTACTCTTCATAATTTTTATAAATGACCTGGATGAGGAAGTGGAGGGATGGGTTAGTAAATTTACTGATGTCACAAAGGTTAGGGGTGTTGTGGATAGTGTGGAGGGCTGTCAGAGTTTACAGCGGGCATTGATAGGATGTAAAACTGGGCTGAGAAGTGCCAGATGGAGTTCAACCCAGATAAGTGTGAGGTGGTTTATTTTGGTAGGTCAAACATGGTGGCAGAATATAGTATTAATGGTAAAACTCTTGGCAGTGTGGAGGATCAGAGGGATCTTGGGGTCCAAGTCCATAGGACACTCAAAGCTGTTGCGCAGGTTGACTCTGTGGTTAAGAAGACATATGGTGCATTGACCTTCATCAATCATGGGATTGAGTTTGGGAGCCAAGAGGTAATGTTGCAGCTATATAGGACCCTGATCAGACCCCACATGGAGTACTGTGCTCAACTCTGGTCGCCTCACTACAGGAGGGATGTGGAAACCATAGAAAGTATGCAGAGGAGATTTACGAAGATGTTGCCTGGATTAGGGAGTATGCCTTATGAGAGTAGGTTGAGCGAACTTTGCCTTTTCTCCTTGGAGCGACGAAGGATGAGAGGTGTATAAGATGATGAGAGGCATTGATCATGTGGATAGTCAGAGGCTTTATCCCCAGGGCTGAAATGGCTAGCACGAGAGGGCACAGCTTTAAGGTGCTTGGAAGTAGGTACAGAGGAGATATCAGGGGTAAGTTTTTTACACAGCGAGTGGTAAGTGCATCGAATGGGCTGCCGGCAATGGTGTTGGAGGTGGATATGATAGGGTCTTTTAAGAGACTCCTGGATAGGTACATGGAGCTTAGAAAAATAGAGGGCTATGGGTAACCCAAGGTAGTTTCTGAGGTAAGGACATGTTTGGCACAGCTTTGTGGGCCGAAGGACCTGTATTGTGCTGTAGATTTTCTATGCTTCTATGTTTCTATTTATTGTTTTCATGAAAATACTGGATTCCTGTTTAGTTATCTTCCAACCAGTTATTCGCTTGTCTTCAACTGACAAGAAAGTGTCAGTAACTTCCACACCGCGTTGTAGGTTAACATGAAACTTTCTAGGAGAAATCAGATGAGAGGCCATCTGTCATTTTAATACATTCCCAATTTGCATAAATTTATGAGGTTTCCATCCACCTGTGCAAACACCTCAGCCACTCAGTGGTGAACAGTTCAAATGGATGCCAGAGGGATGGAATCAGAAAGAAGCCATTTTACTGTATTCACAATCCTGCCAAGTGAAAGTCCCTTCCCAAATCTGCACATATAATAAATATCACTATCTTCCTTAACCTAGATACACAATTATGTTTTTTTACTATTAAGAGAAATATTCATGCATGGATCATAGCATTCATTAGAAAGACTGGGATTTTTTTTTACTATCTTTTATGTAGCCACTTCTATTTTCCAGGTGAAATACTCCTTATCAGCTACCTATGGGAAGAGGTTTACCTAAAGTTATTGGAGACACAAATATAATCTGGAGCAAAACAAAAATTGCTCAAGGGACTCAGCAGGTCAGGCAGTACCTTTGGAGGCAGAGAAATGGTCAATGTTTTGGACTGAAATCTATATCAGAACTAAGAGTGTAGAGGGAGATATGGAGTATAAGCAAGAGGGAACGGTAAAACTATTTCCCTTTCATTGTTATATTACAAACAATACAGTGATTTTTTTTTTCTGTTCTCTTAGTGATTCTGTCTCACCCTGGGTTCGGCTGTTTTTTTTTCCATTTCCAGATTAAACAATGATTCTCTCAACTAATTTGTTAGAGTTTAATTATGTTGCAAGTAAGTTTAAGTTACAAAGTGTAGAGATCCTCTTGGGCCCAGGTTAATTATGCTAGTGGTGTGCCAGCTTTGTACAGTTAGTGGCAGTCTTGCCTTCAGTTTTCACTTCAGGCTCTGTGTTTGTAACCTAGGCTGGCATCAGTGCCGAGTTGAACATTGACCCACCATGACCCTATTGCAAGGGAAGGGAATTCTCTGATGGTCCTGGGTAGCTTTCCAATTTCCTTTCATCATTCAACCCTGCTAAATACAGGTTAAAAGTCATTTACTGTGTGTAATTTTCTTGCTAGATTTAGCTGTCCAATAGTATTTAAAATTCAGGAGTGTTTTGTTGTATGCAAATTACTTGGGACAATTCAAAATCATGAATCTAGAAATTATCCTCTGTTGGGAGATGTGTTAAATGGGTACTGAGTGTGTGAGGAGCAGTGGTGCGCAGTTCTCACTCCATGTGCCCAAATTGGCTTGGGTAAACCGTCAGTTGTTAGCCTTCAATTGTAAGGGATGTTACGGGGAGACATGCCCGGAGCTTTTTTTGGGATGGGGTGAGGGGAGGAGGGTAATGGCTTGCCACATCTGTTAGATGGTAGGAGGGAGTGTAGAGACATGTGGAATTGGGACCTGGACAGCTGAGTGAGCTGGGATCAGGATTGTGATCAGCTTGGAGGGAATGTGGTTCAAGGTTGCAGTGCAGTGCTGTTTAGAGGTGGAGCTCCCTTAGACAAGATACATTGGTGAAGAGTCCAAGTGTGATCTATACTAATGTGTGAATATCTAACTCAAAGTGGTTCTAGATCAAGATGCTGGACTCCACAAACTGCTTGGTCCCCTTTACATATCATTGAAGTAAGCTCCATCTTCCTTATCGGAGTTCTACTTCTATTAAGTGGTCCACAGTTTCTGTATTTCTTGTTTACAGAATTGTGGTAACTAAAATCTTTGTGCAAGTCCAGGCAGCTCTGTATGTTTCTTGGTCAAACAGATGGAGCACTTAGAATCAATTAAGTCAACTGTGTTAAATTAGCATAAAAATGGAGGTGTAATTCTAGAATCCTATGCACATAAACATGAAGTGTTGGCCTTTTTAATTTATGTATTTACTTAGAAATACAGCATGGACAGGCTCTTCCAGCCCAATGAGCCACACTGCCCAGAAAGCTACCTATTTAACCTTAGCATAATCGCAGGACAATTTACAATGACTAGCTACCCAAATGATGGCATGTCTTTGGACTGTGGGAGGAAACCAGAGCACCCAGAGGAAACCCACGCACACACAGGAAGAACATACAGACTTTCTTACAAAGGACCCCAAATTGAATTCCAAACTCTGATGCTCTGTGTGCCTATAAGCCTTCATAAGAGCCTAACATCGTTTTGCTCCACCTCGACAAAAATGGTTAAGGTATCCAAAGACTTTCACAGCTATCTAAACTACTCATTTTCCCACTTGTCCCTTATAAAAATGCCATTCCTTTTTCTCAGTTCCTCTGTCTCTGCTGCATCTGTTCTCAGGATGAGGATTTTCATTTCAGAATAACTGAGATATCCTCCTTCTTCAAAGAAAGGAGCTTCCCTTCCTCCACCATCAATGCTCCCTTCACCTGCATCTCTTCCATTTTGTGCATCTCTGGCCTCACCCCATCTTCCTGTTGCCACAGCAGGGATAGGGTTCCTCTTGTCCTCAGTTATCTCTCCACAAGCCTCCACATCCAGCACATAATTCTCCATGACTTCTGCCATCTCCAATGGGATCCCACCACTAAGCATGTCTTTCCTTGCCCCCTGTTTTCCACTTTCTGTAGGGATCACCCCCATGTGTCTCTCTTGTCCATTCATCCTTCCCCACTGATCTCTCTCCTGGCACTTACCCTTGCAAGCAGAGCAAGTGCCACACCTCCACCCTCACTACCATTCAGGGCCCCAAAGAGTCCATCCAAGTGAGGCAACACTTCATCTGCGAGTCTGTTGGGGTCATCTATTGAGTCTCCCGGTGTTGGCCTATTGCATATCAGTAAGACCCAACGTAGATTGTGAAACCACTTCATCAAACACCTTTGCTCTAACTGCAACAAGAAGTGACATTTCACAGTGACCACCCATTTCAATTTTACATCCCATTCCTATTCCAACATGTCAATCCATAGCCTCCTGTACTGCCATGGTAAGGCCACACTCAGGTTGGAGGAGCAACACAAACAAGAGTCTTGATGGAGGGTCTCAGCCCGAAACATTGTCTTTTTACTCTTTTCCATAGATGCAGCCTAGCCTGCTGAGTTCCCCTGGCATTTTGTGTGTGTTGCTTGGAGGAACAACATCTTATCATCTATCTGAGTAGCCTCCAAGCTGATGGCATGAACATCAATATCTTGAACTTCTAGTAATTGCCTCCCTCCTCTCCTTCACTATTCCCCATTCTTGGTTTGCTCTCACACCTTCTCTTCTTACCGGCTCATCAACTCCCTCTGGTGATCCTCCCCCTTCCCTTTCTTCCATGGTTTCTGTTTTCTCCTATCAGATTCCCCCTTCTCCTATCCTTCATCTCTTCCACCAGTCAACTTTCCAGCTCTTTTCTTCAACCCTCCCCCTCTCCCGGTTTCACCAATCATCTGCCACCTTGTACTTCCTCCCCTCCCCTCAAATTCTTATTCTGAATTCTTCCCCCTTCCTTTCCAGTCCCAATGAGGGGTCTCGGCCTGAAACATCAACTGTTTATTCCCATCCATAAATTCTGCTTGATCTGCTGAGCTCCTCTAGCAAATTGTGTACATTGCTGTAGATTTCCAGCATCTTGTGTCTATGGTTAATATACCTCATTATGGCAAAAAACAGATCATCACCGTGGAATCAATTGCTTCTTTGATCAACAAAGTGGCCTGAAATGTACTTTCCTTGTCAAACTCCTGTTTCCAACTCCATGTTGTCATTTTCACTGTATATATGCTCCCTCTTATGGAACTATTCATAGCTTTGTTCCCTTGCCTCCAGGCCATAAAGGAGCTTTACGGGTACTTACTTTAACCAGGGCTTGCATCCTTGTACAATATGCCCTGTCATAAGGCTTGGTGACTCCCGTAGCATCCAGACAAGGATTTTAAAACCACATAGGATCTTGTGATTTGCTGGCAAAGAAGACAGTAACTCACGATGAAACTGCGCTGTCTGGTGCAATAATGAATCGAACTGATAAAGTGTGGTATAGTTAGTACTTTAAAGTACTCTTAAAGATTTGCATCACATTAATGATTCTCACAAACCTTTACAAAAATCATGTCGACATGTCTTAATAAGAATGCCAAGTAATTGTAAGAAAGATATTATAACAAGCAGAAAAAAATCAAAGCTGTATGCACCAAATGCTTCCTAGCAGAGAGATTTCTGTGCTTGTCTGTTAGAGGTCAAAATTATCCTTGGTTTCCTCCTCATATTTGAATGTAGATGGGCTCCAGTACCAGCAATGACAAAATAACTAACCACCCAAGACCTTTCACCTCTCTGTGCTTTCTCTCTGACAACCAATAATTTACTGCAATTTTCACAAATGTCATTCTCCTGATTCATGCTACAGGGTACAAACAGCTCCAGGCAATATCTCGCAAAATAAAATTTAATCAGTAGAATCATAATAGATACAGTAAAGTATAATTGAATAGATAATTAGATATGTTACATCAATAGTACATAATCCTTAAAATCAAATAAGTGAGCTTGATTATTTTGATTAAAAATAGCACTGTTGTTCAACCTAATGATACTGGAACTCAGCGCCAATGTTCTGATACAAAGCCCCTAATATGCTGCCAATATACTGTCTTCACGGCAAATGGTGTATATGAAATTCAATTTAAAAATGCAAATGGTACTCTCCAGCTCTGCTGTTAATTTTGTGGAAGCAGCATTCAACCAGGATTGAATTGAATTGACGCTGTTGTACTTGCACATTAAGTACGAACTGGTCTTGCCATGAAAGTCTGAAGAGAAACAAGGAGCCTGACTTGGAGGTTTTTCATGTCTGTGCATGTTTAAATTATGCTAGATTGATGGTCAGAATCTATTAACAATGTGCCATTTGCTAGTCGCTCCAACTGAGTCCCTCTGCAACAGAAAATTAACTACAACAAGTTTGGAGCTCTGTTCCTGAAGCATTTGAACTTGGATCTGAATACAGTGCCAATTGGACATGCTAAATGAAGTTCAAGATCAGTTTATTGTCGTTTAACCATACACTTGTAAACTGCCAACTGAAAGAAGCTGGCCGAAGTTGATTGGAAGGGAACACTAGAAGAGATGATGGCAGAACAGCAATAGCTGGAGTATTTGGGAGCAGGGATTATTAAAAACACTAACAACAAATTCAGAGAAGCTTAATTCTCTACTTCTTGTCATATATGTGGGACGGTGGGCTGTGTTGGTGCACAGAGATATATGGAGGGGGAACTGGACATTCCCATTTCCCCCTTCAGACTGGATAAGAAACCAACCTGGACTCAGGGGAACTGCTTCCACAGGAACAGGATACATATTGAATATCGAAAAGCCTAGATACTGTGGATGCTGAGTGGATGTTTTCTATAGTAGAATAGTCTAGGACCAGAGGACACAGCTTCATAATAGAGGGATGTCCATTTAAAACCAAGATGAAGAGGAATTTCTTGAGCCAGAGGGTGATAAATCTTAAGAATTCTTTGTCACAGACAGCTGTGGAAGCCAAGTCATGGGGTATATTTAAAGTGGAGGTTTATAGGTCCTTGTTTAGTCAGGACCTCAAAAGTTATGAGGAAAAAGCAGGAGAATAGGGTTGCGAGAGATAATAAATCAGCTATGGGTAGACTCGACTAGCTGAATGGCCTAATCCTGCTCCTGTATCGTATGGTCCTAGCTTCTGTGCCACATGATTATGCAGACAGAGAGGACATTTTCGATGGTGCTCCTGTAGAAAGTTGTTAGAATGGGGGCAGGGAATCTTGCACACCTCATTCTCCACAGAAAGTGTAGACACTGGTGTGCCTTCTTGACTAATAAGGAGGTTTTGTAGATCCAGGTTAGACCTTGCATTATGTGCACAGGAAGGAGCTCTGTGCTCTTCATTTCCTCCGCAGCATGTGTAATGAAGAGTGGTCGATCCGCACCTTCCTGAAGTGCACAATCATTCTTTTATCTTGTCCATGTTGGGACTCACGTTGTTGTTGTCACACCACTTGTCAAGCCTCTCTACTGTCCGCGGTGTGCAGACTCATCATCGTTGCTGATGAGCCCAACCACTGTTGTGTCATCAGTGAACTTGATGATGTGGTTTGAGCTGGATCTGGCAGTGCAGTCATGAGTCAACAGTGCCATCAATGTTGGGCAGCTGCTGATGATGTTCTGTTGCAGGATTATTAACAAATAATGCATACATTTATCTAGAAATCTTTCCATAATAAATGTACATTCAAATGGTCATTCATGCACACCAAAATAAAAATGATAATTCAGTTTCAGCATAAAAATTGATGGTCCTTAAGATATCAATATTTCAATTAGATCCCAATGAGACAGATACAAACTAGACAAAATTTAGTCCAGAGGCTATTGATTAGATTTAAGACTTGTTACTATAACTATGAGTGGCAGGATGGAGATATGTCTCTACCAAAAGAGGTGTAAGGTTCCCCTTTGCTCTGCTTGCCTGCAGGTCACCCTTAGACAAACTGTTGCACCTGCTTAACCTTCCCCCACCCCAATTAGATCACGTGAAGTATGATGAGAGGTTGTGCTAGACGGTTGCTTGAGTAGCTGGTGCTTGTCACATGAACTGGTTATGTGACCACTAATGCAAGGCTGACAATTTCAGGGAGTATTAATAATGGCTGGGTTCACCCATTTTGTAAAGACACTGCCCAGAAGAAGGCAAAGGCAAACCACGTCTGTAAAAGAAATTGCCAAAAACATCATGACTATAACTATGTGGTTACTGAGCATAATACTTCAAATGAAAGGGTACTACAATTAGTCGCCTTATGCAAAGATGTATATTTGAACCATAGAGTGCAGAGAGCCACTTTGTCTTTCAAGTTTTGTAAATTGGCAGGATCTGTCATCACTAAAATTAAATTCTTGCTAACTATTGGGTTATTAAATTAAAAGGAGCATATTTCTCAGTCTTGTGTCATACATAGGGGAGGGTGGGCTGTCGGGGGCATGGAGATATGTGGAGGCGTACTGGAATTTCAATGCCAGGGAACCTGCTTCCCCAGGAGCCAGGATTGTCGCAAAGGGCTGAATGGCCTCCTTCTGTGCCTTCCATGTAGAAGCTTGTCATAAATAACTACAGAGATGAAAACTGCTTTCAATCATCATATGAATGATGAGAATCTAATTAGAAGATGTTAAAGGGAATTGAAACAATAAGATATATAATGTTGGCTGTAATTCCTCTTTATCAATTTCAAGTAACTATTTTAGATCTATTCTCTACCACAATTACTTTGACTCTTAATGATTGATGCCTCATGTATTTCAAATGATCTGTTACATCTCACTTTTACCTCTAACCTCATTATTATTTGTGTAGCACCATTAGCCTTGCTGTTTATGTGTAATTAAATCAATCAAAGAAGGCGTCTCAAAACAAATGAACTCGGAAACAAGGATCGCAAAAGATGGTGTGGTTCATTCTTTGTCATTCTCCAGAGTCCAGACTACTGGTGTCAAAGCTACCCTTCTGTCCCACTGCACGATGCCACTAATGTTATAGCTTTCCTTCTATGAAACTCATATATCAAATTGTACTCATTTTCTCTACTTGGTTAAATTCAATTATTTGAGTTATTAAACTATTTGTGACAGACACAAAATGCTGGAAAGATCTCAGCAGGCACACGGCATCTTTGGAAAACAATACAGTCAACATTTCAGGCCAAGACCCTTCAGCTGGACTGAAGAAAGAAATTCTGTCCTTTTCTCTCCTGTCCTGCCGAAGGGCCTCAGCCTGAGTTGTGGACTGTACTTTTTTCCATAGATGTTGCCTGGCCTGCTGAGATCCTCCAGCATTTTGTGTGTGTTGCTTGGATTTCCACCATCTGCAGGTTTTCTCTTGCTTGTAATTATTTGTGACATCTTTGAAGGTTGATAAAAAGGAGCAATTTCATCTTCAGTGCCTCTTTATTGAGTGTCTGTGGAGCTGGTAGCCATGCAACAAACAACATCAAAAAGAAGATATAAGAATTATCATTTTGCTGCACTTCTGATGTTAGTGGACCTTGGCTGTAAATCCAAGGTCCAGTGACATGGCTATTTTTTCCTTAAAACCCTGGACTTGACTCCATGTGTCCAATTTCTCAGTTTTGATCTGAACAGCTCTGCAGTAATTTAGTATTTGTACCCTACTGGAGTACGTTGAATCACTGGACTAAGTGGTTTGCAGCCTGTGCTTCTGAGTCGCAATATTTTATAACTGATGCACCATCAATAACTCTCCGAGACGTGAGGCGAGATATTGGCTTTTATTGACTGGAAGAAAGAACAAGCAGTGAGTGACCACCATACTACATCCTGGAGACTGAGGGCCGGGCTCAGGCCTCAATCGCCTTTATACCGGGATCTGTAGAGGAGCCACGGTCAGTGGGAAGAGCCACAGTAGCAGTCAGCAGGGGGGGCATGTCCAGACAGGTATATGTAGTTCACCACAATAACTCAATGTAATTCTTACAATATGGTACTTCCCTTGCAATGTTCTTGCATTTGGCTTTAATAAGAAAATTAACAAATAAACTATTTGTGAGTGGATGCAAAGCTCCTTGCCCTGAAATACATGGTGAAGTTTTTGCTGCAGAAATGAGTTCATCTATCTCATTCATGGTTATAAATGTTGTGCATAAAAGATAATTTTGAAATGAATATGAGGCAGTTTCTAAATTAATAATTTATTCCTCCTCAATGCTTCTATCTTCAAATCTTTTGTTTCAAGATTCCCTCATTTCATGGCTGACATAATAGTTAAAATTGAGTCCCAAGAGGTTCTGCTGGAAGTCTTGAGCAATGCACGCAAAATGCTGGAGGAGCTCAGAGGGTCCGGCAGCAACTGTGCAAGGAAATAAAGAGTAAATGTGTCAAGCAGACACTCTTCATCAAGACAGGAAAGAAAGGGGGCTTTGCAGTCCTGATGAAGTGTCTCAGCCTCAAATATTTACTGTTTGTCCCCCGCTCCCAGATGCTCCCTGACCTGCTAAGTTCCTTGAGCATTCTGTACATGTTACTGTTACAATAAGTAACCTAACACCTTCAAACCACTCTCTGGAGGCCGTTGATTGGCTTTATGGCTTATGACTTATGCAGTTACTGAGTTTAACACTTTAAATAAAAGGACACTACAATTATCTGCTTCATGCAAAGATGAATATTTGAATGATAGACTGTAGAAGATTTTCAAGATTGAGTCAGCACTTTGAACAATCTGTTCAGTAAGTCTTCCTTCCATGCTCCGTTCCCGTGACCCTGCTTTGATTTCACACCAACTATTTATATGAGTCAAATTCGATATACTGTGTTTCTGTAACTGCTTCCATCACACATAAGGATTCTAAGGAAATTTACAGAAAATTTTGATGTATCATGAGAGAGTTACTCAATATCCTTTGAAATACATTTTTGAAATATTTAAATCCGATTTTCACAGTAATGCAGAAATTGGCTTCCTCTTGATTTGACTGCAGGCTTCCAAAAAGTAATTATTTACTCAGAGTAAGGTGTAACAGAAAGAAATCCAAGGCTGATCTTCAAAACGCAACCTTCCTTTGGTAATGACAAAGGATAATTAATATGCTGAATGTCTTCTACTTGGGAATGAGGAGGATGATAGTGTGGAGTCTCTTTTCAGGACATAGCTGAATGGGAAAGCAATATCATAAACTGGGTGACAGACTGAAATCAAGGAGTTCTTCAAGAGGGAACCAAAAAATGTTGTCGTATAATAAATAATCAATGGTCACAGAGGCCCACTATTGTCCTTCTGATGTGTCATTCTATCCTTTTTAATGAGGCAATTTAAATGCTGTAGAGATATAAATCTTCACAATCTGGACTAAAGGTGGTATAATGACACAATGCAGGTTCTCAGTCTTGTGCATCAGTATAGTAAAGTCAGTGATTTTTTAATGTCATTATAATTCCAATCTCAGGCAGCGTAAGGCAAAAAGAATCATTAAAGTTCCTGGATCTCCTTGTGGTTCTGGGCAGCAGTTAAAGTTCCATTAGATGCAGGATGTACGTAGCGTGTTCACGAATACAAGGGGAGATGTATAATGTTCAGAATTTCTTTGAGGAAATGAAAGTAAAATTTGCTCAGCCCTTTATCTCCTCTACCTATCACCTCCCAGTATTTAATATCATGCCAGTATCATCTGCTTATCATTCCCTCACCTGGATCCATCTATCTCCTGCTAGCTCTTGCTTCCCCTTTTCCTACATTCTCTTATAGAGGCTATCTCTCCCTTTCTTTCCAATTCCGATCAGGTCCATTTCCCCTCCTTACAAGCTGCCTGACCCACTCAGTTCTTTCAATGGCTTTTATGTTGTTTAAAATTTTCTGTGGTTCCGAATGAAGGAATATGGACATCTTGGAAGTAGGAGATATGCCACACCAGAATCCATGGAATTATTCTTGACATTCCCTACCTCTGAGTGAAACCTCAGCAATGGAACACTACAGATCACCTCTTTTTCCTTCACTGTCTTGTATACTTTATATTCGATGTGTTGTCTGAATGTACATACCTGTGATGCTGCTGCAAGCCAGGTTTTCATGGCACCATAGTTGTGCTCTTGATAATAACCTTGACTTGTCTCGGTCAGAGTAATGACAGTATATGTGTTTGCAAATAAAGGGAAAGTCATTGGAATATTTTGCAAGATTTTGCATTTTGGAAAGTCAAATTAAGGTAGGACTTTCACAGTGAATGGTAAGGTCCTGGAGAGTGAAAAAGAACAGACAGAATTTGGAGTTCAAATATATCATTCTCTGAAACCAGAGTCACAGGTATACATGGTGGTGAAGAATACTTTTGGCATGCTGGCATTCATTAATCAGGACAATGAGTACAAAAGGTGGGAGGTCACCGGGTGGTCACACAATATGCCTGTGAAGCCATATTTGGAGTATTGTGTTCAGCATTGATCAGTCAGCCTGCTATCGGAAAGATGTTATTATACTGGAACGAGTGCAGAAAAGATTTACAAGGATGTTACCAGGTCTTGAAGGATTGAGCCAGAGGGAGAGGTTGGACAGATTAGGTCTTTATTCCTTGGACTGTAGGAATCTGCAAGGTGATCTTATAGAGGAGTACAAAATCATGAACAGGTTGAATGCAATCAAGCTTTTTTCCATGATTCTGGAATCAAGAACTAGAGGGCTTAGGTTTTAGATGAAAAGGGAAAGGTTTACTAGGAATTCGAGGGGCAAATTTTTACACGAAGGGTGGTATCTATGTGGAATGAACTGTCCAAAGAAATGGTTGAGGCAGCTGCAATAACAGCTTTTAAAAGGCAATTGAATAGGGTGCATGGATAGGAAAGATTTAGATCCAGATTTGAACACAGGCAACTGTGACTCACTTGGATGAGCATTTCGGTCAGCCTGGACCAGGTGAGACAAAGGGGTTGTTTTCATGCAGTATGACTATATTACTTTGGCTCTATAACATGAATGTGGTGGTTCAGTCTGAAATCCGTGGTCCAGTCCGTGAACTCCGGGTTTTCCGGCCGTCCCTTGCTGCAGTTGGACTTAACCAGAAACACCAGAGGCTCACATTGGAACTGGGAATATAAGTAGCCCTGGTAGTGAGTGTGGCTGGAGGTTGTCGTCTTGTCAAGATACTCATGGTAGGTGGAAGGCTAGAATGGGCTCTTGCCATCTTTGGGGCTGTGTTGGAGAACCATGGCTTCTGGGAGTCTTGCTGGTAGTAGTTGGAGTGGTCATTGTGGTACAGATTCAGCTGTTTCCTGGGCCAGCTGGGTGGCCGTCAGCCACTCCGAGCTAGGTAGGATCTGGTTGCTTCTGTAGCCAGCCAAGGCTGCTGGCTGTAATGGCTACTTGGAGCTACCCTGATGCAGAGGTGGAACTGTTTGTTGTTCTTTGGTGTTTGTCTCTTCCTGTCCTTGCCTCTGTGGGTTAAGTCAGGCTGTTCTGCTGTTGCCTGATGAATGGTCCTGCCCCACCTTAGTGCGGAGTTATAGATGAGTCCTGGCTTGTTGGAGGGTAAGTCCTGGCTCCATGTTGATGTATAGTTCCTAGTCTGCCCCTAGCTCCAGCATTGAGTTGTCTATGCTCCAAGACCCCAGCCTCTAGCCTCAAGCCTTGACCCAAGCCTCAAGACCCCAAGTCCCTAGCCAAACCTCATCACATCCTTGCTGGGTTTTGGGGGTCTGAGCCTGAGTCAAGACCCAGGTTCTGGGTCCTTGTCCAGTCTCTGGCTCGGAGTTCACCCCAAGCTCCTTGTTCCCAGTCCCTTGTCCTGGTCCTGTTTCCCCAGCCTAGACTACATCCTGTCATGTCCTTGGGTTCTGTCTCGTCCTGTTTCCTGGACTCCAGTGTCTGTGTCCTGCATTTGGGTCCTGATTCAACACCTGACTTGTGACAATGAAGAAAAGTTCACATTATTCAACAGACCAGGCTGAAAATTCTGGAGTGCCTCAAGGAGAGTAACATACCTGAAAAGAGATTCTGGAGTGAGATTTTGACATCTTAATCAAAACAGGTGTTCTGTTTAAATTCTTTGTTTTGGAAAGATTTTGTTATGGAATGAGAACAATGAGGTGAGGTATTGATTTAAAATCCACTTTCTGAGATACGGATGAAGCCTCCCCCACCCCCCAACCCCTGACTGGGCCTGTATGGAAACCTGCCTCAGTGTCGGCTCCGCCAACAGCCTCAGGACTCAGCAGTGAGAAGGTCACCTTTCATAATCATCTGTGGTTGATATGATTTGGGGTTCAACCAGACAGGAATGCTGTGATGTTCTGATTTAAGGGACCTCTATTTGATCTAATACTGTGTAAATACTGCCCATATACAATTGCTGGTCAGCATGAAATAATAATTTAATTACCATAAAATAAAGTACATGTACAAATTTCAGCCTCATGGGACAGTTAGTAGGAAAAAGAAAAGGAAAACAAATATAGTGCCCATTTCATTTAACCCAGTCTGAATGTGCAGCATCAATGGAAAAGTTTAACAGTAAATGTTTCAGGCTGAGATGCTTCTTCAGGACTGAGAAGGGGGTGGGGGGGTGGGGTAGATACCAGAATCATTATACCAGAAGTCATTAGAACTTTTACTTTCCAATTTCTAACCTGAAACTGAAGTAGCATATTTCTGTTTTAGCCCTTTGAATTCACGCTGGCTCACTGACCAATTCCATGCCCACTCTAATTTTCTTCCAGTCTATTCTCCCTGCATTCCCATGAAATCCACCTGATTATAACAGTCACTGGCAAACTGAGATCTACTTACAGAGGATAATTAAATTCCAGTGCACAGTATTGGAGGAATGGTGCCAGGGAGAAAGTGTAAGCTCCACACAGATGGTCGCAGAGGTCGGGGTTGATCCTTGGTCAGTAGATCTGTGAAGGGGCAGGTCAATTACCTGCATTCTTGTGGCCTGCATAAACCATGTTAATTCCCTCCTAATAGCTTAATCTGGCTGCACGAGGTGGTGTGCAGCCCTGTTGCTACTTCCCCCTTGAAATTTAAACCTCGTGTCCAATCACTCATCTAAACTATTTATTACCACCACTGAAATGCTTCCAGCCCACACCTTCCCCTGCTTTGCTCATTTGAGGCCTACAGCAGGATCAGAGTCGGTGTGGGATGTGGGGAGTAGGCCATGTCCAGAGTTTGAGCTGGATGTGGATACAGAAAATTTCACTCGCAGAGTGGAAGGTCTGATTGTCGATCTCCTTTGCAAAGATAAATGAAAATTAATTAGCCATCTAGTTAGTGCATTGTGGTGAACTACATATACCTGTCTGGACATGCCCCCTGCTGACTGCTCCTGTGGCTCCTCCCACAGACCGCTGTATAAAGGTGATTGAGGCCTGAGCCTGGCCTCTCAGTCTCCAGGATGTAGTATGGTGGTCACTCACTGCTTGTTCCTTCTTCCAGTCAATAAAAGCCGATATCTCGCCTTTACGTCTCAGAGTGAGTTATTGATGGTGCATCATGCATTACTCATGGAGCGTGAATTTCCCACTAAATGATTAACAACTCTGAAGAAGCTGCTGAAAATTAATGAGGAACTTGTCAAAATTAAATGGGAAATTCTAGGTACTGAGAAATTATTTTTTTAAAGTGTGACAACCAAACTCCTATTTATTGAGATAGAGCACAGAATAGGCCCTTCAGGCCCTTTGAGCCATGCCACCCAGCAACCCCCAATTAAATCCTAGCCTAATCACAATGACCAATTAACCTACCGATGCATCTTTGGACTGTGGTAGGAAACCAGAGGAACTGGAGGAAACCCATGCGATCGCGGGGAGAACATACAAACTCCTTACGGACGGTGGCGGGAATTGAACCCGGGTTGATGCTACCGTAAAGCATTAGGATAACCACTATGCTACTGTACCATTGCATGAACAAATCTTGATATAAAATATTGTTAATTTTTCCTAAATCCAAATGTTTCTTTTCCAGTTCGAATGATATTGTTTCCAACTATCAGTTTCTGTATGTATCATTTTTAAACCTCATAATCTGTCAGCTGATCTTGAAGTATGAATGTATGTTAATGAGCACAAATAGTAGTTTCTATCAAGGATATTTAACAACATTCTTATAATTCAATATTTAAGTAATAGATGGCATTGTTTAGTAGTCAGAGATAGGAAAAGCATCACTGCATTTGCCTCACTCTTTGCAGGCAAGTACAACAAAGAGAAGACACTGGGTGCGGGTGGAGGTGAAAGCTGCAGAAAGGTTAAAGAAGATGAAATGGAATAATCCAGTATAATGTGGTCATTGATTCTTGGACTGATTCTGATGATGTTGCTCTTTATCTTGTTTCTTGTCTCTCTCAGGAGAATACAGATTATTGTTAACAGACACATACTGTCGATGATATGTATGATCCCTTACTGAAGGGGGAGAAAGACAATCTCACTACTATTTTTCTACAATCCATTACAGAACAATCGAGCATTATTAATACTGGGTTACTTCCATTGTAACTTATTTGATCTCAATTTCTTTGGAGAAAAATCACACTTTGAACATCCCAGAGTGGGGAAATCATAAATTAGTGACTTATTTAACTAATTGAGCTCATTCTTGCATCCTTCCAGACCATGGCTCAGAATATTGATTGGCTAGGAAGCTGCAGAACAAAGCCACCATTCAAAAGCTATTTTGTAAATTTGTGAATCACCTCAGGATCTTGCTGCTGCAGAAGTTGCTTCATTTGTTTGTAAGTACGTGATTGGTTTTGAGCGTTAATTTGCAATTGTTTTCTGACTGCCCTACTTCGATCAATGTCTGTTGAATTTCTCTGTAACCAGATAAAGATTAGCTTTATTTGCCAATGTACATCAAAACACGTAGTGAAATGCGTTTTTGTGTTGTGAATGTGCAGCCCATAAATGTTCCCATGCTTCCGGCACCAACATTGTGTGCCCACAATTTACTAACCCTAACACGCAAGGATGTAAATGTGAGGATATAATGTTGAGGCTTTATAAAGCACTGGTGAGGACTCACTTGGAGTATTGTGAGCAGGTTTGGGCCTCTTGTCTAAGAAAGGATGAGCTGACGTTGGAGATGGTTCAAAGGAGGTTCATGAAAATTATTCCAGGATCGACAGGCTTATCATATGAAGAGCATTTGATGGCTCTGGGCCTGTACTCACTGGAATTGAGAAGAATGAGGGTTAAATTGGTTGAAATCTATTGAATGTTGAAAGGCCTTGATAGACTGGATGTGGAGAGGATGTTTCCTATAGTGGGGGGTGGGAGGGTCTAAGACCAGAGGACGCAGCCTCAGAATGGAAGGATGAACTTTTTAGAATGGAGATGAGGAGGAATTTCTTTAGCCAGAGATGATGAATCTGCGAAATTCATTGCCACCGGTTGCTGTGGAGGCCAAGTCATTGGGTATGTTTAAGGCAGAAGTTGATGGATTCTTGATTTGTCAGGTCATGAAGAGATATGGAGGGAAGGCAGGAAATTTCAGCTGAGAAGGAAAATGGATCGACCATGACAGAGCAGACTTGATTGGCCAAATGGCCTAATTCTGCTCCTATATCTTATGGAATTATGGTCTTGTGTTATGTCTTTGGAATGTGGGAGGAAACTGGAACACCTGGCAGAAGCCCACACATTCAGGAGGGGAATGTTCGGCAGTGGTAATTGAACCCCAATCTTCGAGCTGGTGCAGTGAAGTGTTACACTAATCACTACGCCACCATACTGCCCTCACCACAACTCTGCAAGTGGTATAGACTGATGAGGGTTACTTGGAATATATGTTCATTACCTTCACTGCAACACCTCTGTCCTTAAGAACCCTGGCTACATTTTTACACAGCCATTGGAGCTGGAACTGATACCAATACCAAACAGAGAAAAGGGTGTATTTTGTTCTTACTATAGAACCATGCTCATTTACCTACACCATATTGTCCTTGGGAATGTGACAGTACTGTGTCTTTATAAACTGTTGCTTATATACAAGCAGGAAGTTATACTGTAAACACGAGGAAATCTGTAGATGCTGGAAATTCAAACAACACCACACACAAAATGCTGGTACTATCTTTCCTTTTGGTTAGTCCTGACAAAGGGTCTCGGCCCGAAACGTCGACAGCGTTTCTCCCTATTGATGCTGCCTGGCCTGCTGTGTTCCACCAGCATTTTGTGTGTGAAGTTATACTGTAGTTATATATATTTATGTTAAATCTGAGAAAGTCTGCAGATGCTTGGTATCCAAAACAACATACAAAAAATGCTGGAGAAACTCAGCAGGACAGGCAGCATCTACAGAAATGAATAAAGTATTGACGTTTTGGGCCTAAGTCCTTCTTCAGGATGTTCATGTGTTGCTGCCTTCTATAGCTTCACTTGTTTACCATTTTCAAGTCAAGTGACTTATTGCCATTTCGACCATAACTGCTGGTACAGTACATAGTAAAAATGAGACAACTTTTTTCAGGACCATGGTGTTACATGGCACAGTACAAAAACTAGACTGAACTATGTTTAAAAAAAAAACAGAAAAAAACTACATTAGATTACAGGACTGCATAAAGTGCACAAAACAGTGCAGGCATTACAATAAAAATAAACAAGACAAAAGGCACAACAGAGGACAGTAAGTTGGTCTCAGTCCAGGCTCTGGGTATTGAGGAGTCTGATAGCTTGGGGGAAGAAACTGTTACATAGTCTGGTCTTGAGAGCCTGAATGCTTCGGTGCCTTTTCCCAGACAGCAGGAGGGAGAAGAGATTGTATGAGGGGTACGTGGGGGTCCTTCATAATGCTGTTTGCTTTGTGGATGCAGCGTGTAGTGTAAATGTCCATGATGGTGGGAATAGAGACCCCCGATGATCTTCTCAGCTGACCTCACTATCCGCTGCAGGGTCTTGCGATCCGAGATGGTGCAATTTCCGAACCAGACTGTGATGCAGCTGCTCAGGATGCTCTCAATACAACCCCTGTAGAATGTGATGAGGATGAGGGGGAGGTGGGAGATGGACTTTCCTCAGACTTTGCAGAAAGTAAAGAGGCTGCTTTGCTTTCTTTGCTATGGAGCTGGTGTTGAGGAACCAGGTGAGATTCTCCGCTAGGTGAACTTGACGATCTCTACCAAGGAGCCATCGATATTCAGCTCCATGGCCTCCTGAAGTCAACAACCATCTCTTTTGTTTGTTTACATTCAGAGACAGGTTGTTGGCTCCTGTTGTTTTCCTCCGGCTTTGGAACCTACAAAAAATGAGATGCTCGTTCATATTCCTGTGGTGAACTACATATACCTGTCTGGACATGCCCCCCTGCTGACTGCTCCTGTGGCTCCTCCCACAGACCCCGGTATAAAGGCGATTGGGGCCTGAGCCCTGCCCTCAGTTTCCAGGATGTAGCGTGGTGGTCAATTGCTGCTTGTTCTTTCTTCCATTCAATAAAAGCCGATATCTCGCCTCACGTCTCAGAGTTATTGATGGTGCATCAATTCCGAACAAGGGAAAATCTGCAGGTGCTGGGAATCAAAGCAATACCCTAAAACACCGGAGGAACTCAGCAGGCCAGGCAGCATCTATAGGGAAAAAAGTAAACAGTCGCTGTTTTGAGCCAAGTCCCTTCATCAGATCTAATGAAGGGTCTTGGTCTGAAATATTGACTGTTTACTCTTTTCCATATTGGTTGTCTAGCCTGCTCAGTTCCTCCAGCATTGTGTGTGTGTGATGCTTGCTACAACAGATGAAACTGTGAGGCATGAAACACTGATACCAGATGACACTGATTTTGCTATGCGTTCAGCATAAGTTACTTCAAGGCACATTTTTCTGCAACAGATTTATAGGGAGAAATGTCACACAGTTAATGGTTTGCAGGTAAAAGTGTTCTCCAAGGTAAATCATATGTGACAAGTTTCCATTAACATGTTGGTACCTGACTATTAAACAGTATGTACTTGAGAGGTTTGAAACAGTTCAGAAATACAGGTTATTAACATGCAAATGACCAAGACTTGGAGTTGTTACAATATCCTCAAATTATTTTCCCTGAGATTTCTGGTTCTGATAAAAAGGTTTGGATCTTGTTGACGGGGTCTATGTATAAGAACAGCATGTGCATGTAATTTTTCCGTCACTCAATCTGCCATCAACTATAGCCAACAATGAATCACATGATATGTTTACTTTGACACAAACAATCTTAGGTCAAGTGTAGATGCCCATAAATTTTGAGAACTGAAGGGCTACTTTCAACTTGCACTGTAAGTTTTAGTTTGTTTTTCTTTGAATTCCCTTAATACATTTTGTAACAGAGACCACATTTCAATCCCAGTCGGCAATGTTTTAGATTTAATGCCTCCTTGTTATGTCCAGCTTTCCTGATAAATACTTCCTCAGAAACATCCTGTCACTCACTGCCTTTCAAAGCCCAGTGTCATTATCACTTACCAGTAGAGTAAAGAAATGCTTTATTACATCATAGAATAATATGTGAGGTATCGCATTGAAACCTACTGAATGTTGAAATGCCTCAATAGAGTGGATGTGAAGAGGATGTTTCCTTTGGTGTGGGAGTCTAGGAACAGATGGATGTCCATTTAGAACAGATGAGAAGGAATTTCTTTAAACAAAGGGTGGTGAATCTGTGGAATTTGTTGCTACAGGCGGCTGTGGAAGCCGGGTCACTGGGTCCGAGGAGGCTGATAGGTTCTTTAGCCAGGATATGGAAGGATATGGGGAGAAGGCAAGGAGAAGGGGTTGAGAGGGAAACAGATCAGCCATGATGAAATGGGGAGTGGATGATGGGCTGAATGGCCTAATTATAGCCTTGCATGTTGTTTGAACGATAGTTTATATAGGAGCTATTCTTGTGTATTAAAATGATTTCCTCATGTTTTTGAGTAAATTGAGTTTTAATGAGCTCTTGTACAAAGTGGTAGACTTTATCCAGTTGAAGTAACAGTAGCAAAACTCCATTACTCTGGCACTTTTAGGACTGTGATGGTACCAAAATAACAGGCTTTCCAGGTTGTTGGATTTTTAAATGCTCCAGCACACATTTAATACATTCATCTCAGAAATTTAACGTAGTCACATTCCAGTAAACCTAGTAATTTTAATGTGAATGCAGGAAACAAAACCAGGTGAGTTTGAACAGCGTGACGGAGTCGGAACCCATTGAGTGGATATGAACTGCAGGAATTGGGGGGGGGGGAGGGCACTGAGTGAATGGGGCTCCACAAAGTAGAAATGAATGTGGGAATCAGGCCCGAAATAGTAAATAGGAAGGCAGCGCTGAATGAGTAGATGGGGGAACCAGACAGGAATTGGGCCTCAGCAGGTGACGGGAGCGCATGGACTGTGCCTCCAGTGAGAGGAAAGGGTGTGGAAACCTGGACCTCAGTGTGTGAAGGGAGATCTTGGGAAATGGGATTTCTAAGTGGTCAAATAGTAAATTATTGTGGCTTTATTATACTTCATGTTGAAATGTTTCCTTTCATCAACCCCTCGCCAATCTCCTCCATTTTGATGCACTCCAGGTACTGATGGTTGATACTGGGTTCCAGGGTTTGCTGAAATGGATACTATAGAAATTCCTTGATCAAATTACACTCAGTAGTAAAGCCAATTGAAGAAGAGGACCTTGGGGTGAAGTGTGGGACTAATTCTTTCAGCTAAGTTTTATTGTAGGAAAAATGTTACAGATTGATATATAAGTATGCATAACATATTAGATTTTAAAAAGAAAATAATTAGGAAGGTGACTGTCTGAAAGAGTTGCTGGTGAATCCTGTTGATGGCTTTATAATAAAGAACGCCTAAATTTGCCCATAGTGCTCTAACTGATCAATATCTCACTCTATAATGGCAAACAAGAGAAAATCTGCAGATGCTGGAAATCCATGCAACACACACAAAATGCTGGAGGAACTCAGCAGGCTAGGCAGCATCAATGAAAAAAGGTACAGTCGACTTTTCGGGCCGAGACCCTTTAGTGTGTGTTACTCTATAACAGGATGGGCATGGCATGATACTCATGGTTAGCTCACCATTCAGTCAATATACCCTCTCCTCCAGGACCAAAGTCAGTTCTGACCTGACTCTGCCACAGTGTAAAACCATGTGCTTTGACAGCGGAGTTGAGCCATCTGTCAGATACACAAACGATCCTGCAGATGCTGGAAATCCAGAGTAAGGCACACAAAATGCTGGAGGAAGTCCGGCAGCATCCACGGAGAGGAATAAAGTGTTGGTATTTTGGGCTGAGACCCATAATCAGTCTGTTAATAACTTGAACACTTGTGATGATCTCTGACTTCCAGTAATATAAAAAAAACATAAACTACAACAAATTAAATGTAACATTGCAACATTAATTTGTTAAAATTCAAACAAAAAAACAACTTGAAAACATTTTAAAGAGCTCGAGGCCCGGTTTCAGGCAAATAACTTCTGCCTCAATGTCAACAAGACAGAAAAAAGATGATTCTTAAGTTCAGGAGATCTCCCATCACTCACACCCCTCTTTCCATTGGCAGCAATGGAGAATGCGAGCAGTTTCAAACTCCTGCGAGGGCACATCTCTGGCAACTCCTCACAGTCCCAGAACAAACCATACAAAATCAGGAAAGCTCAGCGATGCCATTACTTTTTGAGGAGGCTGAAGAGAGCTGGACTATGACAATCTATACTCACATCTTTCTACAGATGCACAGTAGAGAGTATACTTGCATGCTGCATCATTGCATTGTATGGAAACTGCACTGCGGCGGCAGGCAAGAAGTAATCAAACTGCCCAATGCATTACTGCCACCCACCAGCCTACCTGCTATCAAAGACGTACATAGTGAAAGGTCTGGAAAAAGGCAAGCAACATCATAAAAGATCACAGTCACCCTGCTCATGGACTTTTTTTTCCCACTTACATCAGGGAGCAGGCTATGTACCGTCCACACCCAGATCACCAAACTCTAAAGCAGATGTTTACCCCAAGCAGTATGACTGATCCCCCACCCAGTAACCTAACACCATTACTTTATCACCTCCTATCAGTCACCTTATGTAGAGACACTCCTGTGCCTAGCATAACTTTATGTTGGATCTCTGTTTAATTTATGACCCTTTGGGCTCTTCTGGGAGTCAAAAGTGACGAGCAGTCTTAATTTCAAGATTTCAGTTTGTTTTAGAGTACAAACAAACTTTGAAATGCTAAACAAACTAAATAAAGGGCTGGGAAACAATGCTATGGGGGGGGAATTAATTCTATAGGTTGTAAGACAAAGGAATAAAAGCTGGCACTTCTGAAAATTCTTTTGGTTTTATAGATGAATTAGAGGAAATTTCTTAGATAGTGATGAATTAATTAGTCGGCTACATGATTAAAACAATTACGTCATGTGGGTAATGTGCTAATAATTAGCCAATGAAAATGAGAAAGGTGATAAACCGTTAGTTTAGCTGCTATAACGCTTTCTGCCAGTCAGTGTGGAAAAATACAGGAGTTTGTTCAAAAATACAAATCTTATAAAATTATTATTTTTTAAAAAAACAGTGGTTTCCAACACAAGCGGTTTATGTATATAAGCTATCTTATGTAATTATATTCAACGTTTTTTATATTACTGCGTTCTTTATCTTGTTTGTTTTTAAGCTGCATTGGAAGTGGAGTAACAATTATTTCATTCTCCTTTACACTTGTGTACTGGAAATGATATTAAACAATCTTGAGTCTTGAATCACATTTAGATTACGTGTTAATTTGAAGGAAATGTGAGATTTATCACATCTCTTTCAGTAATTCAGTGTAGTGAATAGATTTACTGAAATAAAGTGAAGCTTGGGAAATTTGAGCTAATGTTTTATATATAAAAATGTATTTTCTCTTTGTACATAGAACATAGTAATCTACAGCACATTACAGGCCCTTCGGCCTGCAATGTTGTGCCGGCCATGTAACCTTTTCTGGAAACTGTCTAGAATTTCCCCAGTGCATAGCCTTCTATTTTCCTAAGCTCCATGTACCTATTGAAGAGGCTCTTAAAAGACCCTATTGTATTGGCTTCCACCACTGCCACCGGCAGTGCATTCCATGCACCCACCACCCTCTGTGTGAAAAATTTACCCCTGACACTCCCTCGGTACCTATTTCCAAGCACCTTAAAACTATGCCCCTTCGCATTAGCCATTTCAGCCCTGGGAAGAAGCCTTTGGCTACCCACACAATCAATGCCTCTCATAATCTTATACACCTCTATCACATCACCTCTCATCCTCCATCGCTCCAAGGAGAAAAGGCCAAGTTCGCTCAATCTGTTCTCATAAGGTACGCCCTCCAATCAGGCAACATCCTTGTAAATGTCCCCTGCACTCTCTCTATAATATCCACATCCTTCCTGTAGTAAGGTGCAGGCCCAGTGAGTACAGACCCAGAGCCATCAAATGCTCCTCATATGTTAGCCTTTTCCCTTTCATTCCCAGAGTAATTCTCATGAACCTCCTCTGGACCCTCTCCACTGCCAGCACACTTTTCTTAAACCTCCACACTATAGTCTGAGTGTGGTCTGACAAATGCCTTATAAAGCCTTAGCATCACATCCTTGCTCTTATATATTTTTGTCCCCTCAAAATGAATGCTAACATTGTACTTGCCTCCACTACCACCAACTCAACCTGTAACTTAACCTTTAGGGAATCCTGCACAAGGACTCCTGAATCCTTTTGCTCCTCTGATTTTTGAATTCACTACCCGTATAGAGAGTAGTCCATGCCTCTATTCCTGCTACCAAAGTGTATGACCATGCACTTCCTTGCGCTATATCCCATCTGCCACTTCTTTGCCCATTCTCCCAATCTGTCTAAATCCTTCTGCAGACTCCCTGCTTCCTCAACACTACCTGCCCATCCACCTATCTTTGGATTATCTGCAAACTCGGCCACAGAGCCATCAGTTCTGTCATCCAAATCATTGGCATATAAAGTGAAAAGAAGTGCTCCCGATACTGAACCTGGGGAGCACCACTAATCACTGACAGTCGAATAGAAAACACCCCCTTTATTTCCATCCTTTGTCTCCTGCCAGCCATCCAATCTTCTATTCGTGCCAGTATCCATCTTGTAATTCCAGGAGCTCCTACGTTGTTTAGCAGCCACGTGCAGCAGCTTGTCAATGATCTTCTGAAAATCCAGGTAAACAACATCCAATGACTCTCCTTTGACCATAAATGTACCTTGAAACTTTAAATCTTTGTCTGTCGTGCCTGTTATTTTCTCAAAATTCCAACAGATCGGTCAGGCAAGATTTTCCCTTTAGGAAAGCATGCCAACTTCGGCACATTTTATCATGTGCTTCCAAGTACCTTGAAACCTTACTAGCTCTAACATCTTGCCAGGCGCTGACTGAATTCAGGATACCTGACCTATTGTTACCTGTATTTTGCCTCCCTTCTGAAAGAGTGGAGTGACATTTGTGATTTCCCAGTCCTCCAGAACCATTCCAGAATCTGGACACAATTCTTGAAAGGTTCTACAAATGCCTACAAAACTTCTTCAGCTACCTCTTTCAGATCTCTGGGCTGGGGTGCATCCAGTCCCGGTGACTTATCTGCCTTCAGACCTTTCAGCTTCCCAGGCACCTTCTCCTTAGTAACAGCAACTACGCTCACTTCCGGCCTCTGACACTCTTGAATTTCTGGCACGCTGCTGATGTCTTCCACTGAGAACATTGACGCAAAATACTTATTCATTTCACCTGCAGCTTTTTTTCCCCTTCCATTCGTACCTCCAGTGTCATTTTCCAGTGGTCCAATGTCCACTCTTGCCTCTCTTTTACTCTTTATATATGTCCTCTTTTATATTATTAGCTAGCTTACCTTCATATTTCATCCTTTCTCAAATGGCTGCTTTATTAGTGGCCTTCTGTTGGTTTTTAAAAACTTTCCAATCCTCTAGTTTCCCTTTCATTTTTTTCTATATTATACACTTTTTTTATACTGTCTTTGATTTCCCACTCATGGGGAAGGCTTAGGGAGTAAAACCAGAGGAAATACCTGGAGCTGGAGTCCCTAAGGCAGTCCAACATTGAGTTTAACACTGACTGGTAACTCCTGCAATATCACTGCTGCCAAACTGCATCAGTCTCTGCCATTCCCTTGGATTTATCAGCTGCGTGGAAAGTGGGAGCTTGTTACATGGGCATTTCATACTACTCTGGCTTGCATATCACACAGACACCTCGGATGCAAGATCCATGGACACCCCTGACCAAAGGAGAGCCTCAGGTACCATTTAAACCAGCTCTACCACAACTGCTAATCTGGCTCAAGGCTGCAGCTTGCCATCCTGTTTGAAGCATGTGTAAAGGGGGTTTCTTTTTTTTTCTTTGTTACTGTTGGGAAAGGGTTTCCTTTTGTGAACTCACAGGAATGCTAATTTACTGATAACGAGAATGGTATTCCTTTGTAAACCAAATGGGGATTAATGTTCTTTCTTCTGAGTCTGTAAGCTTTTGTTGACGGGCTTTTGGGCAGATCGGCGCGAGGGGGTCGAGAGAGAGGACGCAATGCTGTAAGCTGGGCGAGGATCGGACCCCAAAGGGGGGTCCGAGGCCGGGAGATTCTCCGAGGAGGGTGGGGGGGATGAAGCTATATGTGCTTGGTTGACCACTCGGAGGGTCCTGAGCTGTTTGGAGAGTCGAGGAGTTCGGAGGGTCCTGAGCTGCGAGTCGAGGAGTTCGGAGGGGATCGAATGGTGGCCAGAAGACTTCAGTAATTGAGCTCCAACGGTTGTGCACGAAGTGGTTTGGACTTTGATAAGTTTGGCGCCTTTTCTTTAATTTTCTCTTCATATATACTGTATTGTTATTAATCACTTAGTTATAGTAACCTTTATAAATTGTACTCATTTAATCGCATATGGTGTACTGTCTGTTTTTGGGCGAGGCGGGGACATCACACAGCATCCACACCAGCTGATTACCCAGTTTGGCGGGGCCGAAGGCTGCTCCCCCTAGACAAGAACGAGCTGAGCGAGCCTGAGGTGACCCAGGGAGTTACACATGTAAATGATTATGTATATTTTATTATTGCAACACTGCTGCCCTCACATCTAAGTCAGAATTCACAGATGCGTGTGATTTTTTTTCCAATTTTATTCTCCATGGATATGATTGCTAAGAGTCTCAATACGCAAAAACATAACCCTGCTTGCAAATTGCTGAATTTAATACAGACATGTAGTGTTCAACTGTATGAAAGGATGTGGAGCTTAATAAATAAGTGGTAGTTAATAAATAATCCTCGACTGTGTTCTGAGCAAGCACATGATATTAATTTCTAGATACTGTGTATCAGGCTTAGAATAAATTAAGCATACTAAATGAATGCAATCCAACTGAAAAAACAGATATGATGAGACAGTAATGAAAGTTTATCATTAAAATAGTCTTTAACTAAAGTCTTTATTATCCTATTAATCATTTGCCAAAGAGTTTCTTCTCTGCTAAGTGTTCATTCTTGTACCTAATAAAATGGCCATTGAGTATACTTACTGTTGTAGCCCATCCATTTCAAGGTTCAACATGCCGTGCATTCAGAGATTCCCTTCTGCACACCACTGTTGTAAGGCATGGTTAGTTGAGTTGCTGTTGCCTTTCTGTCAGTTTGAACCAGTCTAACCATTTATCTCTGACCTCTCACATTAACAAGGCATTTTCATCCACAGAACTGCTGTTCCCTGAACGTTTCTTGTTCCTTGCACCATTCTCTGTAAACTCTAAGACTGTTGGACATGAAAATCCCAGGAGATCAGAAGTTTCTGAGATTCTCAACCAACCCTGTCTGGCATCAACATTCATTCCAAGGTCAAAGTCACTTAGATCACATTTCTTCCCCATTCTGATGTTTGGTCTGAACAATGTCTGCATGTATTTATGCATTGATTGGCAATTTAGATATTTTCATTAATGAACAAGTGTACAGGAGGTACCTAATAAAATGAACACTGAGTGTATGTCACCCTATAATATCCTGAGATGTGTTTTCTTGGTGGCCTTCATAGTAGATACTAAGACTCTAAAGCAGGGGTTCTCAACCTGTTTTATGCCATGGACCAATATCATTAAGCAAGGGCTCTGAAGACCCCAGGATGGGAACCCCTGCTCTAAAGCATATCTTAAGCAGCACCCTTCAGTGAATCAGGTGCAATGGTGCCTACGCCTGCCAAACATTGATTTCACATGAGGTCCACTTTCCATAACTTGGAGATAATAATGTACTCATACATTCTTTCCTGCACCGTTTGATGAAAGATGAAAAGGGAAAAAGCGTCATCTAAGCATCAACTAAAAAATAATTAAAACATCAAATATTGCAAAACAAGAATAGCACAATGCCAAAAAGCTGCTGTGCATGTTACAGCTGGAAACTTATTCCGAAAAATAAGCTTCACTGTGCCTCAGGTTGTCAATGCAGATTGGACTTTGGAGTAAAAGAAATAGACTTTGTGAAAAATTCTTTTTAGTAATTGTGCATAGGTTATAGAGAACTTATGAAATAATGGCCTAAAATCTGCAGTCATCTAGTTGGTATATTAACAGACTGTTTATCATTTATGGCATCATATATTCTTAGCTGGATAGCCTGAAATAAATGTAGGGAGAAAGGGAAATGATGTAATCATCTACAAATATTATTCAATGATCTATCCTTGCTCTTTCTTCACATTCTTAAGTTCATTCTACAAGTGAGAGTAAATGAAAATATATATGAATTTCTAGGGCTACACAATGGTGCTGCAGTCTCATGCCTTTAGGAATCTGGGTTTATCCAGACCTCACATGCTTTATTTTTGTGTGGAGATTGCACATTCTCTGCCTGTGACCGTGTCTGTTTCCGCCAGGTATTCTGCTTCCCTCAAACTTTCCAGAGATATGTTGGCAGGTTAAATTGGCTCCTGTGAGTTACCAGTCAGCATAGTAAGTGGCAGAACCTGAAACAAATGGGAGCTGACAGGCAAGTGTGTGAGAGAATAAGATGCAGGACTACAGAGAAACCATGAGAGTCGATGACACAAGGGATTGCTCCTCAGGAACTTGCACAAACCTAATAGGCTGAGTGGCCTCTATCTGTGTCATTTTAAGATTCGGAGGTCAAATCCTCCAAGCATATTATTGAAAAATACAACTATTATTTGTGACAAATAATTTACTGTTTTGAATACGGGGAACATGTCTGTAAAGAGTTAATGTTATTTACCATAAACAATCATTTTAATTTTGATGGTTTCTAGTAAAGTAGCAGGAGTATTTGTAGCTGAAGGGGGCAGAGATACAACAAAGTTGAATAACCTTAAATTCCAATCAAGAATTATAATTCCTCAATTGCACAAAAAAACTAGACAGCTGAACAGGATAATGACCTTTTAGAAAGACTTTCCCTTTGCAAAAGGATTTACAGTAGCATAAGAACTCTCCAAAAGTATTAGCACTTAATTATTTCATGATTTGTATTACCATTGACTTAAGAGAACCTGTAAGATTTTGGAGTCAGAAAGCGCAGAAGTAAACCCTTTGACCCAATTGGTCCATGCCAACCTCAGCAATCTCCCTGCTAGTCTGAGTTGCCCATGTTTGGATCATAACCCTTCAAGCCCACAGTCTCCATTAACCAATCCAAATGCCTCTTAAATGTTACAATTCTGTCCGCCTCGATCACATCGTCTGGTAGCTCATTCCAGGTTCTCATTACCTGATACACGAAGAAATTACATCTCAGGTGCCTCACCTCTTGTCTTGTATCTATGCCCTCTAGCTTTGGAGTCTCCAACACTGAGGAAAAGACTACGACCATCCACCTTATCCATATCCCTCATGACTTTATGAACTTCTATCAAGTCACCACTATGAATTCCATGGAATAAAAATCCAGGGTGGCCAACCACTCCTTGTTACTCCGACCCTTTAGTCCAGGCAGAATCCTTGTCAAACTCTTCTGCATCCTCTCCATTTGACTATTTCTTTCCTTTAACAAGGTGACTAAAACTGCACTTAATACTCCAATTGCGGTCACACCAACAACTTGCATAACATGTTGCCTTGACTGATGAAGACTAAGATGCTAAACATCTCCTTCATCACCATGTCTACCCACTTGTCTGCTTTCACTAAACTCTGCACTTGTCCTCCTAAGCCCCTCTTTTCCACATTTGTCAATCCCCTGCCATTCACAAAGTAGGTTCTACTCGATGGATCCTCTCACGCTTATCTATGTTAAATCCATTTGTCATTCCTCAGCCCATCTCGCTATCTGATCAAAATCTCTTTGAAATTCATTGTAACCTGCTTCACTATCAAGACGTACCCCCCCCCCACCATTTTAGTATCTTAGCACCTTTAGTATTTTAGTTACTTCTGAAATTAGAAGGACTGTGCTTTTTAATAACTACCTTTGCTAAAGGGATTATCTTTAATTTTCTTCCATTTTCTGGTATTCAGTTACTCTTAGGCCATAAAATATTCCATAAAATTTGTTTTAATTTTATAGCTAAACATGTGATCTCCTTAATACTTGGAACAGATTTTTCTCAGGCCTACAAAGTAATTGAATCAAAGTGGATTACTGTAGTTGCAGAATTTAAATTAGTGGTTGCCACGGCATCCCACAGGGTACTGCAAAGATAATTTTAGGAACTAAAAGGGAGCTGCAACCTTTAAAGTGCTCTGCCACTTGGGAGGTCATGATACCATGGCCTCACTGAGCTTGTCAAACAAATAATGAACCATGAAGCAATGTGAAAATTTTCAGGTGAACTACATTTGAGCACATAATTTTAAAGGCACATTTTCAAAGCCTTACTTATTTGCCTCAGCAGGTAATCTTGGAATTGACACTAACACTGATGAAATTTCTGTGGCATTAATAGTATTGACTCATTCAGAATGTCAACAGTGAAAACAGGCTGCAAAAAGGCTTGTATTTTTAAGTCATTTTGAGAACCAGCAGCAAGTTGGTGCTAATAAAGATTCCTCAATATAGTTCTTCAAGGGAGTAATTATTAAACATTTAGAATATTTGTATGAAATCCTCGGTCAGGAGAAATTTTGCTCCAACTGATGATTTCTAAATCTGAATTCTAGTTCCAATTTTTAAATGAACATTAAAACCATGAATACTACGCACTACTTTAAAAAAAATTCTTCTGCTTGCACTTAATTTAATTATTTATTAATTACCATCTTAATTTAACTATTTAATATACATATATATATTTACTGTAATTCAGTTTTTTTGTTTATTTATCATGTATTGCATTGTACTGCTGCCACAATGTTAAAAAAATATTTCTGACATTTGCTGGTGATATTAAACCTGATTCAGATTCGGAGGAGGTAAATTGAAGGGTTGAGAGTCAAAGCAACTGATGGTGCAGCTGGCCACATAGTGAGGATGCACAAGAGGCAACAAATGGACGGAGCTCAGAGATACGTTCATCTTTAAGTATTCCAAGGAATATTCACTAGTGTATTGTCAAAAGACATTTGACTTCAGGCCTAATAAAGAATAATATGGGCCAATGAACAAAGATTTGGTCAGTGACGCAGATTTTTAAAAATCTCAGAAAATAAAAGAAGACGGAAGTTCAGAGTTTATGATCTTGGCAGCTAAGATCTTGACAGTCAATGGTCTACAATTAAACTTGCAATGAGTAAGAAGCAAGAATTAGAGATCTTGGTAGATTGTAGAACTGGAGGAAGTTACAGGAAGAGGAATGAGTAAGATAAGGCATTAAGGAGTCATTTAAGAGGAAGTCAGAGTGGATCAATAACATTAGACCATAAGTCCATAAAACATAGGAACAGAAATGGGCCATTTAGCCCATCAAGTCTGCTCTGCCATTCTATCATGGCAGATCCCAGATCCCACTCAACCCTATACACCTGCCTTCTTGCAATATCCTTTGATGCTATGACCAATCAGGAAATGATCAGCTTCTGCTTTAAATATACCTACAGACTTGACCTCCACCACAGTCTGCATTCCACAGATTCACTACCCTCTGGCTAAAATATTAGCCAGATGACAGTGAGCAAGAATTAATGGAAGTTTTAAAACCAGTAGTTTATAGAGCATGGTAGGAGAGAGGGGGCAGTCAGGCATGTGATAGACTAAAAGATCTAGAGTTAATAAGTCTATATATAAAGTTTTCAGCTGTAGATGAGCCAAGAGATGGACAGTAGAAGGGGCATGGATATGTGATTCACATCTCATTTCAGCTCAAGTATTTCATGAGAAGTGTTCTGGTTTGACTCAAACCATTACCCAGGCTGTTGATCGCTAAAGAATTTCTGCGGTGACTGAAATCAATCAAAAGGTCTTTCCAACATCTAACTGAAAGAAATATCTGTTCATTGCTGTATAAGACAGAATTTGTCAGTTTACATACAGAGATTCAGATTCAGATTTATTTATCACCTGTATATAAACATACAGTGAAAAGTGTCAATTGTGTTAGCAACCAACGACTCCAAGGATGTCTGCAAGTGTTGCAACACATTCTGGCACTAACATACAGTAGCTCACCCACAACGTTTGGCAGAACAACAAAAGCAACAGCAACAAAACAAAACAAGTAAACAATAGCAAACCAAGCCCATTTCTCAGTATCCCCCATCCCAACACACATGTAACCTACTCACACATACAGACAGGCCTCCTGTTATGTTTTGTGACTCCAGAAACTATTCAAAATAAAAACAAAATAAACTTGTCTAATCTCTTATTGATTTTCTTTGGTAAGGCACTCAAATATGATGCGGTAGCATAGTGAAGTATTCCAATCACCTTCTTCTTACATGTTGTTAGGGTGCTTTGGGGGTTAGGACAGACAGCGAATAACTTCAGCAACTAACTTCAGATCTGAATATGGACTGTAGATTAACTTTAAAATGCCGCTCTGGACAATGGGAAGCTAGAGCTGTGATTAACATTGTCTGGAATGTGGGTGCACAGGTGGGGGGGGGGGAATGAGAGTTATTTGTGGTTTAGAGGAAGCATTCTAGATACATTATAAATATAGAATTGACCTTTGATATTTAGCATATGAAATGCCATGTAACGTTGGGTCAAGCAGGCATCTTCCTCCGAAAGGGTCACAATATGATGCCTGCTGTGTCTCATTTTGTCAAATAAAAGACCATTCCATATCTACCAGCTACATCTCTCCTGTGACTTTGTTCACATGACAACATTTTGGGGGCTCATCTAGGATACCTACTTGAGACCCATTGTGTGGCCAGCAATCTCAGCAGCAGTCCAAGTGGGTGAGTATTTTTTAAATTACTACTTACACTTGGACCTGTTCAGTGGGATATGGGATCGCTCAGTAACACAGACATGGTGGAGAGCTGAACTGGTAGATATAAAAGGAGTGTATGTGTGCTTATGTAAGAGATTAAACTTTGTGTATTAATTTGGTGCAAAGGGTGGTTATTGAAGGTTCAGAACACCAGTGGGGGTGTGTATACTCATTCCGGGTACTGTATTTGTGAGTGTGAATGCGTTTTAACAATACTTCTGTAACCACAGTGTAACACTTAAGTGCAAAGGAATACAACAGGAATTATGAGTTCAGTTGCCCATAAGTGGCAGAGTGCAGTGTACATACTCTGTGGTTTTAAGGGTGTACTGTATAACTTGTATCCATCATTTATGTTTTGTATAGTGTGGGAATTAGTGAGGAGATATTTCAGGGAGAGATTTGACCCAGATATTTCTGCCAGGATGGCACCTATTGAAATCAGACAACATTAGGCTGAGAACACTGATAACCTGAACCATCCCTTGACTCTGATTATGACCATTGATAAGTCCTTCACCGCCGGGAAGAAACAGAGCATTTTGTCAGAGTAGCCCTCACTTAAAGTCACATGTGGGAATTCAGAACTCCAGCGCAAGCTTGAGGAAATGGTTGAAATTCACCAGACACTCCCTAAAGATATCCATACATTGGTAAAAGCAAAGTGCTGAAGGTATAGGTGGACAGTATGCCCCAGGGAGTGGAGGATGGTACATGGACAACTACCAGGAATACCAGCAATGAAGAGAGATTTTGTTTCTTTAAAGAGGAAGTGCGGCAGCAACTGGGAGAAGGTGATAGTCACTGGGGAACAATAATGTCAGTGATTCAGAGAACTGATGAGCCAGCCATAGAATTTACAGAACATAAATATTGAGCATATGAGGAGTATTTAGTGTTGGATAATCCAGGGAGGGACTACCTGAAAATGCTGAAGGAAGACCTGAGCTCAGCTGTCTAGGAAGTTTTAGATTTGGGCATAGTGGAGGGATCAACCTACTCTGCGATAGTATCATGGGCTAGTGAGATATACCAGAGGAGGGGGAAGAGAAGTTTTAATGTGGCTGTAAGTGAATGTAGCTGCTGTGATATCACAGAGAACTTGTTTTGTGTGCCAGCAGCCAGGACACACAGCAAGGAACTGCTGGAATAGATGTGGGAGGGTAAAGGAGATGATTTGCCACTGCTGTGCTTCTCAGACCATGGTTAGGCATAGTGCACTGAAAAACAAAGAAATGTAACTGTCACTCAGGCAAAATCCCCAGCAGCAACTCTCTTTCTGATTTTACTGCTGACCAGATTACGGAGCTGGTGAGGTAAGACAAGCGACTAATGGCTGCTTCTGTTGTCAGTATTGGTCATCCAGGGATGTATACAAGAGGTTTATTAGAGTCTAGCAATGTGAAATGTTGGCGGACACCAGGTCATCAGTATCAATGACTGAAGAGGTGATTTACATTACCAGTACAGGAGGTAAAACAATGAGGGCGGAGAGAAGTCAGCCCCAGGTACTTGAGCTTGAGCGAGTGCGGCTTCCTGTAGATCTCTGGGTCTGTCCAAATAATGAGGGTACTGTCCTCAGAAAAGACATCCTAAGGGAGGCAGAGGCCATTATCAATTCTGGAAAGGGAGAAATAATATTGACAAGTCAAGGGCAGTGAACATGTACACCTAATAGAGTAAATAACCTAGCCAGCATAGCCACAGCTGCTCTGAGCATCAGAGACTGGAACCAGGGTAGTGTCTATCAGTTACTTTGTCAGCAGTTCCCAGCGGTGTGGGCTAGACACAATCAAGTTTGCAGTCAAGTGAAGATAAATTCAGTTAAGATATTGGAGGACCTGCGTAAACCCCATAAGTAGAATCCTATAAAAGATGATGCCCTGACAGTGGTTCAGAGTATAGTGAAGGAACTGAAATACCAGGGGATACTAAGAGAGACTGCATCAACCACTAACTCGCCTATATGGCCAGTAAGAAAACCAGATGGATCATATTGGTTAACAATAGACTATACTGCCCTATTACAATTCTGAATGCCCTGTTTCTAGAACATAAATCTTTTTCAGTCTTGGATATCATTAATGGATTTTAAGGGCATTCATTAGCATCTTAGCACCAAGACCAATTTGCCTTCACCCTGGGTAGACAGATGTATACGTGGACCAGGATACCCAGGGATTCCACAATGGCCCAGCCATTTTTCATATGGTCATGGCGCAGACTTTGGATAAGCTCAATCTAGCACCCTACCGGCCGACCAGCTTGCAATATGTAGATGATCTACGAATCGCTTAGAAAGATGAAGCAGGTCACTTAGGGGTGATGCCCAGTGCTTTAGAGATGCTGCGAGTTTAGAGGTATAAAACCAGTTGACACAAGTTTCAGAGAGGAAAGCCAACCATACAGTACCTAGACTATATGATTTCCCAGGGGAGGAAGGACCTGCCAGATGATAGACGTTCTGCAGTCAGCTCCATGCCCTGCCCAGCAAACGTAAAGGGAGTACAAAGGTAATGGGTCTATTCATTTACTGCTGTATTTGCACACCAGGGTTCTCAGCACTAGTGGCTCTGATACAGGCCTTAATTAAAGAAGGGAAGCCCCTTTTGGAGGAAGTAAGATGGGGGAAAGGGAGGGTTTGCTCTCAATTGGATTGTAGCACATGACGCCTGCATTAGTGTACTGTCCCGGCAGGGCAGCCAGTGGAAATACTGGACGGGTTAAACTGTACAACTCAGTTTTATGTTGCCATGTCAGACAGAGCAGGAGATCCAGCGTTCCTGGGAGCAGTGTAATTACAGGGAACCTAAGAGATGAACACCAGACAGATGCTTCAGACCTGATCATTGCAGATGGAAGCAGACATGAAGGCAGAGCACAAAGAGAGTGTGACAGAAAGCCATGAAGAGCTTGTTAGAGTCTAATAGTAATGGTACACAATATAGGCTGTTTGCTGAAAATAGATGACTAGTTGTGCAGCATAGAATAGAAAAGATGTTAAGGGAATTTGATGGGAAGGGATCCAAATTACAGCAGAGCCATCAGGTTCCACAACTTCAATGGTGTGGCAGACTGAGGAAGAGAAGAATTTGCACTTGGCATTTGAAGGCAGTCACTCCAGCATGACTGGGGAGTGAATACAAATGAGCTGGGCCCTTTCAGTGGTTGGGCCAGCAATCGAAGAGACAGTCTGGAAGGGCCTGCCACTGTGGACAGGATTTTGCAATCATTCAAATAGAGACCTCTCCAACATTGATGAGAGGGCCTGTGAGCCTGATACATTTATGTTGCTGGTGCCTCTGGAAAGAGAGCATTCTAGCTATCAGAGAATGAAGGGGTAAAGTTAAAGAATGTGATTAAACTGCAATTGGCCAGCAGAGAAGGAGGCAACAGACATGCTAATGGAAAAGCTGCATTTTAAAGACTGTTGCCTAAATTTCTGGAGCAATCTCTCTGCTCAGCATATTGTGGGTAGCTATTAGGGATGATATAGATGCATACAGATTAACTCAGGAGAATCCTGAAGCAGGGTATTTACACTGCCCGACTTGAATAGATCCTCCTTAAGGCTGGTCCTTTCTGGTACAAATGTGGTTTTGTCTATAAGAGCCAAGAGGAGGGATGGTTAGGGCATTTTTGGAGTTAGGACATAGAGCAAATAACTTTAGCAACTAGCTTCAGACACCAATCTTCAGATCTGAATATGGACAGTAGATTAAATTCAAAATGCAACTCTGGACAATGGAATCCTAGAGCTGTGAAAACAACAGTTGATTGAAGGGACAGACAACGCTGTTTAACATTGTCTGGAGTGTGGGTGCAATGGGGGGTGGGGGTGTGAGAATTAGGTGTATTTCAAAGGAAGCATTGCAGATACGTTGTAAATATAGAATTGTCCTTTCATCTTTTGCATATAAAATGTCATGTGGTGTTGGGTCGAGCAGGACTCTTCCTCTGCAAGCATCTCAATATGATACCTGCTGTATCTCGAATAAGAGACTACTTCAAATCTACCAGCTACGTCTCTCCGGTGATATTGTTCACATGACAGCACATATAAATCACAATTAATTATGTAAGCAACAAAAGAATGCTTAATCAATATTTACAATATTACCCAAATATTACTGAAATATTAAATACACTATACTCCTTCCTGCTTAAGCTATATACTTCAACTCAAATCTGAAACATATTTCTCTCTAGTCATCTAATATACACAATATATCATATAATGCAGCCACTATATAGATAGGCACAGCAGAGTAAATTTTAAATTGTCCCATTCAAGCCAAAAGATTTGATTATTGTGGAGGATTCCTTACCCTTGTGGGATAGCGTTTTTCCTGACAAGGTGGGTGGAGCGTGGGGTCACTTCGCTTGGCAGCTATGAAGCAATCTCAGGTTCTGGGGCCTCCTCCGTTGTGGTTGTAGAAACTGCCTCTGGTACTGCAGGAAGTGGTTCTGACAGCTCTGAACTCCTTTCTTCTCTAACAATTGCCTCTGCTCTCCTCAACTGATCGATGTGTCATCTCTAGATGACATCAGACACAATCTCCACTGTGCAGGCAAGTAGTCTAGTTCTGTCCTTAATTTTATCACATCTGCAGTTCCTCGTGAGGACTCTTGCCCAGCAGTGAAACATCAAACCTCCTTGTTTGAGGAGCCCCCAGTTTGTCTCCGCTGTCTGTCCTACATGTTCCTTCTGACACACTTCGGACTCTTCTTCCTTCTCCACCTTGGCTACTTTGTTTCCCTCCAGAAAGGTTTGCAAAAATATCCTCTATCCTGGGAAGAGGATATTGATCTACTTTCAATACTGGATTTATGGTGAACTTAAAACCACTTCAGATCATACCTATTCTTCTTGGCTACTGGGACCACTAGCATTGCCTATGGACTCCACTCAACCTTGGAAAGAATTCCATCAGCCTCCAAACGATCTATCACACTGGCTACTTTATCACAGATGGCATAAAGAACTGAACAGACTTTTTAAAACTTGGGTGTGGCATTTCTATTTAACACTATTTTACCCCTGATATGTTTGAGTTTTCCAAGGACATCCATGAACACTGCTGTGGCATCATCCAGTACCCTTCTTAATTCGCTTTCAGTTGACTCTTTTGCGGGGGACGTGACATGCAAATGGTGGATGGAACTCCAATCAAGTTGTATTTGTCCCAGTCTATCATAACTCCACAATGCTGGGCCTCCTGTTTTGATCACATGCAAGGCCAAGGTGAGTTGCTAGCTGTTGCATTTCACTGCTATGAATATTATTCCCACAGACGTATTCACTTCTCCAGTACAAGGACTGTGTTAGATATCTGCCAGCTTCAGTTCAGTATCTTTGAAATGCATTTCAAACTAATTTTATGAATGGCTGAAACAGCTAAGCCAGTATCCAATTCCATTTTTAATTAATTTGGCATTCACTTCTGTTGTAAGCCATGTTGCTTGTCTCTTGTTAGTTTTCACGTTGTAAATCTCAATTCTGACAAGAGACCTAGGCGAGGATGGTCTGACTGAAGTGTTGGAGTATTTGAAACTAGAATCAAGACACAATACGAGACTGAAACAAGGATAGGGTTCTAAACTAAATGCAAGACCAGAATCCAACATAGAGTTGATGATTGAGCATTGAACCTCAATTCAGGTGTTCTTTAAATATTAATACCCTGGCACCAAAATATGTCGGCTAATTAGTGGGACAGGGAGGCCTGAGTCCTTAAAGAGGCTGTCCCAGAGATCCATATTCTGGAGACATGGAGCATCTAAACCCCAGAAGTTGGTGCAGGTAGGGCTAACACTCAAGGCTACCCAGTCCTGTGTCACTCTCATCATTATCAGATTTTTCCATTATCGGCATTTAGATTCATGATTCATGCTCTTTTTGAATTGCAATTTGACTGCAAATTCTCTGCCCTGAGCAGTTCAGTTACTTTTGTCTGCCCGACCTGCTGTTTGTATGTATCCTACTTCGCTGCATTTTCTGTAAGTTCCATCTTCAAACCTGCATTGGTCTGTTGTATATGAGATTTTTGGTTTAGACATTGCAATTTTGTTCACACTCACTTTCATTCCTGACTGCAACTCAATTGCATCTCTGGCTGTTGTTTCCATTGACAGAGCGATTTCAACTACTGTTTTAAAAGTGAGTTGTGCTTCAATTAGGAGCTGTTTTTGAATGTTTTCTTATAAGATTCCACAAACTTAACCACCTCTCAGTGCATCATTAAGCACATCATTGAACTGACAATACTCAGACAATTTCTTCAATTCAGCTATATTAGCTAAAATAGACTTTCCGTCTTTCTGATTCTGCTTATGAAACCTAAAGCATTCTGCAATCAACAATGGTTTAGGTTCTAAATGCTGTTACTTCTGCATTATATTCATAATATCAGCAAAGCTCATTTCAGCTGGTTTGGTTGGAACAGTTAAAATGTTAAGCAAACAGTATGCTTTCCCATCTATTGCACTCAGCACAACTGGCACTCATTTCTTATTGGCTATTCCATTTTGCTTTAAAATACTGCTCAATCTGGTCAGTTTACATCATCCTGTTATCTCTTGTGCAATGGAATGCATCTATCTTTCTGATATAACCTGCCATTTCTACTATTTGTATATTTATTATTATTATCACCCTGCACTTGCTGTTTATGAACCCATGGTCATACCCATTGCTTGTTAGTTTTGTTTGTTTTCTGTCCTTTTTTTACTTAAATGTCTCTCTCCCCTTCTGAAGATAAACATGCTGTGCTTTTTTTTTAAACTTGGAAGTCTCACTCCACTTCTAATGAAAAACATCATGTGCTTTTTTAACACAAATATCTCACTGTACTTCAGGTAGTCATCTCGAGGTTTGTTTAAAAATATCTCATCGCCACTATTATGTTTTGTAACTCCAGAAACTGATTAAAAACAAAAAAGATGAGAGCCGGGATAAAATTGTGTACTTAGTTTTTCTATAGTGAGGTGCTTAAATATGACATGGTGACATAATGACGTATGATATTCACATACTTTTACATATAACCCATAATGAATTATGTAAACAAAGAATGTTTAACTAATCAATTTATTTACAATATTACTCACCAGTGTCATAAGCAATCTTGGTTTATTAGCTGACTCTGCTAACAGCTTTGTGACTCAGTGGTGAGAACACCACTTCTCATAAACAATATACACCTAGGGTTGGTATGATTTGGGGCTAAACCAAACAGGAACATCATGATGTTCCAATTAAAGGAACCTCGACTGGAGCAAACGCTGTGTAAATACTGACCATACACAATTATTGGTCGGCAAGAAATAACAGATCGTACACTGCATAAGATTATAAAGAAAGCAGATTTACTAATTTCAGCTTTATCAAACAGTTACTAAAAGATGAAAAAGAAAGAGAGAAAATAAAAGGGCCGTTAGAGTTAAACCAGTCTAAGTGAGCACACAACTCTGGAGCTCATGCCTTCAAAAACTGGGTATTCGGGAGTATATTTCCTACTCATGCACTGGGTCCACGATCTGCTTGAAAACTCTTGCCACCTTTCTGAACTCACCTCAAAATCCACCTTGAGCAAATGGGCTCTCTCTCTTAGGGGTATTGCCCTTCCTCCTTGGAGCCATTCACCTGCGCAAAGCACTTCTTGCAATGAGGGCTCTCCTTCCCACGGCATTCTGAGGCTTCTTCCCTCCTGTCCTCTCCACAGCCAAAAAGACCCCGAATCTGATTACTGTTCGTCACAAATCTCTCTCCGCCTCCCTCTCTCCAGAACTTTCTCACAATTCCACCATCCAGATTGGCTGACACAACAATCCCAAATTGAACAGCAGGTCTTCTTATCTTTAGCCGAAACCAAAACATTCTCCCAGCAGGACACACAGCTTTTGCAGAAAACTGCTTAAAAGAAATCCCTACAGCATAGCAGTAGAAGTTTTAACGAGGGCATTACAATCTTCCTCCCCCCACCACCAAAAATATATATGTCCTCATGACTTTGGAACTTATTAAACTATTATTAATAATGCAGTGTTCAAATTAATTTTGTGATTTCAGGACCCCCAATCCATTTGTAAATGGAAGAAGCATATCTCACCATGGAAATGGATATGACACTCTGTTTCTCAAGTGCATCCTCTGCCAGCCTAGCTAGGGATTTCCTGACCCCCTGAGATCTCATTATCTCATCTTCTTCTTCTCCAGCTTCAACCACTTCTTGTGACTCATCTTGTCTCACTTATACCTTCCAGCAGCTTGGGTCTCCTTGCTCCATGACTGAACTTAGCTTCCTTCAGTTTAAGCAGGTGCTGCTAAACATCTTCAACCTCCACTGGTGCTAATTGGTGAGACTTCTCTCAGAAAGGGATGTCCTCAGTCACTCTAATAGGGTGGCAAGTATTTTATAGCAGACAACATCATACTCAGTAGAAAAGGCATTTCCACTTTCCAACATCTTCTCGATTAAACTCCTTTTCCATTCCCTAGGCATTGGTGAGTCACCAAAGTTGCATGACTTCGATGTTAATTTCCTCAAACCAGGAGACAGTTACTCTTCCATATCCCCTGGAAAAATAGACAGCATGCCCTTCACAATTTGCTCCATCCTCAACCAATTTGTCTCAGACAGTTGAATGCCCCCTTTGCAGCAGTTTCTCCCACATGAAAATGTGGGCAGACCACTCCTCTCCTTCCTCCTGGAATGTTTGCTTAAACTTCATCCGAAGATCGACTGCACTTTCCGCAGTGCCAAAAGCATCTTCCAGAGCTTGCAGGTTGCAGTTGACGTGGCTAATGGATTTTCTGCCTTGAGGAACCTCTCTATATCAGCCACCAGACCCTTTAAACTCTCTACTAGGCTCTGTTTTTTTAATATATCTGGGCTCTGCCACTCATCCAGTAACTAAGATGTTTGCTCAACCCAAGCCTTATATTCTTCTTTGCCATCGGGTGTGGGCTTGACTCCAGAGAACACTCTCAGCCTACAATAACTTCAGCTCTCCGCAGGCACACTTTGGCATTTATCAACCAGTGATGTAATAGCCAAAACCAGCTCAAATCTAAATCAACTGCTGGAGGACCAACTAGACCTTTCACATCAGACAATTCATTTCCCTCACTTCGCAGAAGCAATAAAAACTTGTCTGTGAAGTGTTTGCCCTCAGCTACATGCCACCCTTCTCTAAAAATATGGACAGCCTATGGCCCCGCCTCTCCGGGGTCTCCCAGCCTATGAGGCAGCATGACTTCAGCCATGTCACTGCTAGTCTGGACTAACACAACATCCTTACCAGCCACTTGGTCAAAATGCCACTCAATCAGCATAACTTTCCCCAACACTTTTACAGAAATCTGCACTCTGAGTAACTGTTCATCAGGAATTCAGACATCCACCCCACTCAAAACACATGCATTATTTGTGGATAATCTCTTTGAATCACACCAAACGTTAATCCCTGCAGTGTCCATAATAAAGTACCTTAGTCACTTTCCCCCACACTAGTTTAATCACAGGCTTAAATGCATAAACCGCTTAATCAGTTCTAAAATAGCAGTCACAGAGTATTTGTGGACAAGCCCCTACAAATGGAGGCACCTGATCAAATTCATTAGTAAACTTGGCCCATTAGCCAGCTCTGCTAGCAGCTATGTAACTCAGCAGTGAGAAGCCACCCTTCACAAACGGTGTAAGTATGATTTGGGGTTCAACCAAACAGGAACATCGTGATGGTCTGATTAAAGAAACTTGATTGGAGTGAATGCTGTGTAAATACTGCCCAAACATAATCATCAGTCAGCAAGAAATAGCAGATTGTACACGGTATAAGATTATAAAGTAAGTATATTTACTAATTTCAGCTTTATCAAACAGTTTTTAAAAGAAAGAAAAGAACAAGAGAAAATAAAAGGGTCCATTACAGCTAAACTAGTCTAAGTGTGCCCACAGCGTTGGAGCTCATAACTTCCTATCCTGGGTATTTGTGGGTGTATCTCCTACTCATGCGCTGGACACATGGTCTGAGTGAAAACACTTGCCACCTTTACGAATTTCCCTCGAAAAACATCTCAAGCAAATAGGCTGTCTCTCAGGAGTGTTGCCCCTTCCTGCTTGGAGCCACTCATCTGCACAAAGTACTTCTTGCACTGATTCCACCATCGTGATCGGCTGACACTACATTCCTGAGTTGAACAGCAAGGCTTCTTATCTGTAGCCAACAGCTAAACATTCTACCAGCAGGACATACTGCTTTTGCAAAAGCTGTTAAAATGAAATACCTACAGCATAGCAGTAGAAATCTTAACCAGAGCATTACACACGTACTTGTGGATATGACAATTGGTTTGACTTTGTCTTTGGTTACCTTTTTAGTAGAATTGTGCTGGAGAATGCTGTAGAAATGAAGGAATTTGAAAACGAGGATGAGCAGCTGAGCAAGATGTAGCAAAAAGCAGTGAGATGCTTTTTTTTTCTCTCCGCTGCAGAAGGGAGGTCTTAAAGGTAGCAACACACAGGGACCAGTAAAGGATGGTTGGCCCCATCAGCAGCAAGAACTCACCCCTCTCTGTTATCCTACAACCCAATCAGATAGCTGTGCTCCTCCGGTTCTGGCCTCTTGATTGGCCACAACTTTAATTGCTCTGCACTGGGCATTTTATCTTTGGTTGCCAAAGTCCAAATATTTGCAATTTACTTACTAAAGGTGTCTGATGTTTTTTCCCTTTCATTAAGATGTTTCTTAAGCCCCAACTCTTTGAAGAAGTCTTAGGCCTTCTGCAACCCAGAGCCAATCTTGATTTAGTAACACTACACACAGAGTGCCTTGGAATATTTAGTTATTTTAAAGATGCCATAAAGTAAAATGATCTTTTGTTTTTGTGCCAAGGACAGAGAAGTCTCCAAGAGGCAAAAACAATTAAGAACATTCACTCAGATGCAAAGCCATTCGCTTGGACTGAGATCATGCACTATTACTATTACAGTTAACATTTTGTCAGCAAAATGTCTCATGCTATCTTGGATAAAAGAAAAACATCAATATATTTCACCATTCCTCCTTCTACTGAATTCCCACAACATCATTCATAGTAACCACACCATTCTTCCTCAAGTCATATTTGGATCCTATAGTCCTATGGTGTCACCTTGTCTGACATTTCTTCCCAAGCAGATTGCAGGATCACCCAAACAGCTCACTGTCGTCTTCCTGCCATTTTGGCCAAGCAGCGATAACACCTCATCTGTAGAGACCAAATTTATAAATAAACATTGAAATTTCACAATCATATTTTCCAAAAGGCAAAAATTTACTTAAAATCTGCAGTTCATTGGATGATTTCACAATAAAGTTTCTACCAAAAATTTGTACAAATTACAAAATCATTGTAGTCTACTACAAAGCTCACATTTCTCCTGATCCAACTATTACTATTGTTAATCTAGGCGGTATTTAATCTTCCTCCCCTTCCATTCCTCTGCAAAAGAACATCTTCACATACAATTCAAATTATCCAACTTTGTGCTGGTTAGTACAATTCAACTCATCCATATTGGCATCGTATATAGCACAAACAGTAGTTCAATTAGTCCAAATTGGTTGCAGCCAGTGTTTCTGTTTCTATTTCACATGAACCTCCTCCAGTCCACTTCATCAACCACTACTGGTAGTACTAGAAAAAAAATAATAGCTCAATTATGCCTCAAACTAAAGAAAATTAAATTATAGTGCTGATAACAAAATGATTAGAAAGATTTTCTCAAACCAGATTGTGCTGTTTAGTATGAGACTATGTCAGAAGCCTTAATAAACATATGTCTTCCTGACAAGATTATTGATGAGAGTTCACTGATGGCCCAAGTGCAGAGGGAGAGACACAGACATGGAACGAACAGTTGACTAAGTTTTAACAAAGGAAAATAATCAATACTAAGCAAATGGGGCTACTAGCTAAAAACTTTTGAACGAACTAAAAGCTAACATCTCCACTGTGGCTCAAAAGCAGTAATCTGGAACTAAATTAATACCTCTCTTTTAACAGTGTCTAACTAAATCATTAATTTTTTTCCCAGAATGCACGCTAAGGTAAACAGAGAGCTTTGCTCAAGACTTGACAAGACTGAAGCAAAAGGAAGAGATTTAAATACAATTACAAAAAACCCTAAGTGGCTGGAATTTATGCACTCTCACATGCATGATTTCCATCTTTTTTCACCTGCCCACCTACAAGAGCACTCAGACTCCATGGCCGTGTCAGGGGCTGAGATAACTTTAGCTTTTTTTGAGCAATTCAATGCCTGACCTTACCAACGTAGATTAATAGCTGAAACCTACAATATATCTAATTGAATAATCAGAAACCGTTTTGAACTGGGTCTTCAATCGCTTGCCTTTTTCCACACACAGGTAAATTGTGAGAATTTGACTTTTGATGTGTTAACTCAGTAGTTTTGATATTACATAGTGAGAGACAATTGTCTTACAAGTCTCCCCTGTGGGATATAAAAGGACTCCTGTGGCTACAGACATCAAAAGTGAACCTTCCATTTATGATGGCAGAGTTGAAATTATACTCATTATCTGACAAATTTAAATAGTGCCTCGGAAGTGAAAAGAAAACAATTGAACATATGATATTACCAAGTTTATATGAAGACAACAATTTAAAGTGTAAATATAAACTATGCATCCTTTCTGAATAGTTCACTAGTAACAGGATGATTGGTGTTAGTGGGAATAAAACATCAACTTGTTCACAAGCATTTCTTTTACAGATGCTTAACAAAAGAGATAATTTGGTCATGAATTGATATTTAATGGGCAACTAAACTGTACAAAATGAATGGCCTGTGGCTTGGCAATTCTTTTTTGATTTAGCCATCATTTTGATGATAGGATGGTTAAGATCTTATTTCAGCTGCCTCGTGTTGCATGTTCCCTCCATCAACATCACCTGAAATTATATTTGTTTATATGATTTTCTGTTTCCAGCATGGTTGCAAAATGTGTTATAATAATGACTACAGGGGGAAAAATCCATTACACCTCAAACTCCTTGGCATGAAAGGTATGATATTTCACATAGCTGCAAGTTAAATGCTCTGGATATCAACTGTTAGTCAAATTGGGTTCTGATTTGATGTGAACGGAGTACGAACACTTGCAGTATTCATTAGTGACAGATACAACTTTAAAAGAGTTATCTTAAAATAAAAAGGATGCTTTGTTCAGTTTTAGTAAGTTGTATGAACACTAAGTTAAGGTCCGATGTGTGGTCTTGTGACCTCGTTCGCCTTCCTTTTGCTGTGATGCATCACACTAATTTTGAACTAAGGAGTTAATCTTGTGAAAGCTTAGGAGGTTTCCTAATGACTATGTGTTTCTCTGGTATCTTGCATTTGCCTGTTATCATTACACTTGGAGTTCAGCAATATTCTGAGGAGCAAACTACCCTTACCAAATAGGCCATTAGGTTTTCCTTGATCGGTGGTTTATCATTTTTAATGGAGTTGCAGCATTGTTCTCTCTGTCTGCCAGCAACATCAGAGGCAAGTTATAAATCCCGGGTATTCGTAAGAAGTAGTATCAGGGGATAAAACAGTTCAAGCAGTAATTGCACTTCTTTGGTCGTTGTCATTATTTGGTCAGTCTTGATTTAACCAAGAAAACTGTAAACTTATTGACTGGGAGATTGGCACAAAAATGGGCATTGCTTGATTTTTTAAAAACTCTGACAACTCATATTTCTGCTACATAGTAACTAAATTAATTATGTGAGCAGTCATAAATATAAGGTAAAAGTGCAAGGTGTGTGTAAATATATTTAACTATAAAATCATTCAGCAAAAAATACAGGTTTCAATCGGCTCAGTTCCTAAAAATTACAACATAAAATCATGAGCATTCTGACTGGTTGTATTGTCGTCTGTATTTAAGACAGTGATTGATAAGTTCTTGATTAACCAGGACATGGGAGGTTACAGGAGATTGCAAGAGAATGGAGCTGAGAGGGAAAATGGATCAGCCATGATGCAATGGTGGAGCAGGGTTGATAGTACAGAGCCAACAATTGTAAAAGGCTTAAGATCATAAGATCATGAGAGATAGAAGCAGAATTGGGCCTCTGTTCTGCCATTTCAACATGGCTGATCCATTTTCCCTCTCAATTCCATTCTCCTGCCTTCTCCCATAACTGTTCATGCCCTGACTGATCAAGAATCGATCAACCACTGTCTTAAATACACACAATGACCTGGCCTCCACAGCCACATGTGGCAATAAATTCCATAGGCTCATCTCGCTCTTGCTAAAGAAATTCCTCCTCATCTCTGTTCTAAATGGACATCCCTTTATTCTGAGGCTATGCTTTCTGGTCTTATATTCTCCCACTATTGGTAACATCTTCTCCACATGCACTCTATCTAGGCCTTTCAACATTTGATAGGCTTCAATGAGATCCCCCTCATTCATCTAAATTACAGCAAGCTCAGGCGCAGAGTCATCAAATGCTTCTCAAAGGAAAATCCCTTCATTCGTGAACCTCCTCTAAACCGTCTCCAGTGTCAGCACAGTCATTCTTATCTAAGGGTCCCATAATTGCTCACAATACTCCAAGGCAAGCAAGCCCTTACAAGTGCCTTATTAAGCCTCAAACATTAAAACCTTGCTTTTTCTGTTTTAGCCCTCTCGAAATGAATGCTAACATTGCATTTGCCTTCCTAACCACAGACTCAACCTGTAAGTTAACCTTTAGGGGATCCTGCACGAGGACTCCCAAGCCCCTTTGCACTGTGGATTTTTGAATTTTCTGCCTATTTAGAAAATAGTTTACACTTTTGTTCAGTCTACCAAAATGCATAAACATACACTTCCCGGCACTGTATTCCATCTGCCATTTCTTTGCCCATTCTCCTAATCTGTCCAAATCCGTCTGCAGCTTCAAGTCCCCAACGCTGCCTGCCCCACCATCCATCTTGCTAGCATCCGCAAACTTGGCCACAAAGCCATCAACTCCATCATCCAAATCATATAATATAAACAGAAATGGTCCAAACTCCGACCCTTGCGTAACACCACCAATCACCACCAGTTAAGTACAAGTCACCTACTAGTCACTACAAGATCATCTACCTGTGGTGAACTACTTATACCTGTCTGGACACGCCCCCTGCTGACTGCTCCTGTGGCTCCTCCCACAGACCCCGGTATAAAGGCGATTGAGGTCTGAGCCCAGCCTCTCTGTCTCCAGGATGTAGCATGGTGGTCAACCTCTGCTTGTTCCTTCTTCCAGTCAATAAAAGCCGATATCTCGCCTTTACATCTCAGAGAGAGTTATTGATGGTGCATCACTACCTTATTCTGTATATTGCATGCATTCAAATATAACACCTTCAGTTCTGTATTCACCACCTTTTCAATTTTGTCCCCATGATACTCTGCAACTCATCCCACTGACGGTAATTTTGCCCTATGATTTGCCTGAACTTTATGACAGTTTCACTACATCTAGTTGTACACCAACTTCCCTGTCCTCACTCCAGTTCCCACCCCACTGCCAATTTAGTTTAAACCCTCCACAACAACCCTAGCAAACTTGCCCACAAGAATGTCGGTCCAGGTGTAACCCATCCCTTTTGTACAGGTCATACGTTCATGAGAAAAGTTCCCAATTATTCAGAAACCTGAAGTCCTGCCCCCTGCACCAGTTACTCATCTGTCAAATTATCCTATTCTTAGCCTTACAGACGCATGACACAGACTGCAATCCAGAGATCACTTCCCTAGAGGTCCTGCTTTTCAGCTTTCTATCTAAATCCCTAAATTCTATCTTCAGAACCTCATTCCTTTTCCTACCTATGTCATTAGTTCCAATATATACTAAGACTTCTGGCTGCTCACCCTCCCCCTTTAGAATGCTGAGAACCTGATCTGAGACGCCCCGACCCTGGCACCTGGGAGGCAACATAGTGTACCGTCCGATGTCTCTTCCACGTGCACAGAATCTGGTGTCTACTCAAACTATGGAGCCCCCTATCATTACTGCAATCCTCTTCTCAATCCTTCACTTCTGAGCCACAGTGCCAGAGATTGGTCACTGCAGTGCCCCCTGGCAGGTTTCTCCCCTTCAATAGTATCCAAAGCAATATATTTATTATTGAGGGGAACAGCCACAGGGGTATTCTACACTGGCTGCTCATTTCCTTTCCCTCTTCTGACAGTCACTCAGGCGCCAGCCTTCTGCAACATAGGGGTGAGTACCTCCCTGTAGCTCCTGTCTACCTCCTCAGTTTCCCATATGAGCTGAAGGTCATCGAGCTGCAGCTCCACTTCCTTAGCATGTCCTCTGAGAAGCTGCAGGTTGGAGTTATCTGGGAGGCTGGAGGACTCCAGAGGCTTTTGAATGTTACAGACTCTGCCAGCTCCATCATTGGCATAAGCTTCCCTATCATTGACAACATCTTCCAAAGGTGGTGCCACAAGAAGATATCATCTATCAATAAAGATGCTTACCATCTGGAACATACCCTCTTCTCATTACTTCCTTCAGGGAAAGGTACAGGCGCCCAAGGACTTACACTAAAATTTTAGGAACAGATTTTCCGCCTGTACATCAGATTTCTGAACACTCCATGAACGCATAAACACTACCTCACCATTCCTCTTTTCCATTGTTTACTTATGTTTATTATAACTTATAGTAATTTGTTATGCCTGCGCTGTAATGCTGCTGAAAAACAACAAATTTCAGTGACAATAAACCTGATTCTGATTCTGATACATAAAAAATCTATTAGGTTTCCGAAGGTTTAGCATCTAGTCCTTCCATCTCATCAAGTAAGTAGTCTGTCACAGTTTTAATGCAAAAGCATCTATTGTCCTGTCAAAAACATTTAAGATATTGGAATATTGTGTCCTCTATGCAGTGTGTAGTTCAGCCAGCAGACTTCATCATCTGAAAATATGCTCCTTATGTTCTCTGTACTTCACCCTGCTTTTCTTCCCAGCATCATGAATACAGTGAAAACCCAATTATTTCACCAATGTTATATTCATGCCTCTTAATAGCCCCGAATTTGAATTGATCTCTTTTAGTTATATATGGTCAATTTATGGTCTAAGCCAAAATGATGCTCATATCTTAAATTTAAATTTTATAAATGCAACTTATCACCGCCCAACTTTCCATAATATTTTCATTCTTGCCCTATGACCTGCCAGCTCCTGCTGTTCCCTCTCCCTACTTTTTAATTCTGGCTTTTGCCCCTTTTTTTTTCCAGTTCTGAAAGTTTATGTCTGAAGCATCGCTTGTTGATTTTCCTCTATAAGTGATGCCTGACCTGCTGAGTTCCTCTCAAATTTTGTGTGTGTTGATCCAAAATGATGCCTATTTTAACGTTGAACATTCCGGGGCCCTGTGTTTCTATACTAGGCTATGATCCAGCACACATTCATAGAATTTTGGTAAATTTAAATATGGTATTGGAGTTCTGTTTAGCCTCCCAGTCAGGAGAAGAGCTGGGGACTAAGCACATGGAGTTGGGTTGCTCCTGTGCTTATGGAAATTGAGGAGGAGATGTTGCCAATCTGAACTGACTGGGGTATGCAAGTGAAGAAATCAAGGATCCAATTACACAAGCAGGTATTGAGGTTGAGGTCTTGAAATTTATTGATTCGTTTTGAGGGGATGACAGTATTGAATACTGAGCTATAATTGTTAAAGAGCATCTTGGTGTATGCACTTTTGCTGTCCAGATGTTCCGGAGGTTGAGTGAACAGCCAATGAAATGGCATCTGCTGTGAACCTGTTGGCTGGAAGGCAAATTGGAGAGAATCCAAGTCACTTCTCAAGCAGATTTTGGATGTAAATGCCATTGAACGATAGTTACTGAAGCAGATCATCCGTGGCAGCCAAGTCATCCACCTAAGCTAGCCCATTCATATCTATATACTTGTCTGACTGCCTTTTACACTCTGTAATCGTACTCTCTCTGCAGATTCCTCTGGCAACTCAATTCACGTCCCCTCCATCCCTTGCATGAAAAAGTTTCCCCTCAAGCCCCTTTTAAATCTTATTCTCTTTAACTCATATAGAGTTGTTGGGAAATTTAAGTTGCTATTTTTATCCATAGTGATACTTCCAAGAAAAATTGTGAGACCGAATGGTAGGAATAAAAACTGTTCTTTTGAGAGGTCATTGACATTGACTTGTTAGGTCTACTTCTTTTTGTCCTCCAGTGACTAAGTACTTGCAGCATTTTCAGCCTTTATTTCAGACTTTCAGCATCTGTAGGGTTTGTTTCGCTCTTTTGGCAATTTATTACTTGGTGATGCAAAATGTGGCTCATCAGTACACCCTCCCTCTTTTAAGTCTTGCACTGCTTACTTCCACCCCAATCATTACTTCATATATGACACCGGTTCTGGGGGCAAGTTACAACAAATTAAAATGAGAATTATGTGCAATCCTGTATGTCTTTCACTAGGCACAGAAGATGTATTCTCTGAAGAACTTCGATATCACCAGAATGAAATTATTTGAAACCCAGAGATATCCAAATAGACAACTGTTTCTGATGTTCTGAAATCAAAAACATGTCTGAAACATCAGGTGCAAAGAAACACTAGATAAAAGTTTATTTTGTATATTTTGTGAAATAGAACTGCTTTTTAAAATTGTTTTTTTTTTAAGTTTCGCCCTCCTTTCCTCAAAGGTTAATTTTCTCCAAGACAGTTGGCTTCAAGTGAGTATGAGTTACTGTGTCTTTGGCTTAATTTCTTCTAATCAAAAGGATATTTCACTTTGTCTTTCTGAAACCCAGATTGTATGAGCTTATACTTCCCACCAATGAACTTCATCTGACATGCACTAAATTAAGTCAGTGACTCTTTTTAATTTCTTGCCCTCATCTGTGGAACTTACTTTAGCATCTACCACTGGGAAAGATATTGGATTACTGGATAAACATCAATCATATTGTATTTTTGCTTGTGACTTTAGACTGCCAAACATTCAATAAGTATCCATCTTCCTATTAAATAGTAACTGGAAGCTTAAAGGGTTTTCACTGTGATGTTACCCACCCATCTTAAGATGTCGCAATTATTTGAATAGAATATTAAATGTTTAGAAGGAATTATGGTTATTTGGATGTTTCACAGTTCCCTGAGTATTCAGTATTCCTTTTTGATTTAGATTCAAGATGATGCTGACTGGAAAAAAAAGGTTGGCATATAGAAAAAAATGTGATAATGTTTAAATCATTTAAACTCTAAGCTAGACATGCATTCATTCCCCACTGCAGCTTCTGTTGACAACAGCTAAGGTTCAACTGAAAACCACAGAATACATAAACACTGAACTAATAAGTATTCTAGTGAACATTCTTCAGGCTTGATCAATCTGGTGTAATCGGCTAATGCTTTATAGCAAAGCATGACGCAGGTATATCGAGAATGAATAAAAACTGCAGAAACATCTCTTCCCCGGGGACCTGGTGACTCACTGACATTCTGCGTCATTCACTATTTGACTGAAAGGGCTGCTCCATTTTGAACAGCACAATTGTGGGACTGAAATGTTCCAATGTTGTTGGAGTGTCTAGAGAAGGAAGTTAATGTAGAGATATTGATTAAATAGCAGGTTATCATGTTCTTACACTTGTCGTTCATTTCAAACAATTTATTTTGATGTGGAATTTTGAAAAGGGTCCATGAAAGGTGGAAAGGTTTTAATCCTACTCTGAGCCAGTCAGTAATTAAGCTCACAAAATTTCATCAATACAAGTATACACAGACGGACATTAATCAAGCATGATGCACATTTAAGTGCTTCTTTTTCGTCTGCTATTAAACAAGGTTAGATACTTTTCCAAATATCATTTAACCTTTCTATATAGCTACTTCATACTATATTGCATGCCTTATTTAGAATAGCCTTAATTCCAAATCTACTAAACAAGCATAACAGTATTAGCCAAATAGATAAGAAGCCAATACTTTGTGTCTGTACATTGAGATATAGGGTCAGAATTAGGCCATTGGGCCCCTCGAGTTTGCTCTGCCATTCCATGATGGCAGATTTATTACACCTCTCAACCCCATTCTCCTGCCTTCTCCCCATAACCTTAGATGACCAGTCTAATCAAGAACTAATAATCCTCCACTTTAAATATACCCAGTGACTTGACCTCCACAACCGTCTGTGGCAATGAATTCCACAGATTCACTGTGTTCTGGCTATGGGAATTCCTACTCATCTCTGTTTTAAGTGGATGTCCCTCTATTCTGAGGCTGTGCCCTCTGGCCCTAGTCACCCATACAGGAAGAAACTTTCTCTCCACACTCATTCTACCTAAGCCTTTCAAATATTCGATAGGTTTCAATGAGATCTCCAGGCATTCTTCCGAACTCCCGTAAATACAGGGCCAGAGCCATCAAAAGCTCCTCACGTGTTAACCCTTTCATTCCCAGAATCCCAAACCTCCTCTGGTTCCCACCCCCCCCCCCCCCACCCACTGCCCCATAATATCAGCACATCCTTTCTTAGCTAGGGGATCCAAACTGCTTACAACACTCCAAGTGTGGTCTGATGAATGACATATAAAGCCTCAGCATTACACCTTTGTTTTTATATTCCAGTCCTCTCAAAATGAATGCTAACATTGCATTTGCCTTTCTTGCCTGCAAGTTAACCTTTAGGAAATTGAGCATAAGGACTCTCAAGTCCCTTTGCACCTCAGATTTTTTGAATTTTCTCTCCATTTAGAAAGCAGTCTATACCTTTATTCCCTCTAGGAAGGTGCATGAACAAACACTTCCCTACACTATATTCCATCTGCCACTTCTTTGTCATTCTCCCAATCTGTCAAAGCCCTTTTGCAGACTCCCTGCTTCCTCAACATTACCTGCACCTCCAACTACCTTTGCATCATCAATTCCCCAGCATCTAGATCATTGATGTATAATGTCAAAGGAAACGGTCCCCAACATCAACCAATGACGTCGGCAGTCAACCAGAAAAGGCTCCCATTATTCCCACCCTCTTCAACCAGAGTGTCAGCCAATGCCCATACCTTTCCTGTAATACCATTGTCTATTATCTTGTTTAACAGCCATGAGTGTGGCACCTTTTCGAATGCCTTCCAAAAATCCAAGTAAGCAACATGCACCGACTCTCCTTTGTCTATTCTGCTTGTTATTTCCTCAAAGAATTCAAATAGATTTGTCAAGTGATTTTTACCCTTAAGGAAACTATGCTGACTTGGGCTTATTTTTTTCATGTGCCTCCAAGTACCCCAAATCCTGATTTTTAGTACTGGACTACAACAATCTTCCCAATCATTGATGTCAGACTAACTGGCCTATAATTTACTTTCTTCTGCCTCCCTCCCTTTTTAAAGAGCGGAGAGATCTTTGCTATTTTTCAGTCCTCCAGAACCATTCCAGAATCTAGTGATTCTTGAAAGTTCATTATTAATGCCTCCACAATCTCTTTAGCTAGCTCTTTCAGAACTCTGGGAGTATAGTACATCTGGTCCCAGTGACTTATCTACCTTCAGACCTTTCAGCTTCCCAAGCACCTTCTCCTTAGTAACAGCAACTACGCTCACTTCTGTTCTGTCTGGCATACTGTGAGTGTGAACCACAGTTAAAACTGACACAATATACTTATTTACTTCATCAGCCATTTTTTGTCCCTCATTACCACCTCTGTATTGTTATTTTCCAGTTGTCTGATACCCACTCTCTCCATTTTTACTCCTTATGTATCTGAAAAAAAAAACATGTTGGTATCAGCTTTTATATTATTGGCTTGTTTACTTCCATATTTAATATTTTCTCTCCTTGTGGTGTTTCTAGTTACCTTCTGTTGGTATTTATAAGTTTCCCAATCCTCTAAATTCACTAACTTTTGGTATATGACATGCTCCCTGTTTTGCTTTCATGCTGTCTTTGACTTCCCTTGTTAGCCACAGTTGTGTCATCCTCCCTTTAGAATGCTTCTTCTTCTCTGGGATGATGTATCTATCCTGCACCTTCCAAATTGCTCCCAGAAACTCCAGCCATTGCGGTTCTGCTGTCAATTCTCATCGTCTACCCTTCAATTCAACCTTGGCCAGTCCTCTCTCATGCCTCTGTAATTCCTGTGACTCCACTGTAATACTTTAGCATCCCCTTTTCAAACTGCAAGGTGAACTCTATCATATTATGATCACTGTCTCCGAAGGGTTTCTTTACCTTAAGCTCCCAAAACAAATCTGGTTCATTGCATGATACCCAATCCAGTACTGCCTTTTCCCTAGTGGGCTTGACCACAAGCTGCTCTAAAAAGCAATCTCATAGATCTTCTACAAATTACCTCTCTTGAGATCCAGCACCAACATAGTTCTCCCAATCTATCTGCATATTGGAATCCCCTTGACTACTGTAATGTTATCCTTTTACCTCATGTTGTAATTTGTATCCTATATCCCGGCTATTGTTTGCAGGTCTGTATATAACTTCCACCAGGGTCTTTTTACCCTTGCAGTTTCTTAATTTTCCCACAAGGATTGGACATCTTCTGATCCTATGTCACCTCTTTCTAAGGATGTGATTTCATTTTTTACCAACAGAGTAAATCTACCCCCTCTGCCTACCTGCCAGTCCTTTTGAAAAAAGGTGCATCCTTGGATGTTAAGCTCTCATCTCTGATCTTCTTTCAGCCACAACTTGGTGATGCCCACAACATCATGCCAATCTCTAATTGTGCTACAAGATTGTCTACCTTATTCTATATATTGCATGCATTCAATTATAACCTATATTCATGACTCTTTTTGATTTTGCCTCCATGTTACACTTCAATGCATCCCACTGACTGCGATTTTCATCTTGTCCTTCCGCACAGTCTCACTACACACTGCATCTACTTGTATACCAACAGCCCGATCCTCATTCCTATCACTCTGGTTTCAAATCCCCTGCTAAACTAGTGTAAATCCTCCCCAACAGCTCTACCAAACCCAACCAAAAGGATAGTGGTTCCCCTAGGATTCATGTGCAAGCCACCCTTTTTGTACAGATCCCTAGAAGGTATCCCAATGATCCAGAAATTGGAAACCCTGCCCCCTGCACCAATTCCTCAGCCACCCATTCATCTGACAAATAATCCTATTCTTACCCTCACTGGTGCATCTATGGATGTCTGGATTATTGCTCTGAATGTCCTACTTTTCAACTTTCTACTTAATTCTCTATGTTCTCTCTCCAGGACCTCCTCCCTTTTCCTTCCTATGTTGTTGGTACCAATATGTACCATGTCTTCTGGCTGCTCACCCCCTGCCCCCACAGTATGCTGTGGACCCTATCTGAGACATCCCTGAACCTGGCACCTGGGAGGCAACATACCATCTGGGTCTCTCTTTCACACCTGCAGGAATTCCTGTCCATTCTTCTAACTATGGAATCCCCTATCACTACTGCATTCCTCTTCTCTCCTGTTCCCTTCTGAGCTACACAACCAGGCTACCTGCAGAGATCTGGTCGCTGCAGCTTCCCCTGGTAGTTCAGTCCTCCCACCCACCAGCAGTATACTTAGTATTGAGGGAACAGCCGCAGGGATAATCCACACTGGCTTGCTTTTTCCCTTTCCCTCTGCCGGCTGTCACCCTGGCACCTGCCTCCTGCAACCTAAGGGTGACTATCTATCTCTCTGCAGCTTCCTATCTATCATCTCCTAATTCTCCCATATGTGTCAAAGGTCATCGAGCTGCAGCTTTAGTTCCTTAACATGGTCCCTAAGGAGCTGCTGTTCAAAGCACTTTGCGCACATATTGTTATCAAGGACACTGAAGCGTTCCCACAACTCACACAAAGAACATATCACTAACTCTTGACCCATTCTCACAGCACTGGTAATGTACCAATAGACAAAGACAGAGGAAAAACAAGCTTACTAGAAACCTACCCCCTGTTCTCGCTTAAGCCGGTTCTTGACTAAGCCTGTTGAGCCAATGCCCAACTACTCACACAATGGCTGCTCCACTTACAGCTCACTTCTTCTTATTGTCCTTCACCAAGTGCCTAATAGATCATTATGGTTGCAGCTCACCACAGAGTCCCAAAAGGTCCCAAGCTTTTTATAAACCAGCAGACTATAATCATTAACATTATCACTTGAAATCAAAGAGACAATGCTATACATTGTTTTTTTTTAAGAAGACCAATGGATTTTGGCATTGTATTATCTCTGCATTATTCCCTTTTGTACTCCAGAACCTGTTAAGCAAGTGACAGATATATTATTAATTTATATATTTCCAAGCTGAATGATAGGTATTATATTAAGACTTGTATTTGCAGGAGAATCACCTGAGCCCTTTTAAAATAACAGACCATCCAACATGAAAGCTGTTAAGAAATTCATTTGTACAATGGGTCAATAGTCTTCAGGAGAAACTTCTGCTAACTAAAGAAAGGATAAAAGTAGTGCATATGATTATTAGATAGTTTTCAAAATTATCCAAGGGATGTTTAATTGACAAGCAACTAATAATAGCTCAAGGAGAATGTACAGCTTATATATAATTCCTACCACAAAGCCCAGCATGATAACTGAGCTGAATAATTATGTGAAAATGCATTGTGCTATTTTAAGGGCTAAATTGAATAAACTTTCAAGCACCTCAATTGTAAGTTTTATATTTTCTCAGCAATATTTTTATTGGTTTTTTAATCAAGAAAGCATTGTACAAAGGAGGTTTGTGCAATACATGACAAATGTGAATTGTAAGTTTTTATAAAATACTATTTAAACATTGGCGAGGAAGCATAGGTTTGAAAGCTAAACACACTGTAATCCATTTATAGGTTTGTACACCCAGAGACTACTTTATTAGGTACAGGAGTGGAACCCAATATGGTTTTCTGCAGCTGTAGCCCATCCACTTCAAGGTACACATGTTGTCCATTCAGAGATGCTTTTCTGTATACCACTGCTGTAATGTGTGGTTATTTGAGTTATTGTTGCCCTTTTGTCAACTTGAACTAGTCTGGCCATTTTCTTCTGACCTCTCTCATTAACAAGGCATTTTCACACAGAGAACTGCTGCTCACTGGGTGTTTTTGTGTTTCTGGCACCATTCTCCGTGAACTCCAGAGACTGTTGTGTGTGAAAATTCCAGGAGTTCAGCAGCTTCTGAGATACTCAAACCACCCTGTCTGGCACCAGCAATCACTCCATGGTCAAAGTCACTTAGATCACATTTCTTCCCCATACTGATGTTTGGTCTGATTAACAATTGAACCCCTTGACCAAGGGGCTTCTATGCATTAAGTTGCTGCCACATGATTGGCTGATTAGATATTTTCATTACTAGCAGATATACAGGTGCACCTAAAAATGAGGCCACAGTGTACATGCAGATCTAATCGAAAGGCCAGACCTCATATTGGAATACCACTTTGTGGCTAACTCTTCCATCAATTCTCTTAACATCCAAATCCCTTTTAAAAATTATTATAGTATGCCTCTCATGCTAGATTCTAAATTTGTTCTTCAAATCATGGTATCAACTATGCTGATAAACAATAAATTTTGTTTCCATGTGCATAAATAATCACAAAATATTTGGTTTAATTATGTTTTCTTTTGTATGAAATGTGAACATATATAAACATGTGAATTTAAGCATAAATTAATTATATAGAAATATATATCAGACCAGCAAAATACAAACGTTTGTAGAACGCATGGCCTATCATTTGCAGAAAAGCCTGCACTACACTGCAATGCATCCTTACAAAGAATGCTTTAAAATACAGTTATACTGGAACCTCCTTATGATACAGGCTGTTCTAACTTATAGACCGCATTCCATTTTCATAATCTAAAATTTCACCTGGCATATGCAATAGACATTGAAAGGTCATTTTTATGTAAATGAGGCCTGGGGAATAATATTGTTTGGAACTTGATTCTGGTGTGAGAATTTTGAAACAACCCTTATTAAAATCCTTGGTTAGCATAGTCAAACAATCTCAGATTTAAAATAATTTACTGAGCAAACATGTACTGTCTATATTGGGGGGGGGGGGGGTCCATGAAATGCAATGCAACATCAAAAGCATGTAAGATACAAACAGGAAATGCCGAAAGCATACAGCAGGTTGGAGCAATGGGACACTTAGTTTGGATGCCATTTAAGTCCATTAGAATGTACTTCATTTTTAGTTTTGTCAATTGTGGGAACTAATTAGGTATAATAACAGAACTTGTAGGAAACAGTAAAACCAAGTGCAAAGGTTAGGCTGGTATATATCATGATAAGACAGGACCAGCAGGGGAAAATTAGAGGCTAAGGAATCAGGTAGTTACAAATAACGTGATTGTACAAAGCAGGCATTGGAACTACCTAAAAAGGCAGACAAGAAACTCAGTGTCAATAGACAGGGAGTCAATTAAACAAAATAAGAAAAATACAAATTCGTAAGCAACAGGGTATGTCTCAAAATTCAGAATATGGATTCACTGTCTCTAATCTTCCTGAACCTCCCCTGTCTCTCACGTCAAGCCCATCCACCCCAACTACCCTTAGCAGGATGAAATTCATTCAAGCAAAGTAGCTTATCTACCCTAAGCATAGCCAATCTATTCTACCAATCAATTTTCATACCTTATGTTATCTACTCTTACTGATACTTTATCAGGATTCTCTTAATGCTAGTCAAAAACTCTTCAAGTATTCTATTCCCACTCCATCCACTCTTCACTTACTTTGTTCCTAACAGAGGCTGCTGAGTGCTCAATGATCAAAAGCTAAATGACAGAGGAAATACAGGATTCTGAAAAGTGCAAAGAAAATAAATGGAAAATATTTAAATAAGGCAGTCATTTTATCTCCTTGTTTTCCCACCATAGCTTCAAGCTATATTTTAGTGCACTATGCATTTCTAAAATCCATACCGATATATAGAGTATATTAGTAACAATTTATCTTGACTGAGTTTGTGCTATCAATGTTATTATTATCTTACTTCATCCATTACTTTTGTGTAAAATATATATAATCCATACATTCAAATGTGCTGTGAGATTTAATCATTCTACAAGTTGATATTCTTCTTGTATATGTTACAATCTGAACTTTACCTGACACCTGCAATCAATTAATCTTTGCAACTGCATTTTATATTTTAAATATGCAGTAAAATTGGTGCTGTGGCATTTTGCACAGTGCGTGGGATTTTAAACAAGTCAAACAACTTAAAGCACGATGACTCATACTTGTGGGGTTTGCAACTTAAAATCTGAATGTGTATTTAGTCTTCTGTTCATACCTCAAGCAGTTAAGTATTTTGTCTGGAATTGATTCCTCAGGGGATTAAAAAAAAAGTATTCCAATTTTAAGTCAATTAATTATGGACAAAAATGCCTGACTGGTCATAAAATTTAGTTAACATAAATTAAAATGCTGAAGGAAATGTAAAAATTCTCTATAATTGGAACTATACTTTAGGCTTATCCACTTATGCCTCCATTAATTAAACAATTTCATTGGTTTAATTTGAATATACAGGTTTTATTATCCATTTCTCATGTTTTTACAGTGTGTAGCATTGAGAAAATGCAATTAAACATGAAATACTGTGTCAGCACTCCCCAAACACCCTGGCTTTACCACGATGATGGACAAGAATTTCAGGCACTTAGGGATTCCACCACTGCAGCTTCCTGACTTGGAGATGTGTTGCTGCACCTTAATCGTTTCTGATCCATATCCTTGAACTCACAACCCAATTATATCATAAAATACTTTCACCCCAAGGACTGTAGTGATTCAAAAAGCTGGTTTTACCAGCATATCCTTACTGATAATAACAGTGATACTGTATTGATGTCATGTAAAAAAACTTCACTCCACCATGAACGGTCCCAAGCCCAGCTATGAAAGGACGAGGGTTTGGCTTGAGTCATAGAAAAGTATAGCACAGAAACAGGCCATTCAGCCCAGCTAGTCCATGCTGAGCCATTTAAACTGCCTACTTCCATCGACATGCACCGGGCCCATACCCCTCCATACCCCTACCATCCATGTATCTATCCAAAGTTCTCAAATGTTGAAATCGAGTCTGCATGCACCGCTTGCGCTGGCAGCTAATTCCGCACTCTCACCACCCTCTGAGTGCTGCTAAAGGTTTAGTACGAACCTCATCCCATAAAAAACCAGAGCTGCAGAAATGTCACAGAAGCTCCAAAGACCTTATCGGAGAGGTAGGAACTTCTCCCAACCAAGAAAATGGCCTACCCCTGGGGATAACTTCAAAGGCTGGCCCAAGACAGAGAACTCTGGTGAGCTACAGCTGACAGCCCATGCCCTAGTATAGTGGATGGCCTTAAATAAGTAAGTAAGTAAGGAGGATAACTTAAAATAAATTCAATATATTTTAAAGAAAAATAATACTTCCGAATCAGGTTTATTATCACCAACATGTAAGGTGAAATTTGTTAACTTAGAAGCAGCAGTTCAATGCAAAACATAATATAGAAGAAAAAAAACACAAAATAAAATAATAATAATAATAATAATTAATAAACAAATAAATATATAAATAAATTTATGGTTTAGGTGTATTGAATAGATTAAACATCATCAAAAATCGGAAATACTATATATTAAAAAGTGAGGTAGTGTCCAAGGGTTCAATGTCCATTTAGGAATCAGATGGCAGAGGGGAAGGAGCTGTCCCTGATTCATTGAATGTGTGCCTTCAGGCTTCTGTACCTCCTACCTGATGGTAACAGTGAGAAAAGGGCACACCTTCAGACCTTTACTGCCAATGAAGTACTTTTGAAGTGTAAACACTGTTTTCTCGTATCTATTCTCTAGTATAAGTTCCGTCAACGTTTGTGAATAATTGGTAAATATCCTAACAGATCTATCCTAAATATCCTAATAGATCTTATCAAATAGAATACAGTATACTGTAGAATTGCTGTGAAACTGAAGGAGGGACTTTACCCTATTAGACAATCCTATTTTCAAGCAACAATCCTGTCAATCCTAATAAACTACCTCATCCTCATAGAGAAATTAACCCTCTCATGTGTCTGTCCAATTCCACCCTCACAGGTAATGACTTCAAAATCATAAACATGTCAGAAGTCACCCTTGTATTTCTGTCCAAATTTCAAGTCTGTGATAGTGCATAGACCCCCACCCTTAGCAATCATCATCGCCGTCAACACAACCCCTGGGACATTTATCCTAGCTAAACCAGAACGGTAGTTCATGAATTTATTAATTATTTTCCCAACCTTCCTGTCTTCAGAAATACTAACCCCACTTTCTTTAGTTTAACTCAAAAAACCCTCAGCTTTGGAACTATTTCAATAAATCTTTTACTCCTTGGTGTCCAGAGTTCAGGACAATACTCATGGTTTTGCCTAAGCAGTGTTTTCTCTAGGCTCAACATAATTTACTCCTTGTCACTTATTTATGAATACCGAGATTCCCCCGTGCTTTACTAATCATACTGCTTAATGGGAAAATTAAAGACAGGTTTCACTGCAATTGTGGTTTTGTAATGTAGGTTAATGACAATCAGATAAACTTACTGCAGTCTGTAACAAAAACAGAACATGCTGAAAACATTCTACAGTTCAGGCAGAATCTGCAGTAGAAGAAAAATTTAATGTTTCTGGTCAAAGGTGAAAGGTAGCTGACCTGAATGTCTCCAGTAATTTCTACTTTTGCTTCAGATTTTCAGATATTTAGATTTTCATCCACTGTAGTCAATGTTGCTTTGACAGAGAAAAGGCAGAACTCAAACTTAATCATGTTCAGCCAAACTTTATCGTAACATTGTTCTCCTGAAATTACGAGCCCGTCACAAAAGAAGAAGGCAGGCCAGAGAACATGCCGTGTCACTTGCGAGCTGCCCTCAGCACTCCCATAGGTTGTGTTGGCTGTTCACACAAACATCACATACATTACTGAAAATCACACATCACTGTATGTTTTGATGTGCATGTGATAAACAAATAAATAAATCAGATTGACAAAAAGATGAAGGCTAAAGAAAAAATTATTTCCTTTTTACAAGATCCGACTGCTATGGGATTATAGTAATTCATATTTTTGCAGATTAAAATTGGACAGGAAATCCATGACTTATCTTTGCCACCTCTATACATCAATGCAAGTCTCTGATATTTAAGTCTTCTCAGAACCACTTTGTTGTGCTGCATGTATGTAATCCAATGGGGACTTTGGAAATGAGAGAACAAAAAGGCAAAACTGAATGCTGGAAGGAATAAAAAATCAGAAGGACTGAAATTTAGGTTAAAGCATTATATAAAATGGATAAAGGGAGAAAAGTGCATTGTAAAAGCAGTTATATGTATACCATTATATCCCCACATTAGTTTGAAACATATGCACCTCTTAAGGCATAGGTGTCAAACTCAAGGACCGTGGGCCATATCCGGCCCGGTGTACAATTATATCCGGCCCGCGAGATCATTTTAGATAGATCTATTATTTTAATTATTAATGGCCCAGCAATATGAATGAGTTTGACACCCCTGTCTTAAGGCATAAGGAAATAAAAGGAGGAACATTCCAACAGTGTCAAGAAAACAGAAAATAACACAAACAGAGGGAGTTTAAGATTTCCTTCTAATGATGACTCACCATCAAGCAAGACCTCACTGTCAGATCACACTCAATCCACAATTTGTTCTACAACCTCATGCAGATCCTGAAAACTGATAGTGAACTGAATGAATCAATGCAGATATGTAAAGTAACCCTTTGATTCAAAACCCAAACGTCGTACCTCCGAGCTCTGATATTCAAAAGCAATGGTAATGTTATTTTTTATAACCCCAAAACGTAAAACAAATTGGAAAAAAAATCAGGATACTAGAAGAACATGTATGCTTCATTTTTATTTTAGTGAAGAGCATGTGTATGTCGTGGTGGTGATTCACGTACATTTACGTATAACCTGTAATGAATTATATAAACAACAAAGAATGCTCAATCAAACAATATATTTACAATATTACTGAAATACATCCATGGAACAGTCTTGTGGTGGTGAAACAACCTCAGGTTCTTGGGTCTCTTCCATGGTGGTTGTAGGAGTGGACTCTGGGACTGCAGAAAACCGTTCTGACAGATCTCAACATCTTTCTTCTCTAACAATTGATTCTGCTCTCCGCAACTGATTGATGCATCAGCTACAGATGACATCAAAAGAAATCTCCACTCTATAGGAGAGTGGTCCAATTCCATTACTCATCACATGTGACATGACTGTACCTAGACCAGAGGTCGGCAACCTGCGGCTCCAGAGCCACATGCGGCTCTTTGATCTCTGTGATGCGGCTCCCCGTGGTTTGTTAGCTTTTGAAATGTAATTCGAAATTTGAAGATTATGGTGATCTTGTACAATATGAAAACTTTGCGGAGACACCGTTTCCTGGCAGATCCGAACCGGCTCACAATTAGCCACCGTTCCGACTAAGGGAGATAGCCTACGGGGGTTTGTGAGTACTTGTCTTTTGGAGCATCCGCGCCCACAGGGACGGGTTGAGGAAGGCTTTAAAGCAAGGCTGTTTAGTTCGAATAAAGTTACCTTTGACTGCAGTCTTTATTTTAGCGCTGCGTGTAGCGCTACACCGCTACAACGTGTTTTTTATCGCTATTAATATACATCACAACTGCCAATGCCTGACACCCGCCAGTGCGCGCATTCTTTTAATTCTTCGATCCAAGGTAGGCTACCTACGGAGTAACCTTCAACCCAACGTCTTTTTTTTGGAGTTCAAAATGTTTTTGTTGCATGCAGAAATGTAATTTCGTTTTCTCTGCAGGAGTTCATCAATTTCAAAAATGCAACACATTATAGTTTGTTTATACATAGCATAAAGGCAAAAAAAAAACCCGTTGTATGCAGTGTTATTTCATTTTGTGGCTCCCAGTGTTTTCTTTTCTGTGGGAAATGGGTCCATATTGGCTCTTTTAGTGGTAAACGTTGCCGACCCCTGACCTAGACCAAGACTGTACCTATACATAAGGTATGGCATCACAGGCAATCTTCACTGAGTGAGGCAGATCATAATGCGTGAGTACAGTGTCTGACATCACATTTCCTTTGCCTTTTGGAAAACCTCCTCGCACTGCTTTGTCCATTGCCATTTCTTCTCAATTTGTAGTAATGAATTCACAGGGTGGAGCACAGTCGCCAGGTTTGGCTCTAACATATTATAGCAATTGATAAATCCTAAAAAAGGACCACATCTGTGACATATCCCTTGGCGTTGGGCCATCCATCTCGACTTGAATTTTCTCAGCCCATTTGTGTAATCCTTGTGTGTCAATAGTGTATGGACAGTAAGTGATGCTTGGTTTAAAGAATTTTTTCATGCTCTGAGTCTATAATCTTTTAATCTTTTTAACATTCTCTTGATATTTTGGAGATGTCCCTTGTCGTCCTTACTGGTAACAATGGTGTCGTCCAGGTAACACTGAGTGCCTGGGCAGCCTTGCAACACCAGGCCCAGAGCTTTCTGCCAGAGTGCAGGTATAGAAGCTACTCCACAAATCAGCCTATTATAGTGATAAAGTTCTTTCTGAAATGGAAAACTCAGAGATATGTTTTTGGTGAGAAACCCTTTGGAACCTTCTTCCACCTCCAGTACCCTTCTTAATTCACTTTCAGATTACTCTATTGCAGGGGATGTGAAATGTAAATAGTGGATGGACATCCAATCAAGTTGCTGGCTCAGCCAGTCACAGCTGTTATGAATGTCATTCCGACAACAGTGAACTTTTCTCGAATATAAGTTCTTAGTTGGATACCTGCGGGATTCAATTCAGTATATTTGAAATGCCGTTCAAACTCATTTGTATGGAATCACAAACAACAGAAAATCTGCAGATGCTGGAAATCCAAGCAACACACACAAAATGCTGGAGGATCTCAGCAGGTCATGCCAAAGGGTCATGACCCAAAACATTGTCTGTATTCTTTTCCATAGCTGCTGCCTGACCTGATGAGTTCCTCCAGCATTTTGTATGTGTCAGTATGAGGAAAGACTGAAACAGATGAACCAGTATCCAATCCATTTTAATTATCTTGCCGCTCACGTCTGGTTTAGGTCATATTGCTAGTCTCCTGTTAGTTTTCACATTCTAATTCTCAAGGCTTCTCTGTCCTGTGTCATTCTCATCATTATCATATTTTTCATCAGCAGCTAAGTGCTCTTTCTGAGCCTGCAACCTGACTACATTTTTTTCCCTTTTTCTTCTGCTGTCTCTTTCTTTTTCTCTGCCTGCCATGTTCATTATATGTCTACCTTGTTGCACTTTCCGCAAGTTTTACCTTTAAACCTACATTGATCTGGTGTATGTGAGCCCTACCACAATGGTAACACAATTTGTTTGGGCAGTCAGGTTTCTATTTCAACATTGCAGTTTTATCTACACTCACTTTCATTCCTGACTCTGTGTGGTGTGGTGTGGTGAGGTATGTGTGTGTGTGTGTGTGTGTGTGTGTGTGTGTGTGTGTGTGTGTGTGTGTGTGTGTGTGTGTGTGTGTGTGTGTGTGTGTGTGTGTGTGTGTGTGTGTGTGTGTGTGTGATGCACCATCAATAACTCAGTCTGAGGCGTAGGCGAGATATCGGCTTTCATTGACTGGAAGAAGGAACCAGAAGGGAGTGACCATCATACCATCATACTATGTCCTAGAGACTGAGGCAGAGAATCAGACCTCGATCGCCTTTATACCGGGGCCTGTGGGAGGAGCCACAGGAGCAGTCAGAAGGGGACGTGTCCAGACAGGCACACGTTGTTCACCACAGTGTGTGACTCTCCCTCTGCCATTTCCATTGATACAGCAATTTCAACTGTTGTTTTCAATGTGGGTCGTGCTTCAGTTAGGAGCTGCTTTTGAATGTTTTCTTGTATGATTCCTCCAAACCAAATTAATTGTCAGTGCATCATGAATACCATTACTGAACTGGCAGTGCTCAAACAATTTCTTCAATTCAGCCACGTTAGCTGAAATGGACTTGCCTGCCTTTTGGTTCCACCTATGAAACCTAAAGTGATCTGCAGTCAGCAATTGTTTTGGTTCCAAATCTTCCTGCATTATGTTCACAATAATAGTAAAACTGATTTTGGCTGGTTTGGTTGGAGAGGTTAAGCTTCTGAGCAGAATGGATGCTTTTCCAGTTATTGCACTCAGCTAGCTGGCACTCATTTGCTGTCGGTTATTCTATTTGTACAACTCAGTCTGTTCAGCATACATCATTCAACTTGGTTATCTTTTGTGCAATAGAACATGTCTATCTTTCTGAAGTAGCTAGCCATTTCTGCTTTTTTATTTATGATTATTATCACTGTTTATGAACCCAGAATTTTGTCCATTTTCTGCCTTTTTTGCTAACTCGAAGAAATAACGAGCTGTACCGTTTTTTTAACAAAATTGTACTTCAACAGGTAGGTAGTCGTCTCGGGTGTATTTTAAAACTTAGTAGTTGCCACTGTTATATAATTTCAAAACATTGAAAGAAAAACAGGGGCACCCAGTAGAACATATACACTTCGTTTTCACTTTAGTGAGGCACGCACATATGACATGGTAGTGTAATGAGGTATGCCATTCACGTAATTTACATATAACCTTCAATTAATTATATAAACAACAGTGAATGTTTAATCAATATATTTACAATATTACTCAAGTATTACTGAAATATTAAATATACAGCAGTTACACTGTGGGAAAAAGGAACTTATCATGCTATATCTGTTCTGCCACATTCATTCCCTGTCCCTAAATGTTTTGAAATGTTTTAACAATTCTTAATTATGTCAATTAACAATAGACATAAATCCTTACAGACAGTGAAACAAAATATGGAATTAAAACCTTAAAATATTTACACAATCTTTCCAATTATTTTGGCCAAAGTTCCCCATTGAAATCTATACAGTCTCTAAAGCCACACCAGATGATTGAAGAGATAGCTTTCCAAAAGCCTGAGTTTATGGTTGCTATGGTTTCTGCCACTCAGTCCAAACAGCAAGCCCATGTATGTCATATGTGTAACAAATTCTTCAGGCCTGTTTGAGGTTTTTAGAGCACCAGAATTGGTTAATTGTTTAATAAAAGTCGTTAATCATTTAGATTTCCTTGCGTTTTATTTTTGAACAACTTGCTCTTTGTAATGCAGTCTCCTGGTGTTTTCTACTTAAACTTGTTAAGTTTATTTTGATAGGCCTGGATATTCCATGTTACGTGTAATATTTAAGCAGATGCCCGATTAGTGCTAATTGTGGTCCTAGTTTTGTGAATGTTACGTCTTGTGGTGTTGCTCAGCCGAGCCACTGAGGTTCTTTTGGAAAGCTTATGAACTCTGGTTGCCACCTCTACATTGGAGTCTGTGTTTCTTCTGCACTTGGGTTCTGACATTGCCAGCACACATCATGATACTTGTGTGCTTGTGTCTAACTTGTTCAAAATTTGCTGAACCTTTAATGTTCTTTTCAGAACCAAGGCCAGTTCAGCTTATCTAATAATTAAGACAGAGAAATACAATGCACAAATATAGTCTTATTTCCAAGTGAATTGTTCCTGTGACAAAGTGGAAAAGGTTTGACTGAATTCATATCATACCATTAATTCTGGAATGTAAGTCACAAGCCATTTTCTCCTTTACAAATTTAGGAAAAGTTTAAGATATATCCAGCATTTTGCTTAAAGGAATTAGGTCACCCAATGAAAAAAGTTAAAAAATACTATTTATTCCATTAATTCTGTAGTGTGAAATATTTTACAATTCTCTAAAAAATAAGGATTTCTAAAATATGATCATGAAAGTTTCGCTATCTACAGTTCATGACTTGGAAAATAAAACTTGGATCCTACCAAACTTCACTTTCTTTGACAAACAAACCAGCACACAAATTATACAGGATAACAAGTTGCCCCTTCATCCCACACCATCTCAGACCTTTCCAGTAAAGTAGACTTGTACTCTTATTTTACTGTTATTTTGGACATAAGTAATTGTTCGTGAATTAATACCCTTAAAGAGAGAGAGAAAAAAACAAATGCTGCCATCTTCTGATAATAGTTTAAATAGGCCATTGCCACTGATAAAACAGCAGTGATGTTTTTTTCCTTCTTTTGTAAACATCTACCAAATCCAGATTTATTTCCAGTGACCAACTAATAGTCCTTGTTATATTTGTATTTGTTCAAAACAATATCTGATGAGTGCCAATTTTATATACCTCTGATTAGTCAGCAAAAGCAGCACTGGTAATCTGGTCTGTCTTGGTTTACTGGCCGAGATTCAGCAACAAACCTACAGCATTAGTTGAGAGCTTATTCTGGGAAGAATTGGTCTTACAGAATAAACAAAATTATACGTTGGATGACATGGGATGAGCTTGCCTTTTTCGCCTCTCTCCACCTTTTTTATTCTAGCATCTTCCCCCCCCCTTCCCCCTTAGTCATGAAGAAGGATCTCAGCCTGAAACGTCAACTGTTTACTCTTTTCCATTGAATGTGCCTACCTGCTGAGTTCCTCCAGCACTTAGCGTGTGTTGCGTTGGATTTCCAGCATCTGCAGACCCTCTCTTGTTTGAGATATCATGTAGTTTGTAGAGACCAGGAAGACGATGGGACCCTATTACAGTTCAGAGAGTACCGGCGAACCGAAAGAATTGATTGCACTACAGGTTGCACACCAAGACGAAAAGAAGAGCTGGCCTCTGCTTCCCAGTGCACTAACCCTAACCTCGTTACTTACTCCACATTGTATAATTTATTACATCTTAGTCCCCTGAAATTGGAAGGACCTGCAATTATGAACTATTTAGTTCCACCATTACTTTCTCCCTACTGTTGAGAAATATTGTATTTACAGTAAGTTAATTGGAAAATTAATTTATTATTGTTACATGTACTGAGGTACAGGGAAAATTAATCATACAGATTCTATCATCACATCAGTGCATTGAGGCAATACGAGGGAATGAAGAATAAATTGATACAGCTTCAGAGAAAGGTATGCAGGCAAGCAATGATTTAAGGCCATAACAAAGCAGATTGTGAGATAAAGAGTCCATCTTGTCTTATTAGGGGACTGTAATAGCAGGATAGAAGCTGTCCTTGAGCCTGGTGGTATGTGCTTTCAGATTTGTGTGTTTTCTGCCCAATAGAAGAGGGCAGGTGAGAGAAAGTCCAGGTAGGTGGGGTTTTTGAAAATGTTGGCTACATTACTGAGACAGCAAGAAGTATAGACAAGAATCCATAAAGGGGAAGCTGGTTTCTAAGATGCCCCAAAATTCACACATCTACCCCATTAATTTTCACCAAAGCCAACATTGTAATAGTTCACATATACTTAACTTTATTATCTTTAAATTGTATTAATAATACCTAACCACCACTATACTTTGAAATTTAGCATTAAAATAACGTTATTTTAAAAGTCCACCAGAGGTCACCATTGAACAATATTTTTAGATTTGGTTTGCCACTCTTGAGATTTGAATTTTACCATCAAGTTCAGTACGTAATACCCAATCCTAAATCTGTCTGAGAAGGTGATTGTTAACACCATTCTTCAGTTGCTGCAACCCTGTGACCTGGGTGTTCATTCGAGGTTGCTGTCAAAGAAACTTGGAAAATTATTCCAGAACGTTGCTGTCATAATACAAAATGCAGTCATCTTTATTGAGATAAGACAGTTAACTGTTGAAGATGTTGTCTATGCATCTGAAGTCGGTTCAGCCCACTTTTGAACTTACAGTGCTCATTGATGAAGCCTATAAAAGTTGTTAGGCAAAAGGACAATGACTTGATTAACTCCCGTAGCAAAGTCCTGGGACAAAAGAAAATGAAATATGAACAAAAGAAGATCAACCGCGGCCATCTTTCTCAATGCTAGTTCTGATGAGGAACTGTCTCACTGGATCCCTGTGAGTTCATCTTGACAGAATAGAGATACTATGACACAGGAGACATTCATTATGTCTTTGCTGGCTCCTAATTGACCAATCTTGTTTGTCCTGATCTCAATGTTTTTTATGAAACGGCACACGAAATTATTCTTTCTTATTGGCCTATTCAATTTGCTTGATGATGTCTTCACCTCACTTAACAACTATTGAATAAAGCTCATAAGCACTCTGCATTGCAAAAAAAAAGCTTTTCCTCACAATCCCCTTACAAATTTTCCCAAAGTCTTATACTGTTTACTCGTCGTTGAATTGCATACAATTGGAAACAGTTTACCTCTTCTGTCCTATCTAAACTAGTCATGAGCATGCCCAGCTCTTTCAAATCTCTGCTCAAACTCCTTTGCTCCAAAGAAAATCTTAACTTCACTCAAACCTTACAGCTGGAATCCTGCGTCCCTGGAACTGTTCTAGGAAATCGTTCATACACACCCTTTGGGACCTTTGTGTCTTTCCTAAAGTCATGTGACCTGACATGAGTGAAATCATCGGTTACAGCTGTAGGAAGTGTTTCCTCTGTACAGTACCCGCTGTTATAAAAGGTTAGTGACTGAACCTCTGCTGATTGCGCAAGGGAATCTTGAAAAGCACAAGTATCATAGTGTTGGCCTCTATATGAGGCTGATACTATGATGCCCCGTTTTCCTACCACCATCTGTTATGACTGATGAGCATCTAATAGTCACAGGAGATTCTGCAAATGCTGGAAATCCAATGCAACACACACAAAACGCTGGAGGAACTCAGCAGGTCGGACAACATCTATGGAAATTAATAAGCAATCAACATTTCAGGTCGAGACCCTTCATTATGACTGGAAAGGAAGAGGGGAGAAGACAGAATAGGAATGTTGAAGGAAGGGAAAGAACACAAGCTTAAAGGTGACAGGTGAAGCCAGGTGGGTGGGGGGAGGGTGGTGTTGAAGTAAGAAGCTTGAATGTGATAGGTGGAAAAGGTAAGGGGCTGGAGGAGAAGGAGTGTGATTGGAGAGGGAGAGTGGACCATGGGAAAAAGGGAAGAAGAAGGGGCACCAAAGGGTGGTGATAGTCAGGTGAGGAGAAGAGAAGAGGTATGAGCCAGAGTGGAGAATTAATGAAGAGGGAAGGGGAGGGGAAGTATTACTGGAAGTTGGAGAAATCAATAATCATGCCATCGAGTGGAAGCTACCATAATAGAATGAGGTGTTGCTTCTCCATCCTGAGAGTGGCCTCATCGAGGTAGTAGAGGAGGCCATTGACTGACATGTTGGAATGGGAATGGGGATTTGAATTAATATGGGTGGCTACTGGGAAATCCTGCTTTTTGCAGATGGAGTCCTGATGAAGGGTCTCGGCCCAAAATGTTAACTGTTTCCTCTTTTTCATAGATGCTGCCTGGCCTGCTGAGTTCCTCCAGCACTTTGTGTGCGCTGTTTGGATGTGGAACTGTTTGTACACATGACATAGATACAGTTTGGTGAAGATCAGGGCCACTCAGAACATTTCAAATGTGCGATCCATCAAGGGGAGAGGGTAACGTTTCTTAATGGTGATTTTGTTGAGTCCACCATAGTTACTGCAGGGTCGAAGACCCACATCAGTCTTTTTGACAAGAAAAGCCCTGTACTGGCTCGGGACTGGGGTGCGTGAATGAAGCTGAGCTGTAATCGGCAGTGCATTCACTCATGGTTTGGGTTTCAGGAGGAAGGAGGGAGAACAGACGGCTTTGAGGAGGATTGTTGCCCAGGAGGAGGTTGATTATGTGGTCGTGTGGTCTGCGAGGCAAAGGACGGGGTACTGGCTTCCCTTTTACTGAAGGCAATAGCTAAGGCATGGTATTCTTGTGTGAGTTTGGTGTGGTTGAGGGTTTCCTCCATGTCCTTGGACTTACAGAGTGAGTTCGCCAGCAGGTGGGTCCCAGTTCAGTCACGAATAACCAAGCAAAGTGAGGGTTGTGAGTGGAGAACCAGGGAAACACAGGATGAGAGGAGTGTTGGATGAATCAATCAGGAGGAATTGGATGGACCCACGGTGCTCTCCAAGCTCATGTGCGCAAGTTTTGTGCGCACACTCACTGCCCCAGACCCCAAGGGACATCGGTCAATGGTTGTGATGTTGAAGAGGTGAGAGGTAGGTTTGGTAGGGAGTCAAAACTGCACACATAGAGTCTGAGCCAGAAAGTTGTCTACTGGTCTGGAGTCCACTAGAGCCTCCTGTGCGCGTAGGGCTGACAGAGAGAGTGAGACTGGCTATGGTGCTGGAACGAGGAGCTGGGGAGACCCTGCCAAATAAGAGGGCACTCACCTCTACCCAAAAGCACCGTTTTTCCAGACGCAGTGGGCTTGTGCTGTGTTGGTGGTCGGCTGCTCTACTGTAGATGCACAAGCTATTTCTCCACCGATGCCGAAGTTGTCTCTAAATATGTGTGTTCTGGAGGCGCTGGTGATGATCTGGAGGGTTGTTCCACAAGACGCTGGTCAGTACGGAGAACCAGAGTGACGAGACTTTTGAAGTTGGTGGGCATCTCCCGGGCAGGCAGCTTGTCTTTCAAGCTCTTTGAGAGACCGTGGTGGTAGTGGGCCAGCAGTGCTCTGGCATTCCAGCCACACTCAGTCGCAAGGGCCCTGAATTCCAGCACAGGGCATGAGCCTTGACGTAGGCAAAGTATCAGATCCGCTGCCCCTCCATTGCCCAAGTGGTTAAAAACATGGTGCACCTCAGTGATGAAATCCACATATTTGTTGAAAATGGTGGCTTTATTGTCTCAGTTAGTGATGGCATGGGTCGGAGCTCGACCAGTCAAGAGAGAGATGAGGAAGGCCACCTTGGCCTGGTCTGTAAAATGTAGAGACGGCTGGAGCTCAAAGTGGTACAGGAAGTTGCAGTTTTGGGTTGGAGATCTATCAAAGTATTTGAGCACAGGAATCTGGGTCTCAGAGAGAGGAGGTAGCAGAGTTGTTGCACCAAAATAGAGAGCTGGAGGAAAGAGGCAGACACCTGGTCAATGTTTTCCTGCCGCTTCTGGATCATGCTCTCATGTCAGTGGACAACTTCGTTGAAACAAGCATTTTCCACTTGGTCAATCATTGGTTCACTCATCCTGCCAGGAAGTGCAGAGGAGGCTTGACCCAAAAGCAGAGCAGCCAAGATAATTCAGCAGTGAACGATATCTTTAATAACAGACCACAAAATAACAAGCACTGAGGAGCTACAAAAAGAGAGAGAACTAAACACAACAGGCAGCCAGGTAAACATGAAATGTGGAAATTAGGAGCAACGGTTAAGGCTGGCTGATTTGATGAGTGAGGTATTGTGGATAAGAACTAGGCTTAAAATGGCTGCAGGTGGATCTATTAGGTGGGAGGTGTCAGCAGGAGCAGGTCTGACTCTTGGTTCTCTTATCAAATGCTGGTGCACTAGATTTTATTTGTTTTAAATTTGGATCACAATCTGCCTTTACTGCCAGTTTCCCAGCTGCACAAATGTGGATACATATTGTCTAGCTCTTTGCACAGGCATGACTACATGGACAAGCCAGAATTTTAAATGGGTACAGTGAAAATAACTTTACTTGCATTCCTTGGAGACAATTAATTAATCCCACCCGACCTTATATAACTGTTTTCCTCCGCAGGTAAGTCTGCCTTTCCAGCTGAACATACTGGAATTTAAAGGGAGAATCAGTGCCAAGGATGAAACTTGTTAATTTTTGAGAATGAATAGATTAGCTAATTGTTTGTCTGGTCTCTATGATAATTCTCTAAACTTAGAAACAAACCCACTTTGGTAGATCCCCAACTGGCTCATTGTTCCTTAGTTATGTCTGAATTGCTTTGCCCAAGTACAGTCCATCCTGTTTTATTTGAGTTGCATTGTCTTAGTAACCAAATAAGGGTCCTTGATTTCCTTTCCTAAGTAAGTGGCTGGAATTTTACCTGTTATTCTAGTTTGCTGTCTCAGCTCATTAAATTAACTGAATTTAAACCTGAAACAACATCATTTGAACATGACTGTAAGCTCTTATCCAGTAGGCCCATTTTTGTCCTTGAATATGAATCTGAAAATTCATATTTATTTATATGAAACAAAAATACCTGGGTTATTTGATTATTAATACCAAATGTCTTTGGGTCTTCGCATCTATGAAGCCAACTCCTCTCATCCTATGTTACTTCTGGCTCTCCACAACTTCACTCTGGGCCTATGTTTTATTCTTGTTTCATTCTTATTTTTTCCCATCACATCTTAAATCTTCTTTGCATTCACTGTGTCCATTATGTCTAACATCATTCCCCTGCAATACTTCTTACTAAAATCTAAATCTAAATGGCATCCGTCGGTCTCGAGAGATCATGGATCTGCGCCTGGAGTTTTCAGGGCACAGGCCTGGGCAGGGTTGTATGGGAGACCGGCAGTTGCAGGCCTTCCCCTCTCCACGCCACCAATGTTGTCCAAGGGAAGGGCACTAGGACCCACGCAGGCTATGCAAAGTATGGATGCCCCCAGTCCCAATAGTCCTTCATCTCATAAACTGAAGATGGTTTAAGTAGGCATTAGGGTGATCCAACCATAATCCAATTCGATCATAATGCAACCTTTATGCCTTTCTCCTTTCAGGATATAAGTTTGCTCAGCAGTGTGAACTGAAGAGCATGAGGAAAGTGAAGAGCAGGAATGTAACAACCACCAGTCCAAATGCAGATTGTACACCATTTAGAGGCAAGTCCAGAAGTGGAGCTTGTACCTGATGAACCTTCGGGCACCTGACTTGCTACTCTTAGTCAGCCCACTTTTGCGAGACATCTCAGTTTTCCCCTCCTCTCCACTGCTAGATCAAATCTTGCTGATGTGGAGTCTATTGTCAGCAGGCACTCCACGTCCCAACTTTTCAATAGTCAATGGCAGCACAGATGCAGCTCCCTGTACTGCCAGTTTACACATGAACTCTGCTGCAGAGGACTCAGATGAAGTGGTTTACTGCAGATCACAGAGCAAATGTACTGTGAGTGATGCCAGGATCTGGAGCATTTACCTACATGAATTGTTATGCACGCGGCAATGCACCAACTGAACATTGGTAGGATGGGATCCTCTTTTTGGTTAATATACATCTAAGAGTTGACCCACAATGTACTGTATACAGTTGGTTGCAGTATGACTTGCACGTAGTTGATTGCACTCTGCACCATGGGATAAGTTGGAAATGCTGAAAACTCCTCTGCCCATTTACTTGTTGCTTAGTATAGGGTCATGGAAACGTGGAGAGTAAAACATGGGAACAGGAGTTTCAGCCCACAAAGTCCACACTGAACATCAAATAAATGTAGTCGATGATATCTCCAAACACCTTTGGCAGGGATTCACTCTTGTTATTAAGCATACATTCAACCATGCAGGTTTAAGAGACATTAGTTAAAATGGCAACTTCCAAAATAATAGTACGAGAAATCGAGGTTGCACATACTGTTTGACCTGCTGAGTTCATCCAGCAGTTGTTTTTTGCTCCAGATTCGACTGTTTGCAGTCTCCTGTGACTCCTGTCAGCCTAATTTCCTTCCTTTACATTGTATCTGAAAGTAGTAGCTGTGCTAATGCTGATGCCTTTATCAAAATGGCATTCTGTGAAACATTCCCTGCCTTAGACATGCAGGGAATCAGATTCCACTTTATATTATTTTAACATTCACAGCATGTAAGCTGAAGGTTGTGTCTTGTAGCTCTGTGCCTTGGAGTCTCTAAATCCTCTTTCACTTTGCTTTATGCAAACACACTGCTGGTTAAAGTCAGTCAGGCAAGAGGCAGTTGATACACGTATAACTTCCTAATAAGTTATTATACATCAGAACTGTTACACTAAATCTATTCTGTTCAATGGAGGACAAATTTATGTCACATCGGAGGGAGATCCAATTCCATATACATATTTGCCCAGATATATTAATCAACTCATTATCAAATTCCACTGAGAAACACATAGGCAGAGAACCTAATTTCTCAGTTCATTTGGGCTTGAGGATACAATTTACATTTCTGTACATACATAAAAATCTACATACTTTTTTGATTATGTGAAATACTTATGGGAAACTATGCTTGAGAAAGAGTGAATGGAATCCATCAGTTTGCACAAACATTTGGCTTATAAATATATTGCTTGTTTGCTTTGCATCTGCTTTATGCCATTGTCAATACAGAATATACAGTCCAAACAGTTAATATTTTGCAAGGTCACATTTCAAATCAATTTTGGAAGATATCCACGTCCTGTTGCAACAAATGATTTTGTTCAGCCTGGTTGAAACATGAAAAAAGTAACTTCTAATTACTGAAAATATATTTACTTCAGCTGCTATATTTAAAGAATGTTTGTGGTCTTTCATTGTTGATTCTTTCTTTTATGAGCTGGGTGTATCTACAATATTTATCCTGCAGTGAGGATGGGATGGGATTAGAAGTTAGTAAGGAAACTCCTTACCAGGATAAAGATACCTTTTTTTTCTTCAGATGGTTAAATAGGCAGCAGGGTAGATAGAAAAGGTAAATTTGTTTTATCCAAGTGATATCACTGACATGAATTGTGATGTTTGGCATTTCCAGTCTACCAAATCATCGTTATATTCCTGCATTAAATTAATTCATCCATTGTTTTTCATTAATGTTTGAGATAAGTTGGTCATGGGAAAGGACTGCAATTGTTGCCATTTCTAAATGACCTTGAGAATGTCATGGTGAGGCAGCTTTATGAATCACTGCAGTCCATGTGGTGGAGGAATTTCCAGAGTGGGTTCATTCAAGGTAGAAAGTTCCAGAATTCTAACCCAATGGCAATGATGGCAGAGCAACATGTTTCCATTAATGGTTTGTATCTTGGAGGTCTTGGTGTTTCTGTACTCCTGCTGTCTTTACCCTTGGATGTTAGAAGTGTGGATATGATAGGTACTATTGAAGAACCTTTGGTAAGTTGTTTCCAGTTCGTCTTATGGATGTAGTTGTAGTGGATGGGATGAACATTAAGATGGAGGATAAGTCTAAATCCAGGTGAGTTGTTTTTTTTTTCTGGATAGACTTGAGCTTCTGGAGTGATGTTGGAGCTACATTCAACCAGTCACGTGGAGTGCATCCTGACATACCTTCCAGCTGAGGGAAAGGTTTTGAGAGTCATACACTACAAAATATTCAACCCCTGACCAGTTCTGTCCATATTACCTATGTGTTCAGTCCATTTAAGTTTCTGGACATTTGTGATGCCTCCATTTCTGCCCACCCTTACCCCGACCCAAGGTGAGGAATTTGGCAAACAGTAATGTCTTTGCTCACTATGTGGAGATGGTAGACGCTCCCTTGGCAATGTGCAGCTTAAATGTTACTTGTGCTTTACCAGTGCAAGTTTGGATGTTGTCCAGGTTTTCCTGAATGCGGACATCGATTCCTCCAAGACCTGAGGACTTCCAAGTTTAACTGAATCAATCAATGTAGCTGTGGAAGCCTGTGGATTTATATTAAAGATCAGTGGATAGTTTGCCCCCTGAGATCGAAACAGTCAAACCTAAAAAAAGGGGAAAAGTATTAGAAATGGTGTACATTAATTTGAGAGGAGGGTGAAAGTTAGTGACAAAGGTGAAAAATCATTGAGTTTTGCAAATTATCCATTACTCACTAATATTTATTACGACTACAACTGTCACAACTATTTAGACTACACATTTTCCACTCTGTCTCTTGTAAATATGCCGTTCCTTTTTCCCAGGTTTCCAGACTCTCTGTCTCCACCGAATCTGCTCTTAAGATGAGGTTTTCTGTTGCAGGACATTTGAAATGTCCTTGTTTTTCAGGAAATGGGGCTTCCCTTCTGCTGTGGTTGATAGAACTAGATATCACATTTCCTCTGCTTTTCATACGTCTGCTCTCACCCTTCCTCTTCCCAGACAGAACAGGTTAATATTCCTTGGTCCTCACTTATCCCCCCAATGAGCCTCCACATCCAGCATACAATCCTCCATCTGCCAGATGCAACACCAGCCACATCCTTCCCTCCCCACCTCTTTCCGACTTCTACAAAGAATGTTCCCTCTGTGGCTCATGGTCCATTCATTTCTTCAGATCCATTACCCCCTTACTTCTGGAACTTCCCGCTGCTCTCACAGTGGATGTAACACTTGTCCTTGCACCTCCTTCCCCACCACCATCCAGATAGCTGAACAGCCCTTCCAGATGACACAAAGGCTCACACATACTTCCACCAACCTCGTCAACTGCATTTGGTGCTCCCGATGTGGCCTTGATGAGACCAAGAGCAGGCTCAGTGACCACTTCACAGAACAGCAATGCTCAGCCCACAATGGTCAGCACAAGCTCCCAGTCGAAGACCATTTGAACTCCCTTCCTCATTCCCACACTAATCTCTGTATCCTTCGCCTTCTCTGCTGCCCGGATGAAGCCCAACACAAACTAGGAGAACAACAAATTATATTCTGCTTGAGCAGTCAAATTTTCCAATTTTAGATAGATGACCCCTAATTTTCTTTATTTCCCCTCTTCCTCACCCCTGCTCCCATCTACTCCGCTCCTTCTCATCGTCCCACCCTCCCATCTTCTTTCCCATCCTTGCCCCACCCTCTCTCTTCACCCATCTTTATCCCCTAATGTCTCTATCCACCCACTTACATGTAGGCTGTTCACCACCACCCAACCTCCATCTGTTTCCTCTTCCTTTCACCTCTCCCCTTATGGTTCCCATTCTCACCTCCATAACTTAACCAAATCCAGAACAGGTAGTGTATGTCTCCCTCCAGCAGCTGTCTCCTATCTTCACAATCCCCTGCACCCACCCTGCTCCATCTGTTTTTTTTTTCTTTTTCTCCTCTCTTTTCCTCTCCCTCTCTGTCTGCCTCCGGTGATTATTCACCTCCCATTCTCTTCCATCTACACCCTTGCTCTCCTGCCATACTTGGCACTGCTAAATCTGATTGTCCCAATTCTCTGTTCTGATCCAGTGTTTGGACCTGAACATCAACAGTTAACTTCTTCTGACAGATGTCAATTGACCTGCTGCACTCCTCCACCACATTGTTTGTGATCCATTTTCAGCATCTGCAGTCCCTTGCAGGATTTGTCAATGTTCAGTTGAACACAACAGAAATCTATTTTCCCCATTTGCTTTTTTTTAAAGTAGAATAGAAACATAGAAAACCTACAGCACAATACAGGCCCTTCAGCCCACAAAGCTGTGCCGAACATGTACTTACTTTAGAAATTACCTAGGACTACCCATAGCCCTCTATTTTTCTAAGCTCCATGTACCTACCCAGGAGTCTCTTAAAAGACCCTATCGTATCTGCCTCCACCACAATAAGTATTAATAATTTACAATTGATTTATATTTTCCCATCCCCAGTTTGGACTACTGAATGTAACTTTTTACCCTGGAATACACAACAGCTTTTGCAAATATCTGAAGCATGAGCTGGATATCCCTCTCCTTTGAATCTCATAGGAGTGGAGACTTCTGTTTGCCAGACTCTAGTACAACTCTGCCATTAATCTTCATATTTCAAGGAAATGACACATTTTAAAACAAAATCTCACATAAATCAAAAGCAACATTTAGAATTATTCGGAGCATGAGGCCAAGTAACAAGAAAGATAAATAAATCAAAGATCAATGAGACATTTTAATCCAGAAAGTCATTGTTCGGTTCATAAAACATGGGGCATGTAAAATTAAAATGAGCTACATAAACATTCTGTAGATTTATAAGGAAAATATGTAACATACAGAATAAATTTAATAGTAAGAATGGGTTAAATTAATTTCTTAATATTCCAGTTTTCTGACTGTAATATCACTAATTTAATGAGTAGTGAAGACAAAAAAATCATTCAAGATATCCCAATGAATTATTCACATTAAGTAAATTAATAAAACAATAATCTAACAAGTAAAGAGAGTAATCATTTTATATTAAAAAATAAATTTGAGGACTGTATTTTTGAAAAATTATTACAACACAGAAATGTGAAGGCAGATATTGGCAAAGGAAACATATCAATTCCAATCAATTAAAAGTAAGATTAGAAAAATCTATATGACTTTCTAAGTGAATCATACAATTTTCAATCAGGAATCCTATTTTTTTTCCCCCATTTATTCCATGGACTTCATTGCTGAGACAGAATGTCATTCTCCAATGTTAAGTAATCTTGAGAAGAAGGTGGTGAGCTGTTTTCTTGAATCATGGTAGTGTGAGTATACCCACAATGCTGATAGGAAAAGAGTTCCAGGATTTTGATACAGCAACAGTGAAGCAATGCCCAAGTACACCCAAGCCTGGACGGTGTGAGGCTTGGTAGGCAAATTCCAGGTGATGGTGTTGTTCCCAAGCTTTTGCTGTCCTTGTCCACCTAGCTGGTAGAAGTCATACTGTAGGTTTAGAAGGTGTTGTCTGCGGAAACAAATATGAAGCTTTGCACTATTGTGTTCTATAAAATTATACATTAATAAGAAGGTTGGTAAAAGTTTGCTCACAAAGATATTAAACAGGGAATACTAGAACTGTGCAAAAATAAGAATAATCACTACCACTTACTATCTCTTTATTGTCTGTTGATCACCATATGATCCAGAAATGTGCCTGAAATGATTTTGTGTTTAATTCCAAATTTTTGTTCAGTTAATTAATTAGGTGATGTTTTTGGCCAGAGTATAATTCATGTTAATACTCCTGAAGTAAGGCGAGAAAATTAAACCAGACTTTTCACTCATCAGTCTTCACTGTTGCCAACAGGTAATTGTATATGCACATAAGATGATTTTGAATGAGGACAAGACTGATGAAGTTATGACTTCTTCATAAAACCGCCCAGTGCATCACCAAAATCAGCCCACACATCATAAAGGACATATTTTCAGAAAGGTGCCAGAAAAGGCCAGGAAGATCATGATAGATTCCACCCACACTGTCCCACTCCCATGGGAAAAGGCTACAAAGCATCCACATCAGGAATACTAGTCTCAGAAACAGTTAATTACACAAGTGACAGGCTGATCACCTCCACCCATTAACCCACCTCATCCAGCACTGCCACATACACATGCGCCTTGACACATAGTGTCAATAAGGCAAATGACACATAGTGTGACTTCATACAATTCAGTCTATGTATTTAACAGTTTTATATTTATATTCATTGTTTTTAAAATTGTGTTCTTTATGCTTATTGTGTTTACATTATGCTGCATATGTCTGGAATAGCCCTAAATTCATCCTCCTTATTGGCAATAAACAATCCTGAATCTGGAATCAAATGAGTTGATTTTACTTTTAATGTACCTGCGATGATCAACATGCTATTCCACATTTTCTGGGAGGGGGGGAGCGTGATGGAGGGGAATGGAATAACATATCTCTGGAGAATAATGCCTCACTTAACATAAGCTTTTCATTTAACAATAATTACCTCTGAATTATGATATTAATGTAGAAACCATTATTTAGAATGGCTTTTAGTATGGATCAGACCAAAATCTGCTTTATATATAGATGCCACGAGCATTTACACCATTGGTAATAATGAGAATTCAACCTTGAAATATGTTTAAAAATGATGTACTGTATACTCCAGGCGCATGAAAGAATGCTATTAAAGGCTCAGTGTTTTGACATTCATCGAGCGTGTTAAACAAAAATGGCTGCTTTGATCTACCTTATGTGAGGTGCAACATGCGCAATGTTCTCTCTTCCGTACCGGTTGCTACGCTACCTGATCTTTAATGACAGAAACGCAGCCCTCTGCCGTTTCAATTAGTGGAGACGTTTTTGAGACCAATTCAATGGCCAGACACATCATAAAGCAACGCAGATAACCATTTTGTTAATATCGTGACTCCTGGTATTGAGATTTGCAACGCTGTCAGGATGATAAACGGATGACTGCAGATTGCTGTAAGATTTACAGATGAATTTCCGCAGAGGAGCTCGGTGAAGGCATTGAGGTAGCATTGGAATTTATACCCATCCTACATTCAGGAACCTAGTGTGGTATTTCGTCTGCTAATCCTACGTGGGCTGTGTCTGTGAAAGCGGGCAAACTACTGATCCCACTAGGAAGGTGATGTAATGGCTTGCGTGTGATTTGGACCGAGTGTCCGCATGCCTCATTTTGCCTTATAAGGCCAATGAATAGCCTCTCTCAGTCACACGCTCCAGGTCAAAGAAACCAGATGTTGGATGACAGTGATAAGGTGGAGATGAACCAATTAAAATAGGAAGACTAGACAGACAGTGCCAAAACTATGCTTGATTGATGAGTTGTATAAAGTCAAATTTAAGGGAAGTACACTAGAAAATTATTTGGTGGTTAGAAAGAACTCATTGGTTTTTCATTCACGTGCGCATTATTATTTAGACTGATTTATTTATTTAACAACTGCAATGCACAATATTTAGATTGCAAAGTAAGATTAATTGAAATATTTAGTTCAGAATAAGTTAACGTTATTTTTAACTCGGTTACACTCGTAAGCGCTCACTAGAAGTTTTTCCACGTTTTTCAGACGGCTTGCCTGTTGGTATTTTGCACATTCGGCGTTAATAGACTGGAAGGCACAATGGCAGGACGCTGGGGATTTTGTCGGTGGGGGCGCTGCGAAGCCGATGGTATTTGCAGTATTCCCCGCACAGACAATGATGTCATTGGTTTGCAGGACACGGTTCACCAAGTCACTTCATCCCAGGACACTTCAGCAAGTGTTTTACGCTTACTGACTTCATTATTTCAAAATAAATAAGAACATAAAATGTTTGGGTTTTTTTTTGCCACACTTGAATGCAATTTGGTCAAAAAGGAGGAAAGGCCGATAATAAATTATTCTAACTAGCTCACGTGCGCTCCCGCTATTGCCAATCCAACCCCCTCCCATTACCGCAACCTAACCCATAGACGGAAGTGTCCGGAAACGCTGCGGTTAATAAGAGAAAGAGCCAATCTGATTTGGGCTGTGCTTTGTATCTCCGTGGAGATGGGATGATAGGCAGGCTCAACAGCCAATTGAAATTGCAGGACGGCATTCAGCGGAAGCCCAAATGATTGACAAACATACTGGACCAATTGAAGTTGGGAAAAGTATCCTCTTTTATGAATGAGTTGCCAATCAGTGATGAGGAGGGTGGGAGTTAAGCAATCAGCTTAGGTTGAGGTGGAGTTGCCGTTCGTCTCTTTCATTAGGGAGTTTTATACGTTAAAAGTGAGGGAAAATTGTGCTTCAGTGAGGTAAAAAAAACTGAGTGCATTGTTTTGGCGCAGTTGTTGCTTTGCGGAAGTTGCAAGAAACGTTTTCCTAGTTTGTAGAGGCACTTTATTTTAAACGAAAGGTAAAGTATTTGAGTTGTGGCTACATTGTGTCCTCCGCGGGATGGTTTTCAACTGAAACGTGTAACATTGTTACCGTTATCTGAGGAATTTTTGTCTTGGTTCCATCATCCAAGGGTGAGGTCATTGAACCGCTTCGCTGAACCGAATTGTTTCAACTGAAGTTTAGTTGCAAATGATTTATTTATTTGGAGAAAAATATCTCGGAGCCGCCTTTTGTCACTTCATTTTGGAATTCATTTGACTTGTCTCTGCATTTTTTTTTATTACGTTAATGCTTACTGCGCATTATTTAATGCATGGAACTTGTGGAAATTGTTATATTCAAGGCGGGAATGCATCTCTGAGAGCAAAGAGACTGCATTAAATGAAAAGTAAGCCCCATTCTGGAGTGGGAGCTGGTCAGAACTCGTAAAATGCACTTGCATGTGTCCAGTGAAGCACAATAGCAGCATTATTTTTTTTCATAATTCTCGAACTGTGTGCTTGGAGATCTTCGAAAGTTGGCTCTGAAGGTACGCTGTGTGCTGGTCTTGCTTCAAATTTGAACTCCACTAATAAATGTAGGGTAACTTTCGCTCGAATTGAGTGTTTTTTTTTGTCCAAGTCATTCACAGAGATGTGCTCTGGCAGCTACCGTTTATCGCATAGGATAAAAACAGCTGTGACTTGCATGTTTGTGTCCTAAGCATTTTGCACTCTTAATGATGCTGCTTGTTGTTCATGTTCTATTTATAGTGTCTGCATTTTATAAGCCCGATTGAAGACGCATTTGTGTAGAGATCAATTTTAATATTATCTTTTTAAGGTTGATAATTGTTAATTAAAAATCTACAAATAGAAGATGTTTCTACCGGCAGCGTCAGCCCATATTTCCAACATCGTTTAGATATGAGTATTTACTTTAGTCACTCTATGATTTTGAAAGATAACACTTGAAAAGCAACTGTTCAGTGGTAATTTGCATTGAACCTTATTGAATGTAAGTGATTGTGTCGACTGTCTCTTCCATCAATGAGACTTCTCTGTTGTAGCAACCAGTCTCTCTCCCCCCCCCCCCATGCTTGTGTTCTTAATTCAAGCTGTGCTTTTTATTCTTAAATATTTTATGAATATTGAGCACCAGTGAGAAAACAAATGGCTATTGCTGACAGATGGTAATTTCTATTTATAAAAGTTGTCTCAGATTTTTGTCGGAGTAGCAGCTATTTTTGTAATTGTGCTAATGTGTTTTAATGGAATTTGGATGTTAACAAGGCCAGCAAAGTAGTTGAGAGTTGCTCCAGCACCGTCTGGTGAAGGCATTGACGTGGTGGTCTTCTAGGTGTTAGATCCACGAGGAGAAAGATTGTTTCCAAACGGTGGTGTGAAATGCAGGGTCTGTATTCCCCTGTGCCCTCGTCCTTCATAAGTTTAGTTAACCTTCTGAGTGATTTGCACATGGGATGGTTAGCACAACGCTTTACAGTACCAGCTACCTAGGTTCAATTCCTGCCTTTGCCTGGAAGGAGTTTGTATTTTCTCCCCGTGACTGCATGAGTTTCCTGCATGTTTTCCAGTTTCCTCCTACAGTCCAAAGACCCACCAGTTGGTAGGGTAATTGGTGATTGTAAATTGTCCTGTGCTTTAGCTGGGATTGTATTGGGGGATTGCTGGGCAACAGGGCTGAAAGATTGAATGAGCCTATTCCGCGCTCTATCTCAATGTTGAGAATAGTACGTTGTTGTGCCGGCAATGACAGAAGTGAATAGAGTACCAATCAAGTAGACTTTCTGATCAATACGGTGGTGCTTATGAAATTGATGTTGCATTGGTCCCTCTAAATGGCAAATGTTTCTATACGCTTCTAATCCTTTATAGATGGCAAGACTTTGCAGTCAGGAGATTTAGAGGAGGGACTTGCCAACAGTAACCAGTCTATAACTTGTAGTCACAACATTTTTGTGGCCGGTCTGATTTAATTTCTGGCAAGCAGTGAGTCTATGATTTGATTGTGGCAGACTTTGAGTGATACTGGTGAATGTCAAGCACATTCCTGCAGATGGTAGTTGCCAACATGTCTTACAAATCCTGTACATGCCTGAATGTTCCTTTAGGTTGACTAAGTGCAAGGATAGCCTGTAATTCTGAGCAGGAATTCAACATTCCTCTTCCATCTTTGCTCTAAAGGAGAAGTATTGAAGCAAGTTTGACAAATCATTGGAGCTGAGGTACTGGTGCGGGAATCATGAAACTGAAAATTGATCTCAAACTGCATCTGTTTTTCTTGGGTTCAATATTTCTCCAGCTTTTAAAGCATCTTCCTTTGATTCTGCTACCCTGTTTTACCAGGGATCAGTGAAATCGAGTCCTGCCTCAAGGGCAGTCATACTTGTCTCTGCTGTTTTGTGTTGTTTGAATTGAGTTGTGCTGAAGTCTAGGTTTCTGTCAAAGAGGGACGTCAGTGAGCATGTTGTAGGTTAATGTCACTTGATAGCCATGTCAGCGCCTTTCATAACTTGAGGGTGGGGTGCAACTTGGGAATTTTCCAGTAGCTGGATGCCAGTGCTGCAATTAGAATAATTTAGCTAACTGTGGCCAATTCTCAAGCATGAGCCTTTGGTAGTTTGCAGCAGAATTGTATAGTCCCATCATTGCTGTATTCTGTGCTGTTTTAGGATAACATGGAACAAATTGGTTGAAGTATGGTCTCTATGGCAGGCATGTATCTTGGGAAGAACCTAAGGTTAATTTAGTGCTTTTGGTTGAAGTCTGCACTTTTACCTAATGTGTTCAAGCGCAGAGCTTTGCTATTAACGTCGCTGTTGTTGGAGCTTCTACCTATTTGTGTGCTTTATTTGCCATGATTAGAAATGGCCAAAAGTGCAGGTGCTAATGTTGTATGGATTTTTTTAGCTCTGCCTGTTCAGTGAGAGGAGTCGGATGTGGCAGGTTCATACCTACTGCCACCCCTGGCATTTAATTCCTCACTTCATTCTGCTAGTGTATTATTTCCCATTTGGTTACGTGACTGCTTGAGTGAGTTGCGTTCTGCTCATCCCGCAAAGTGTGGACGTTGGGCTTTATGCTGTAAGATGCCAAATGCAGTGGGAGGTGGCCTTGATGTGGTAATGTGGTTTCTTGTTGCACACTTAGAGCTGCATGACTTGTGGATTTGGTCATTGTTTAGTAAGGGTATGCAGTTCAATTGACAGCTTATTGCGGAGTTTTGTTTTTCCTTGCATATTTGGTTATTTCATTTGCTCAAATTTTTCCTTTTTCTAAATTAAATGACATCATGTGAACACTATGAAATGAAGTGTAGTGCTTAGAGCAGTGAGGTGTGATGGGTAGGCAGAAAGGATGAGGTGGCTTTGCTCTTTAAAAAATAAATTTTCCTTGGAAGGAAGTGAAATAGGATCAGGTGTGGAATCCTTCTGGGTAAAGGCAAAGGATGTTGGGGATTACATACAGGCTTTAAATAGTAGATGGGATATGGGCTATGAATTGCCATGAGAGATAGAAAAGGGTAATGTGTAATGGCCATGAGAAAATTTCAACATGCAAGTAGATTGTGGAAAATCAGTTTGGTGCTGGGTCCTAAGTGAAGGAGTTTAAAGAATACCTATGCGATGGCTTTTTGAAGCAGCCTTTCTGGATTGGGTGTTATGCAATGAAACACATTTGATCAGGGAACTCAAGGTAAAGGCTGCAATCATAATGTGATTGAATTCACCCTGCAGTCTGAGAGGGAGAAACAAAAAGTAACACAGGAGTAAAAATAACTATAAATGATTGAGAACCAGGGTCAGGGTGTCGGCGCTTGAGAGGGTCGGGCTGGTGTTCAGCTTGCTGTTCACAAGGTTTACTCAACACTGCGCTGAATTGAGGCTGTGGCCTGCAGCTAACCGGCTCCTGTATCAGCTGTGACTGGCTTTGTGGCTGAGGCCTCACTTTGGTGAACTTCAGTTCTGAATGTCGTTTCTTTAGTTTTCTTTGCATGATTTGCTTTCTTCTGCACTCCGGGTGTTTGACGGTCTTTTTAATGGGTTCAGTTTGGTTTCTTTGTTTTGTGGCTGCCTGTAAGGAGATGAATCTCAGGTTGTGTAGTACACATATTTTGATAGATGTGCTTTGAATTTTGAGAGAAGAGCTGGTCAAACTTGATTTGAAGGACTCTAGCGTGGATCACAGAGCAACAATGGCTGGAGTTTCTGGGAGTAATTAAAGAAACACAGGATCAATTCATTGCAAAGGAGCATTCTGAAATGATGCAGTTGAAGCTGATAAGGGAAGTTAGAGTATAAAATTAAAAACATACGATATAGTAAATTTTGAAGCCTTTTTTTAAAAAAAAAACCCAACAGAAGGCAACTGAAAAAAAGCTGCAAGGGGAGAAGATGAAATGTGTAAGTAGGATAGCTAATAATATAAAAAGATACCTGGAGAAACAACTTTTGGTTTAATTAAGAGTAAAAAAGATGCAGGAGTGGGGAAAATTACTCCGGAGAGGTAGTAATGGGGAACAAAATAAGTTGTACGTGAACTCTTAGAGTATTTGCATCAGTCTTCACTGTGAAAGACATCAGTTACATTTCGAGTCAGTGGGAAGGTAAAGGTGCTTGGGAATCTGAAAGCTCAAAAGGTGAGTGAATTATCTGGACCAGGTGAAAATCCAAAGTAACACACACACAGTGCTGGAGGAACTCAGCAGGTCGAGCAGCATCTATAGATTGAAGAAAGTCTTTTCCAAGCTGAGAGCTGCCTTCAGGACTGGAAAGGAAAGGGGAAGATGCCAGAATACAAAGGTGGGGAGAGGTGAAGGATATCTAGATGATAGGTGAAGCCAGGAGGAAGGAAAAGTTGAGGGCTGGAGAGGAGAGTGGACCATAGAAAGGGAAGGAGGAGCGGCACTAAGTGGAGTTGATGGGCAGGTGAGAGAGTGAGGAATATTTTTCTTAACCAGGAGGAGAAATTGCTATTTATGCCATCAGATGGAATAGAAGGTGTTTCTCCTCCACTCTGAGTGGTCTCATTGTGACCACATAGAATGGGAATTGGAATTAAAATGTCATGCCACTGGAATTTCGGTGGATGGAGCCACATGAAACTAATCCCAAATTACAATGGGTCTCACCAGTGTAGAGGAGGCCGCATTGGGAACATCAGATACAATAGACAACACCAGTAGAGTTGAAGTGTTTCCTTACCTGGAAGGACCATTTGAGATGCTGAATGGATGTGAGAGGGTAGATGAATGGGGAGGTGTAGCACTTGGTTCCTCGCAGGGTTAAGTGTCAGGAGGGAGATTAGTGGGGAATGGGGGGGGGGGGCTGCAAGTGGACAATGGTATTATTGAGGAAGCGCTCCATTTGGAACAAGGAGAGGCTATACATAGCATTTAGCGGTAGGCTGCCTTTGAAGATGCGGAAGTTGCAGTGAACGATGTAATTCAATCACAAACAAGAGAAAATCTGCAGATGCTGGAAGTCTAAGCAACACAAAATGCTGGAGAGGCTGCCTGGAATTTCCCTTGAGCATAGCCCTCTATTTTTCTAAGCTCCCTGTACCTATCTAAGAGGCTCTTAAAAGACCCTATTGTATCTGCTTCCATCACCGCTGCTGGCAGGCATTCCACGCACCTACCACTCCGTGGGGGGGGAGGGGAGAACTTAGCCCTGACATCCCCTCGGTACCTATTTCAAAACACATTAAAACTATGCCTCCTCGTGTTAGCCATTTCAGTCCTGGTAAAAAAAAAATCTTAAAGCTATCCACATACTCAATGCCCCACATTTTGTACACCTCAATCAGGTCACCTCTCATCCTCCGTTGCTCCAAGGAGAGAAGGCCCAGTTCACTCAACCTATTCTCATAATGCATGTCCTCCAATCCAGGTAACATCCTTGTAGATCTCCTCTGCACTCTCTATAGCAGTGGTCCCCATCCACTGAGCCTGGTACCGGTCCGCGGCCCGGTGACTGGGGTCCATTGCTCTGTAGTATCCACCTTCTTCCTGTAGTGAGGTGAGCAGAACTGAACACAGTGCACCAAGTGGGGTCTAGTTAAGGTCTTGTATAGGTATAACATTATCTCACGGTTCTTGAGGTCAGTCCTACAGTTGATGAAGGCCATCACGCTATCCACCTTAACAACACTGTCAACCTGCGCAGCAGCCTTGAGTGTCCTGTGGACATGAACCCCAAGATCTCACTGATCCTCCACTGCCAAGAGTCTTGCCATTAATATATCCTGTCATCAGAATATTTTGACCTACTGAAATGAATCACTTCACACTTACCTGGGTTGAACTCCATCTGCCACTTCTCAGCCCAGTTCTGCATTTTGTCGATGTCCCGCTGTAACCTCTGACAATTCTCCAGACTATCCACAACATCCCCAACTTTTTTGTCTTCAGCAAACTTGTTAATCCATCCTTCTATTTCCTCACCCAGATCATTTATAAAAAATCATAGGAAGGGTACCCAGAACAGATCCCTGCGGAACACCACTGGTCACTGTCCTCCATGCAGAATATGAAGTATCTACACCACCCTTTGCCTTCTGTGGGCAAGCCAATTCTGGATCCACAAAGCAAGGTCTCCTTGGATCCCATGCCTCATTACTTTCTGAATGAGCCTTGCATAAGGTACCTTATCAAATGCCTTACTGAAATCCATATACACTACATCCACTGCTCTACCTTAGAAAATAGGTGCAGGAATAGGCCATTCGGTCCTTCGAGCCTGCACCACCATTCAGTATGATCATGGCTGATCATCCAACTCAGAACCCTGTACCTTCGTTCTCTCCATACCCCTTGATCCCTTTAGCCACAAGGGCCATATCTAACTTCCTCTTAAATATAGCCAATGAACCGGCCTCAACTGTTTCCTGTGGCAGAGAATTCCACAGATTCACCACTCTGTGTGAAGTTTTTCCTCATCTCGGTCCTAAAAGGCTTCCCCTTTATCCTTAAACTGTGACCCCTCATTCTGGACTTACCCAACATCGGAAACAATCTTCCTGCATCTAGCCTGTTCAATCCCTTTAGAATTTTATACATTTCAATAAGATCCCCCCCTCAATCTTCTAAATTCCAGTGAGTATAAGCCTAGTCGATCCAGTCTTTCTTCATATGAAAGTCCTGCCATCCCAGGAATCAATCTAGTGAACCTCCTCTGTACTCCCTCTATGGCAAGAATGTCTTTCCTCAGATTAGGGGACCAAAACTGCACACAATATTCGAGGCGCGGTCTCACCAAGGCCTTATACAATTGCAGTAGAACCTCCCTGCTCCTATACTCAAATCCTTTTGCTATGAATGCCAACATACCATTTGCCTTTTTCACCGCCTGCTGTACCTGCATGCCCACCTTCAATGACTGGTGTACAATGACACTCGGGTCTCATTGCATCTCCCCTTTCCTAATTGGCCACCATTCGGATAATAATCTTTTCTTGTTCTTGCAACCAAAGTGGATAACCTCACATTTATCCACATTAAATTGCATCTGCCATGAATTTGCCCACTCACCTAACCTAGCCAAGTCACCCTGCATCCTCTTAGCATCCTCCTCACAGCTAACACTGCTGCCCAGCTTCGTGTCATCCGCAAACTTGGAGATGCTGCATTTAATTCCCTTGTGTAAATCATTAATATATATTGTAAACAACTGGGGTCCTAGCACTGAGCCTTGCGGTACCCCACTAGTCACTGCCTGCCATTCTGTTTACTCCCACTCTTTGCTTCCTGTCTGCCAACCAATTCTCTATCCACATCAATACCATACCCCCAATACTGTGTGCTTTAAGTTTGCACACTAATCTGTGTGGGACCTTTTCAAAAGCCTTTTGAAAATCTAAAAATACCACATCCACTGGCTCTCCCCATCCACTCTAATAGTTGCATCTTCAAAAAATTCTATAAGATTCGTCAGACGTGATTTTCCTTTCACAAATCCATACTGACTTTGTCCGATGATTTCACCTCTTTCCAAGTGTGCTGTTTTCACATCTTTGATAACCGACTCTAGCATTTTCCCCACCACCGATGTCAGACTAACCGGTCTATAATTCCCCGGTTTCTCTCTCCCTCCTTTTTTAAAAAGTGGGGTTACATTAGCCACCCTCCAATCCTCTGGAACTAATCCAGAATCTAAGGAGTTTTGATAAATTATCACTATTGCATCCACTATTTCTTGGGCTACTTCCTTAAGCACTCTGGGATGCAGACCATCTGGCCCTGGGGATTTATCTGCCTTTAATCCCTTCAATTTACCCAACACCACTTCCCTACTAACATGTATTTCCCTCAGTTCTTCCATCCCACTAGACCCTCGGTCCCTTACTATTTCCGGAAGATTATTTATGTCCTCCTTAGTGAAGACAGAACCAAAGTAGTTATTCAATTGGTCTGCCATGTCTTTGTTCCCTATGATCAATTCACCTGTTTCTGACTGTAAAGGACCTACATTTGTCTTGACCAATCTTTTTCTTTTCATGTATCTATAAAAGCTTTTACAGTCAGTTTTTATGTTCCCTGCCAGCTTTCTCTCATAATCTTTTTTCTCTTTCCTAATTAAGCCCTTTGTCGTCCTCTGCTGGTCTCTGAGTTTCTCCGAGTCCTCTGGTGTGCCACTTTTTTTTGTTAATTTATGTTTCTTTTTTGGACTTGATACCATCCATAATTTCCCTTGTCAGCCATGGGTGCACTACCTTCCCTGGTTTATTCTTTTGCCAAACTGGGATGAACAATTGTTGTAATTCATCCATGCGATCTTTAAATGCTTGCCCTTGCATATCCACCGTCAACCCTTTTCGTATCATTTACCAGTCTATCTTAGCTAATTCACGTCTCATACCTTCAAAGTTACCCTTCTTTAAGTTCAGAACCTTTGTTTCTGAATTAACTATGTCACTCTCCATCTTAATGAAGAATTCCACCATATTATGGTCACTCTTACCCAAGGGGCCTCGCACGACAAGATTGCTAACTAACCCTTCCTCATTGCTCAATACCCAATCTAGAATGGCCTGCTCTCTAGTTGGTTCCTCGACATGTTGGTTCAGAAAACCATCCTGCTTACGTTCCAAGAAATCCTCTTCCTCAGCACCCTTACCAATTTGGTTCACCCAATCTATATGTAGATTGAAGTCACCCATTATAACTACTGTTCCTTTATTGCACGCATTTCTAATTTCCTGTTTAATGCCATCCCCAACCTCACTACTACTGTTAGGTGGCCTGTACACAACTGCCACCAGTGTTTTCTGCCCCTTAGTGTTATGCAGCTCTACCCATATCGATTCCACATCCTCCAGGCTAATGTCCTTCCTTTCTATTGCGTTAATCTCCTCTTACCAGCAACACTACCCCACCTCCTTTTCTTTCCTGTCTATCCCTCCTGAATATTGAATATCCCTGGATGTTGAGCTTCCATCCTTAGTCACCCTGGAGCCATGTCTCTGATCCCAACTATATCATATTCATTAATAACTATCTGCACATTCAATTCATCCACCTTGTTACGAATGCTCCTCGCATTGACACACAAAGCATTCAGGCTTGTTTTTACAACACTCTTAGCCCTTATACAATTATGTTGAAAAGTGGCCCTTTTTGCTTTTTGCCCTGGATTTGCCTGCCTGCTACTTTTACTTTTCACCTTACTACTTTTTGCTTCTACCCTCATTTTACACCCCTCTGTCTCTCTGCACTTGTTCCCATCCCTCTGCCACAGTAGTTTAAAGCCTCCTGAACAGCAGTAGCAAACACTCCCCCTAGGACATTGGTTCCAGTCCTGCTCAGGTGCAGACCGTCCTGTTTATACTGGTCCCACCTCCCCCAGAACTGGTTCCAATGCCCCAGAAATTTGAATCCCTCCCCCTTGCACCATTTTTCAAGCCACATATTCATCTGAAATATCCTCCTATTTCTACTCTGGCTAGCACGTGGCACTGGTAGTAATCCAGAGATTATTAACTTTGTGGCCCTACTTTTCAGTTTATCTCCTAACTCTCTAAATTCACCTTGTGGGACCTCATCCCATTTTTTACCTATATCGTTGGTACCTATGTGCACCACGACCACTGGCTGTTCACCCTCCCATTCCAGAATGTCCTGCAGCCGCTCAGAGACATCCTTGACCCTTGCAGCAGGGAGGCAACATACCATCCTGGAGTCTCGTTTACGGCCGCAGAAACGCCTATCTATTACCCTTACAATCGAATCCCCTATCACTATAGCTCTCCCACTCCTTTTCCTGCCCTCCTGTGCCGCAGAGCCACCCATGGTGCAATGAACTCGGCTGCTGCTGCCTTCCCCTAATGAGACAACTCCCCCAACAGTATCCAAAACAGTATATCTGTTTAGGAGGGAGATGACCTCAGGGGACTCCTGCTCTACCTGCCTACTGCTACGCTGTCTAGTGGCCACCCCTTCCCTTTCTGCCTGTGTAGCCTTTACCTGCGGTGTGGCCAACTCACTGAACATGCTATTCACGACTTTCTCAGCATCAATGTGTTTTGTTGCGTCCTCAAAGAATACAGTTTGGCTCATAAAAAGCATGACCTGCCCTTGACAAAGCTGTGCTGACTATCCCTAATCAGATTCCCTCCAAATGCTCAAAATCTGCCCGTCAGGATCAACAACTTGCCCACCATTGAGTTAAGATTCTGTAATTTCCTGGGTTATCTCAACTCCCTTTCTTGACCAAGGGAACATCATTTGCAACCTTCCAATCCTCTGGTACTTCTCCCATCCCTACTGATGATACAAAGATCATTGCCAGAGGCTCAGCAATCTCCTCCTTCACTTCCCACAATAGCCTGGGTATACCTTGTCTGGTCCCGGCGACTTATCTAACTTAATACCTTTCAACAGCTCTAGCACATCCTCTTTCTTAATGTCTATACACTCAAGTCTGCTGTAAGTCATCCCCACAATTGCCAAGGTCCTTTTACCTGGTGAGTACCGAAGCAAAGTATGCATTAAGTACCTCGGTTACCTCCTCCGGCTCCATACACGTGTTTCCACTATTGCGCCTGATCAGTCCTATACTCTCACAACTCATCCTCTTGCTCTTCACATACTGGTCTAAAGCCTTGGTTTTCCTTGATCCTGCTCACCAAGGCCTTCTCATTACCCTTTCTAGTTCTCCTAATTTCTTTCTTGAGCTCCTTCCCGGCACCCTTATATTTTTCTAGAGCTCTAACAGTACCTAGTTTCTTGAACCTTTCATAACCTTTTCTTAACTAGATTTTTCTACATCCATTGTACACCATGGTTCTTCTACCATAACATCCTTTCACTGCCTCAGTGAAACATACCTATGCAGAACTCCGCTCGCGTGTTCCCTGAGCACTTGCCACATTTCTGTGTGCATTTCTCTGAGAACATCTGCTCCCAATTTATGTTCCCAAGTTCCTGTCTAATAGCATCCTATTTCCCCCAACCACAATTAAATGTTTTCCCAAATTGTCTGCTCCCGTCCCTCTCCAGCACTATGGTAAAGGAGATAAAGTTGTGATCACTACCTCCAAAATGCTCTCCCTGTGAGAGATCTAACAGCTGGCCAGGTTCATTTCCCAATACCAGAACAGGTACAGCCTCTCCTTACTAGTTGGCTTAACCACATACTGAGTCAGAAAACTTTCCTGAACACCCGTAACAAACTCCAATCCATCTAAACCCCTTGCTCTAAGGAGATGCCAATCAATATTAGGAAAGTGAAAATCACCCATCACAACCACTCTATTATTGCACAGTTCCAGAATCTGCCTATCTGCTCCTCAATGTCTGTTACTTTGGGGGACAGGGGTCTATAAAAAACACCCAGTAGAGTTATTGCCCCTTTCCTGTTTCTGACTTCTACCCACAATGATTCCGTAGACAATCTCTCCATGCCTTCCTCTTTTTCTGCGGCTATGGTACTATCCCTGATTAACAATGCCAACCCCCACCTCATCTCCCTTCCTAAAGCCTGACATGTTTGGCAGCCATTTTTGCCCCAAGACATTCATGTCCCTGTAATAGCCACAATATCATAGTGATGGTGTAGGAAACAATTTTCTGATGGCCTGGAGAGGGGTCCCCTTCAAAGGGTAGGTATGAGGAGATGTCAAGAGTTGCTGACTGGCCTCACCGGTAGAGGTCAGTGCGCCACACTACAGCAGCACCCCCATTTTCTGCGGGCTTGATATTAATGTGGGCATTGGTGTGGAGAGAGTGGAGGGCAGTGAGTTCGGAGAGGTTAAGGTTTGAAGAGTGGAGTGCTGCACTTGAGCCAGTTGATGTCTCATCAGCAATTCGAGATGAAAAGATCCAGAGCAGCAGAGAACCGGTGGGGGGGGGGGGGGGGGCTTAAGAAGAGGTGGGTTGTAAATGGAAGGAGGAGTCATCAGGGAGGGATGCGGGATTCTTGCCGAAGAAATGGGCTTGGAGACTGGGGAGAAGTGTGGATCTCACTGAGGTCTGAGTTGGGGGGGGGGGGGGGGGAGTCAAAGATAAGGCCCTTTCTAAGGACAGACCTTTCCCCCTCAGAGGGGATGGTTGGAGGGAATGGTGAAAATATGGTAAGGATTAAAGTTGGCTTCTTGGGGGGGAGGGGGGGGAAGAGTTGTGATGCCAAAGGAGAGGGGAGGGTTGGGGTGTTCAGGGAAGGTAAGGTGGGAGGAAGATGGAGGCTCGAAAATTCAAGAGATGATCGTGGAGCCTGTGAGACCCAGGGCTGGAGAGTGACGGTGGGGGAAGGGGTGCCCAGAGGAAGCAAGGAGAATCTTGGCATGTAAGTACTGGTGGCTTAGGTCCAGGTTGGAGCTGGAGCTAAAGGCTGTGCAGTTTGCAGTCTGAAGATATGGTTGTAGGAATTGGTGTTAGTGAATGAAATTATAGGCCAGTTTGCCTGCCTTCAGTGCTTGGTAAGATGTCAGGGTCCATTATTAAGTATGAGGTTTCAGGGGTACTTGGAGTGTTAGCATAGTTTCCTTCAGGTGAAATCTTGTCTGACAAATCTGCTGGAACTCTTTGAGGAAATAAACAGGTAGGATAGACAAAGGTGAATCTCTGGATGTTTACATGAATTTTCAAAAGGCCTTTGATAAGGTGCTGCACATGAGGCTGCAAATCAAGGTAAGAAGCCATGGTACAACAGGAAGAATACTAGCATGGACAAAAGATAGACTAACGTAAGGTAAAGAGTGGGAATAAAGGGGCCCTTGGTGAATAGTGTTCTGTAGGAGTTGGTTTTGGGTATGCTACTTTTCACATGTTAGTGATCTAGAAGATGGAATTGATGATTTTGTGATGAAGTTTGTGGATATTACAAAGATTGGGGGAAGGGTGGGTAGTGTTGAGAAAGCTGTTAGTCTGATAAGGCCTAGAAGAATGGGCAAAGTGGCAGATGGAATATAGTGGGGTTAAGTATCTCGCCTTGCACTTTTGTAGAAGGAATAAAAGCACAGATTATTTTCTAAGTGGGGAGCAAATTCAGAAATCGGAGGTACAGAGTCCTGGGAGTACTCGTGCAGGATTCCCTGAAGGTTAACTTGCAGGTTTAATTTGTGGTAAAGAAGGCAAATTTAATGTTGGCACTAGAATGTAAAAAGGATAATGCCATTTATGGTGCTGGTCAGACTGTATTGAGTATTGTGAGCAGTTTTCTCCCCATATTTATTGATAGATGTGCTGACATTGGAGAGGGTCCAAAGGAGGTTTACAAGAATGATCCCAATCATGATGAGAGTTAACAAATTTTAACAAAAAGAGTTAACCAAATGGTGGCCTGTACTTGCTGGAGTTTTAAAGAATAGGTGGGGGGGGGGGGGGAGAGGGAAGGAATCTTATTGCAACTTACCAAATATTGAAAGGCCTGGAGAAAGTTGACAGGGAGAGGATGTTACCAGTAGTAGGTGAGTCTGGGACCAAAGGGCAGAGCCTTGGAATTAAAGCCCATCCCTCTTAGTACAGATGAAGAATTTATTTAACAAGAGGGTGGTGAATCAGTTGAAATCACTGAAACAGATGCCTTTGGAGGTTAAATTGGTGAGTATATGTAAAGTGGAGATTGATAGATTCTTCATTAATAGTGGTTTAACAGGTTATGTATGGGAGAAGGCAGGAGAATGGATTTGAGGGGGAAAATCAGCCATTGATTGAATGGCTGTGCAGACCAGACTCAATGGGGGAAATGGCCTAATTCTGCTCTTATGTCACATGGTCTTATAAAAGTACTTGGAAAGGGGGATGATTCAGATGAGTTTGCAATTCTGGAAATGCAGAAATGTGATTTCAGAAGTGATGAGAGTGTCAAGATCCAATAAAATGTTACTCTATAAAATAGAGTAATGATGATTACTGGAATATTTATAGTTTTTTGGCTCTAGCCATGATAAAATTAAATGTGGTAGTTTTTGGGCAAAAAAGAAAAAGCTGAATAACCAGTGTTACATTGTTTTTGGAGAAATTAAGAATTTTGATGGAAGTTGTATTGCAGCATTTGGAGCAGAATAGGACAGGAACTATGGACTTGCAGCTGTTGTATCTGATTAACTGTGATGTGGAAGGTTAATAAATATACAACTTCGGATGCAATGGCATGTATACTTGACAAACGTTCCGTATGGCAGATTGCTTTTGTGAGGGGTGCCCAGTTATTGTTTTGCCCACTATATAAGTAAGCCAATAAGAATTTGTTGCCTGGTTTTTGTGCTGGATTTTACACTGGAAAGTCCATTTTATACTACGTTATTACTTTGAGGGCTTGGACAATAATTAAGAAGTTTGATGCCAAAATTAAAAGTATGATTGCTTTTGTGGAGTATATGCAGATAGATTTAACTAAAATCTTGAGTGGTAAAATAGGTAGGCAGTGTAGTCCTCTATTGAAATGTGCGGAGAAAAATACTTTCACAGTGTTGGTTTTAAACAATTATGTTGGACAGCACAAGTGTTTGTAACATCTGAAAGTTCTAAACATTTTTTAGTTGAGCTTTCCATCTGATTGGGAAAACAATGTCATCAGCAAACCTCAATGGTAATCTTCTGGCTTTGAGTTGAGGTCTACAAAGTTATATGGGTTGCTTTAATATCCTTTTATGTGCATAAATCCAACAAGGTACTAACTCTGCTTAAATGACAAAGTAAATGAACTTGCTGGAAACTTGAGAACGAGGAAGTAATTATTTCCATAGTTCGCACAAATGTTAGGACATTCAGACTTGCACAGGAGAAAGTCGAGAAAAGGTGCCAAATAACCAGAAGGAAAATCACAGGGCAAAATGAGGGTGAGGATGAATATCCTCAATTCTGCATCCTGGAGGACACTGGCAAATATCTGTGTATTTTTGGTGACGATTAAAGTTGTCCATTGTGTTAGTGAAATACAGGAACAGATTCTAAATCACACTGATTTCAAAGACAAAGGGGACAGACTGGAAGCTCACTAATGTGCTGTTGTCAAAAGTGAAAATCTGACCAAACCAGGTTGCTGAGCAGAATTTTAAAATTCTAACTCTGTAGATCATATTAATACTAATTTTGCTAATGGGATTTCTACAGGACTTTGGCCTCACTTTTACTAAGTTTACTGCAGGAGCTAGTGGAATTTCAGAAATATTGGCAAGTCTATCCCAAATTGTCCTTGGTAGTGAATGACTGCATTACTACTACTACTAAAGGAGTTTTCAAATTTGTAAGTTTGATAGCAACCAAGCAATGATGAAGAAACAATGAATCCAAGTTGAGATTTGCAGTGGTGTTTCGACACAGCTCAAGCCCCTGGCTGCCTTAGTGGTTGAGTATGCTTTGTAGGTGCTGCTGAAGAAGTCCTGTTGAGTGACTGCAGTGCACTTTGTAAACGAGTTGGACTGTAGGCACAATGCACTGAATTTTGGAGGGAATGAGAGTTTACTGTGTGGTCTGGGTACCAATGATGTAGGAGTTGTTTCTATCTGGGCATGCGGGAGTACCCCACATCAAATTTGTGCATTTTGAAGGTATTGGAAAGGCATGACTTCACCACAATGCTTTTGACTTTTTCTTTTAGCCTCTGTGGCATATCTGGTCCAGTAGATCTTCTGGTTAGCAGTTGACTGACTTTGCAGTGGTATTGTGTGTCATTACAACTTGAGCATGTTTGTTGTGTACCACTCTGTCATGGCAGATGATTAGGCAGATGAAGACATGCATTTCAAGGAAGCTTTGAGCAATATTCCAGCTAACTCAATCAAGGGATAGTCTTTTAAGATGGTAGTGAAAACCTTGGTCATGTATTCAGAGCTTTTAATCTGTGTGAGGTATCCACTGCCTAAACTACCTTTTCTGAGTTTACCTGCTTATCTATGCAAGAGTCTGTTCCCAAATTATTCCCTCCAGAAACCCTAATACCAGAGGCGACTAAATCCAAGTACCGCCAAGAATCTAGGGTCCTGTTGCAATGACATCTTGGAACTGAATGCCCTCTGAACAGTGGAGATGCATAGAAGTGTGTCTACTTCCCACCAGCTCATCAATTCTGCTGTTTGCATCATTTTAACATTTGAATTCCTATGCATCATTATTTCAAAAGGCCTCATGTGGGATGCACTCTAATTTTGCAGCAGTTAGTAAAATTACATCTTCCCTGGAACAAACTGGTGCTATTTACAGTGCCTTCATCAAGAGCATCCATGCTGTCTGATTTGGTGCAGCATTCTTTCACAATATACAAAAGTGACAGTGAACTGTTAAGACAGCCAAAAAACTCATTGGAGATTGTCAAGGGTAGAAGCGAATGTAGTTTCTGTTAATAAGGAGAATGTGCTCGGGAACTGGAAGCTCTGTAGCTCCGGTTTAAGATGGCCCACTGAAAGTGAGCGACAGCTTACTAGTAACTCGAAAGGTAAGAAATTTGACTAGAAACATAATTAACAAACCTTCTAAAGTAACTTGTAAACTATCACCGCAAACATTGAAGCAGTGACTGAAGGCAAAGTGAATTTGAGGGACGAGCAGTGTTGGTGCATTGCAAAATGTTTGCAGGTGGAGTTGGAATGGGTGTTTTGGAGAGGAGTCGTTGAGGCAGAGGAACTTCGATGCCCATCCAAATTACCCGGGTGCAAGGTTAGATCACTCTTAACTGGTGAGCCAATTTGGAAAGGTTGAGAACGGCTTTGGGCTGGATGGCATGTTATACGCCCACTTCACTGCAGCAGAACCTGGGTCCTAATGCCAGGCACAATCCGCTGTTGAACAATTTGTACACCGGCCCAGATAGACTGGAAGGGCAGGGTTTTGGGACCAGAGGTGAGAGTCAGGCAGATTTTGAGGGATATGGTTTAGGTGCAGGTCAGTGGGATTAGGCAGAAAAATGGTTTGGCACAGCCAAGACAAGGCCAGAAGGCCTGTTTCTGTGCTGTAATGTTCTATAGTTCATCTCGGCCCTTTGATACTCAGTAGATTTCAATGAGATCCCCCTCTCATTCTTCTAAACTGCTGCAAGTACAGGCCCATATATTAACCCTATCATTCTTGTGAACTGTCTCAGTAGCTAGCCTCTCAATTGCCAGCACATCTTCTCACATACAGGCTCAAAACTGCATCACTATTCCAAGTCTGTTCTGACCAATGCCTTGTAAAGCCTCGGCATCACATCCTTGCCCTTGTATTCTAGTCCTCCAAAAATGAATGCCAACATTGCTTTTGACTTCTTTACCACTGACTCAAGCTGCAAGTTAACCCTTGGGGAATCCTGCATGAGGACTCCCAAGTCTCTTTGCACCTTTTGAATTTTCTCCCTGCTTAGAAATTGGTCTATGCTTTTATGGTCATGCTCTTTGGCGGAAGGAATGTAGTTCCCTACACTATATTCCATTTGCCTCCTTACCTTTTCTCCCAATTTAAGTCCTTCTGACTTTGTTTCAACACTACCTGCCCCTCCACCTGTCTTGGTATTGTCTGCAAGTTTGGCCTCCAAGCCATCAATTCCATCATCCAAATCATCGACATGTAACACGAAAAGCAGTCCCAATACCAGCCCCTGATGAACGCCACTTCTCACAGACAGCCAAGCAGAAAAGCCCCCCAAATATTTCCATCCTTGCCTCCTGCCAATTAGCTAATCTTCTATCCATGCTGGTATCAACCTCCTTTCTTCTGCTTCCCTTGGAATGGAGTGACATTTGCCATTTTCAGGTCCTGCAGAATCTAGTGATTCTTGAAACATCATTATTAATGCCTTCACAACCTCCTTAGCTACCTCTTTCTGAACCCGGGGTGCAGTCTGTCTGGTTCAGGTGACTTGTCTACCTTTAGACCTTTCAGCTTCTTAAGCACCACCTCCTTAGTAATAGCAACTACGCTCACTTCTGCCCTGTCTCTGAATTTCTGGCATACTGCCAGTGCGGACCAAGTTACGACATGTTAAGTATTTCAGTTCATATGCCACTTTGTCTCCATTACCACCTCTCCTGTGTCATTTTCCTGAAGTCTGATATCCATTCTCACTTCTACCTTTTAAACAGATCTGAGAAAAAAAACATCTGGTATCCTTATTGGCTAGCTTTCCTTTATATTTCACCTTTTCTCTCCTTGTGGCTTTTTTATTTAAAAGCTTCTCAATCCTTTAACTTACCAATAATTTTTGCTCTTTTTTTCTCCCCTATTTGGCTTCTAGGCTGGTTGGCTTTGCCTTTCCTTGTCAGCCATGGTTGCATCTTCCTGCCTTTTGAAAACAATTTCTTTTGGATGTTTCTACGCTACACCTTCTGAATTATTCCCAGAAATTCCAGCAGTTGCTGCTGTCATCTTCACTAGTGCCCCCTTCCAATCAACTTTGGTCAGCTCCTCTTTCATGCTTCTGTAATTCCTTTTACTCCACTGTAATACTGATACATCTGACTTTAGCTTCTCAAAATGATGGATTCATCCTGCAATTTATGATCACTACTTCCTTTGCCTAAAACTCACTAATCAAATCTGGTTCATTACACAACACCCAATCCAGAACTGCCTTTTCCCTGGTGGGCTCGACCACCGGCTGATCTAAAAAGATATCTTGTAGGCATTCTGCAAATTCTGTCTCTTGGGATCCAGCACCAATCTGATTTTTCTCAATCTATGTGCATATTGAAATCCCCCATGACTGTTGTAACATAACTTTTGCATGGCTTTTCTATCACTCTTGTAATTTATCCCACATCCTGGCTATTGTTTGGAAGCCAGTACACTTCTTGCATCAGGGTCTTGTTACCCTTGTTTCTTAACTCTACCCACAATGATTCTATATCTGCTGATTGTATGTCACCTCTTTCTAAGGATTTGATTTTACTTTTAATAGAATCACCCCACCCTGCTCCCTGCCTACCTGCCTGTTCTTTCAATACAATGTCCTTGGATGTTAAGCTCTCAACTATGATTTTTCAGCACAAATCAGTGCCCACAGTGTCATACCTGCCAATCTCTGACTGCACTACAAGATCATCTAATATACTGTGTGCATTCAAGTATAACACCTTCAGTCCTGTATTCATCACCTTTTTTGATTTTGCCCTCGTGCTACACTTCAACTCAGACCAGAGATTCCATTTTAACCACTAATCTGCCTGTCCTTCCTCAGTCGCCATGCACACGTGTATGCTAACTGCCCTATCCTCAGCCCTATCACACTGGTTCCTAAACCCTGCTAAATTAGTTCAAACCCTCCCTAATAGCTGTTGCAAACCTGCCTACAGGTATATTTGTTCCCTCTGGTTCAGGTGTACACCTTTTTGTAGAGGTCATCCCTTCCCCAGAAGAGTTTGCAATGACCCAAAACTCTGAAACCTTGCCCCCAGCACCACTTCCAGAGCTACTGATTCATCTGTACTATCATCCTATTCCTGCCCTGATTGTCACGTGGCACTGGGAGTAATTCAGAGTTTACCACCTTGGGGGTCCTGTTCCTCAGCCTCTTCTCTAACTCCCTGTGTTCACTGCGCAGGACCTCCTTCCCCCTTTCATATCTATCACATTGGTTCCAATGTGTGCAATGACTTCTGGCTGCTCACCCACCCTCTTGAGAATATGCTGCAGTCACTGAGACATCATTGACTGTAGCACCTGGGAGGTAACACCATCCTGGCATCTTCTCTGTGGCCACAGAATCTCCTGGAAGGTTTATTTCCCTACATGGAATTCAACTTGCATAGACAAATGTTCTAAGCTGAGTTGAATAGCCTGTTGCTCAATGTCCCACTAGTGAGAGGTGACTTTATGCAAATTCAATGGGATGACAAGTTATTTTGCCAAACATTTTGAACTAATGCAATTTGCGCAAGGTTCTGGCCAGGTTATTACATTTTGATACAATGCATGTTCCCTTCATGTAAAATGGCAGCTTGTGTTTTGGAGCAATGAAATTGAGTTTTTAATTTGTCTATGTAGCTGCAGTTGGTGCTGGTAATTGATTTTCTCAGGCAGTATTTCTAAAAATAATGCATACATGCATAGTAGAGCTCATAAAAATGTGCCACATTAAATGTAATTTAACCATACAGGTGTGAAAATGTTTTGAGTCTGCTACGATGCAAATCAAAATATCATCCAAACTTCGTGCCCCAGGTGACAAATCCTTTTATGAATTAACATGTTATTTTTTATTACCCAGTAATGTTAATGTGAAACTAGAATGTAGATTAAAAAAAAAACACGGATTGTCTTTATTTAAAGATCTTGCCCGAATTCAATATAAGCATGGAGGTGAAAGCAGGATCAGAATTCTCATTTTCTTAAAGATGTGGGCCAGATTGCTGCTTTGATGTTCCAGTTTTGTTTGTACCATATTGATTTCACCTTCAAAACATTTTTCTAAAAATCTCCTGGAAATCCAGAAATATTTTGTTCAGTGAATTCTAAGATGAGATTAGATTTATTTGTCACTCATTCACACTGAAACCTTGGGGCAGCCTGAGAAAGTCTGTTTCATGTGCCAACATGGCATGCCCACAGCTTACTAACCCTAACAGTTATGGTGTGAACTAAGAGGGTGGTGGAAATTAATCCATTTTTTAGAGCTGGCATGCTGTAAAGCAGTGCTGACCACTGCACTACCATGCCCATTTCCCCTCCTCACCCCTGCTGAATCTCAATATATTTTATGGCAGTTGACATTTTCCCTCTGGTTTCTATTTCCCTTCTGGTTGTAAAATGATAACTAGTTAATGTTTATTGACATGTCGTATTTAATTTTAAAATTTAATAATTTGTGAAATGAGAATTTGTGACATTCACAACTTCTGAAATGCTGCCAACCTCTGGCTAAATTTTTATCGATTATGAGTAGCACACGTTCATAATTTTGTTGCCCACTTTAAAGGATTTGAGTCTATGAAAAACGAGTCCACATTGTCGGTGTCAGTAAATTCAGCATGTTATCAAGCTTGCAAATCGGAGCAGCTGCATCACTTCCACTGAAATGGTTGTAACCTAGCGATTTTTATTTTGACAGTTTCATTGCCAAACTGATATAGGAATTTCTAATTACTGTCTTGGATAACAATAATTGGTTAGAGGTCCTCCATCTTAATGCTTGGGGAATAACTATTGTGTGATAGTGGTTTATTAAGTAGATGGAACTTGTGAGTGAAATGAGATGTTTTGTGTTGAAATCAGGATGTGTAAAATTAAACAGTGTTTACATAGGAGAATGTAGGCTCTCAAAGTGCATTAAACATTTCTCAAAATTGGAGAGAAAATGAGGTTCTAAAGAAGCTCTGGCAGCTGTTTTTACTTCATCCCCCTTCTCACTTTGCCATGTACGTGCATACAACCAAGTGTAAATTGTAAGTAGACAGCTTTAGCAAAAGACTAATATACACAGTCAAACGATTCGAAATGGGATCGAATAACCAAGATTTAAGATCTTGATGTGGTTATGTTAGATTGGCAAAGGAAATTTTCATGTCATGATTGAAGTAAAGTGGGCAAGATTTTTTCACTTTACTAGGGTGGAGCTGTTGATGGGCTTTGTTTACCTTCCAGCCCAAGGAACTGCACTGCCCAGCACCCTGCCTATTTAACAATTCATAATCAAAGGACAATTTACAATGACTAATTAACCTATTAACCAGTATGTCTTTGGACTGAGGGTGGGGAGAGCACCCGAGCGCACAGAAAACCTGTGGAGTGAGGGGCGAGCGTGCTCCCCGTAGTACTGCGCCGGAATTGAACTGCACCCCAAGCTGCAATAGAGTGCTACCTGCTATGGTACCAAGGTGCCCATTTAATGCCCATCTGTGTGCAAACGTGGTGGTTGGAGCTATCCCTTAATGCTGCTTTAGTATTCAGGTTTTTGCCTCTTTTTAAAGACTGGATCAGTATCAATGTGTTTTTTTTTAAATTCCATGATCAATTAAATGGGACCTTGAGAGAATTTGAAAGTGCAGATGTTCCTGGTACGTTTCGTAGTTGGAGTCTTGGCATTAGAGCCATTTTAGAAATCCCTTTCAAAATTCAGCAGTGAGCTGCAGATATTGTACACTTAGCTGTGGTGATGGAGTGAAGGTTACTGGTGCTGTGCTTCTCTTTGCTACCATGTCTAGTAAAATATAAGGAGGCTTTGGCAAATCGGAAGTGAGGGGTGTACTGCCTCTAAACTGCTACTCTACTGTATTTGTGGAAATGCTAGTTGCATTTCAGGTCAGTGGTTTTGTGACAATGTTGCAGGATTTGCTGGTCGCTGCTTCTGAGTATCAGTGAGGGGAGTCGACTTCTGTAGTACACGTTTCCTGGTATGCTTGATGCCCTGACACTTATTGGTATAGAAGTGCTTCATCCACAGGGGACTTCGATATTCTGTTCAATCTGCAAGTATAGCTATCACCTCACAAAGAACAGTTGTGACTGGCAAAGCTAGCTCCTGATCCTTTAATTATGGGATCTATTACCATTGATAAAATGCTGATTCTCTTTGACTTATTGCACTTCCTCTTGCATTAATAACAGAAATATACTGAAGGTATTTAAGGTCAGTCAGTGCTGTGAAATTGACATCAGAGTGCCCTCATCTTTAAATTTATTTCAGATTTCCTGCATTTGTATTTGCTGTAGGATTCCTACATCATAGTTGCTCCAGGGTAATGCCTTTTTGTTGTGTCCAGTACTTCTCCTGATGTATTGTTAACCTTGATTTGCATTGAACCAGGACTGATCCATTTTGTTACTGACTGTTAATGTTGGACCATGGCCAAAGATGGCTGCCGTGGAATTCAGTGGGTAGTATCTTATGGATTCCAGATTTTGAATTGCTGGATCTTGGAATCTGTGCCCTGTAACAAATTGAGACCATTAAGCAATGTGTTCTTGGATGAACAAGGGAAGTCACTCTTAGCAATACCTTGACCATTGTGGTGGATGTATATTTGATCTAGCAACAGCTAGTTCAATGATTAAGATTTTCCCTTGCCTGATCATGTTGTCACTTGACTTTCTGGTTTGTGCAATCTTAATTTTCACTTGAATTATTTTTAAACCAATGTAGTTAATGTTAACATTTTTTCTGGATTTCTCTTCACAGGAAATATTTGACTGCTTTTAAATTCCAATGGCGCAGCGGAGTCTTCATGAAGACCCAGAGAGGTATCTCTTTGTGGATAGGGCTTTGGTTTACAACCCTGCTACCCAAGCTGACTGGACTGCCAAAAAGCTTGTGTGGGTGCCGTCAGAGCGTCATGGTTTTGAGGCTGCAAGCATTCAGGAAGAGCGAGGTGATGAGGTTGTGGTGGAGCTAATGGAGAATGGCAAGAAAGCCCTGGTCAACAAAGATGACATTCAGAAAATGAATCCTCCCAAGTTCTCAAAAGTGGAAGACATGGCTGAGCTAACCTGCTTGAATGAAGCATCAGTCTTGCATAATTTGAAGGATCGATATTACTCCGGTTTGATTTATGTAAGTTTCAAGCATGTAAACTTTCTACAAAAAGACTAAATTTAAAAAAAAAGTTTTGAATTATCTTAACTGAGCTCAAGCTGGAAGGGGCTGTATGAGAAGATCGGTTAGGATCGGTGGGGGGGGGGGGATTTGACAAAATCTGTTCAAATTATACAGATTTTTTTCCCCTTGCGGGGATTGAAAATTCTCACTTGCTGCTAGAAAAGTTTAGATTCAATCATTACCTGGAATATTACCAGCTCTTCCCATCAACCTTTGTCCACCTTGAGTGGTAAATAATGAAGGGTCATGCCTGCTAGTTAAGACATTCTGTTCACTTATTAAATGATCAAACACATGGGTATTTGGTAATTTCTGGCTGGGTTGTTTGCTGTTAACTGCCTATTAACTTGATTGGTTGTTTTGTATCCCAGTGTTGATTCAAGATTTTGAATCATGATGCTATTATCACCAGCTGGATTATCAAATGTCACGTGCTTTAAGTTTGTCATTTGTCTTGCATCAGACCATTGGTGATGGTTATTCATCTGCCACGTCAGCTCTGGGTAGTAATCTGTTGCTGGAAAGCTGATGGACTTGGACATGAGATAGAAGCCAAGTCCCAAGTAAATGGATATATACATCTTCATAATCAGGTTGTTGGGTCCTTTTGATCATTAAACATTCTTTTTTGGAACTGCACAATATTTCCCAAACTTAAAACCTGATGCAGAATTGTTGCTTCTCTCAGAATTAATTTGCAAGAAGGGATGTTGCTTTGTTATGAAGTAGGTTCATATTGTGATGCTGAGTTAAGCACATTGTTAGAGCAGTGTTCTTGTTTTGAGAGGCCAGTAGATCATTTCCACTAATTACCAATGGTATTTCCCCCTCATTTTGGCAACACACCCAACAGATGTAATGTTAGTTACAGCCACATTTTTAAATGTCTAAATATTTTAATAATCCATTTGGGAAATGATAACTTTTAAATGTGTTAAGTTCTTATGGTTAAGGAGTTTACTGGTTAGCCTAGTATGCCAGAAACTGTTTGAAAACCATTGATTTGTGAATGTTGATCTATTTTGATCAAGTTAATCAGTTGTAAAGGCAGTAAGCAGACAGATTTATTCCTTGCTGCCCAAAATGTTTCATTCTGTAGCACCTTGACTGAATTTTGTTCTGATGTGACACCTCTGTGTCCTGGAAAATTAGCAGGGTAATATAAATTGGGGACTTTAGGGTCAGTTAAGATTTCTACATGAGCAGTTTCTTTCAAATGCTGAGAACTTTGTAGATGGCAGAAACTGCTAAGGATCTGTTGAATGCAGCTGCTGGTAGGATGGAAGATGAAAACAGGGTAACTGTATCCTTCCTATAGTCAAAAGGAAGCTGTTGAGAGCAGAGGTGAGGGGAAGTGATATTTTGGGTTTCAAATATCTGTAGACTTATTTTAATTTTGATCCACAGGAATTGTTTGTGTTGGAGAATTTTAAGTTTGATATTTTTAACATTGTATAAATTATTACCGAGTTTAACCCATTTAGTTTTAGAATTGTGTGTGAGTTCAATTTTTGGCCCATACTTGACAGTCATGTAAAAGCCATAAAGTTAATGCCCCTTCTCCATTGCCATCCTCTAGCTTTGAGGCTTTGTGTCATAACCAGGATGTAAATAATATGACTAACAGAATAGCTACAAGAGACACGTAATATGCTGGAGAAACTCAACGGGTCAGGCAGCTTCTGTGGAAATAACAGTTGAAGTTTCAGGCTGAAACCCTTCACTTGTGTTTTTTTTTAGTCTCCGTCTGAAACATCCCCAGTTTGTTCATTTTCCATTGATGCTGCCTGACCTGCTGAGCTCCTGAGGTACAGGGGTTCCCAGTTGTTATGCCAGGAACCAGTACCATTAGGCAAAGGATCCATGGACCTTGGTTGGAGTCTGGACTCTAGCATTTTGTGTTTCACTAGACCTTCAGCATCTGCAGAATGTCATGTTTATGATTTACAGTAAGATGTTTTACAATTTTGAGATGACAGATTATTCTGTCGAGGTTGTTGAATTATTGCCCGATGTTGAAGTTCTGCCAGGACTAGAAACCAATTCTGCTATACTTGGTTTCCCACTATTATGTAAGCTCTTGAAGGCCCATTGAGCTTTGTCTTTTTAGAAAAAAAACATTGAGTAACTGCCTGGAAATAGTATCTAGCTGCTCAATTAATATTGCTATCCAGCAAAGTTCTTCTTGTCTCATAACCCCCTCCAAATATGTATAAAGGAGCTGTTATGTTGAATCTGTTTATACAAATGGGTGTAGTTCATAAGCAGTCTCAATTTGATGTGATGTATTAAGAATCTGGCCACTGGGGCCAAGGGTTATTGCCCCTTTTTACTGTGCAGCACTGAGAATGTTTCAGTGCAGGTTAGTAATTGCTTCTGATGATCTTGAGGTCTTTACTGGACAGTCCCATCAGTAGTTAATCAGCATGCTAAATCTTCCGCCCTCGAGGATTTTTTTGAAGGGTGGGGAAGAGAAATATTCCTGTTTCTTTAATAATTTTACTAAATTGTCCGTGTTTTTTTTAATAAAGCTAGTCAAATGGGCTGATATTACCAGCCCTGTTCAAAATCAATTGATAGGATCCAGGGCTGGATATGAACTTTTAAAGACATGCAGCACGCTTTCCTTAAGATTGAGCGCAAGTACTGCATGTGATGGTTATTAAACAAAAAATTTGAGACATGAATATTTGACTAAATCTAGCATACTTAGTCATGTGGAATAATTGATCCTTTTGAAGGAGACGGAAGGAAATGGTAGGGGTGAATGAAGTAAATCTGGAGAATAATTCTATTGAACTAGTGTTGGCAAGATGTTTTGGATGAAGTCAGTTTAAAAATTGGCATTTTCACTTATAGCTGCATATGCAGTTTTCAGAGTCTGTCATTATCACTATTCTGTCAGATCTACGCAGTGTCTGTAGTACAGATTGAGACTGTGCCGTGCCCGTTACTGAATCTGGGGTGGGGAAGTCACACTGAGCTTAGTCCAATATCACAAGCAGGAAACAAACATATTTGCATTGTATTTTAAAATGCAGGTAGTAGCCAAGGAGTTTATTTGGCAATTTAACAGGAAAGGTATAAAACACCACAAGCCCAGGAGTAGTTATTGACCTTTTCTGCAGTTCCCAAGATGATTAGCATCAAAATTCTAGAATTTGTTCTCACAGGCTGAACATGTGAATTGAGACTATACAAGTCAAATTATTCAAAGAGGCTATAACAATGGAGCTGCCTTTAATGTAAGTCAGCTTAAACATCTTTTAGGTGGGTATGTTTTCTTAATTTTGTTTAGTAGCAAGAAGACGTCTGTGGAATTGAACCATGGTAGAAATGCTGATTGTCAGGCTTTTGTTTTTTAGTTGATGTAATGAGTTAAGCTAGCTTTGCAGTTCTGACAGTAAATGTGTTAGCCATTACCATAAACTGATTTCATTGTATAAACATTCTTTAAAAATGAGGTTTGTAACCATGGCCAGACTGAGGATTTAACAATGTAGCAAACAAAAATTTTGCAAAAGTCTTTCAAGTGATTGTAACCACACCTTTCCTCCAGCACATTAGTCTGGTTGCCTTGTAGTACAAGGCAGTCTGCAATACTGATTTTATTTTAGATCTACTGGCTAGTTCTGGGTGTGTGAGTTGAAGTGTCCAAGTTTTAAATTTCCTGGCCCCAAAGTTAATTGCCTCTTTGGTTTTGGCCTGTTTGGAGTAGAAACTTTGGCTGTACTCTGCAGCTCTGAGCTGGAGAACCTGTTTCAGTTCTAAATTTGTCATGACAGCTGAAGCATTCTTTTATAATTGTGTTTCCTTATTTCTCAAATTGAGCTGTGTGACCCAGTGAGGAGTCCATCAGGCCCCCATGCAAGAGCTTCGCTTATGAATATTAGATGTAAAGATGGAGGAGTATCGAATTAACTTTTCAAAGTTTGATTTTTTTTTTGTGTGGTGCCATGTCTTCCTCAGTGAACAAATCTTTCAAAAAGTTAGATTTGGTGTTTGCCAGACCATTTTTTTATGAAGTGGGGTAAAGCTGACAGAAGAAAGAAATTGATTTTCTTCAGGGTTGACAAAGGCAAAAACTGTTTGTACTAAAATGCTGTTTGAAAATTGACTATTAACTAACCACCTAAATGCAATGAAACACTTTACCAAACTGCTGTCTACATGTTCAATGCCGGTGAATTTGGTCATACTTGTATATAGTATTACAAATATTGTGAAGTATCTTAATTAACAAATTTTAAATTGATTTAATTGAAGTGAAGGATCAAATCGACTGGATCCCAGGAATTAAATGAGCCATCTTGTAGTGGCATCTGCACAGGTCTTTGTGGTGAGTGGGTCCTGGGTTTGAATTTAGCTAGCTCCTTGCACACTTTCCCTCATGCTGGGTTTGGGTTGAGCATTGAGCTAGCAACTCGGTCTTGTTTTTTTTTAAAAAACACAGACAAATGCTAAAGGAACAGCAAAGTTGCCACTCAATGCGCCAGAAGGCAAGGAGAGGAGCTCAACTCCTCAACCAGGATCTAAGTGCATACTTCAAGTGACCAAGCAGAAACCTAAAGCTATCAATTTTTAAAAAATCTTATTGCACCACTAGTACCTGCTGTAGTTTTAGGCTGACGGCATTTCCATAATTTTGGGTGATCAGGCATTTATTTTTGCACTCTGCTTAAATTTGTCCAATAACAGGTTTTAAATACTTGAATACTATTGTCATATAAACCAGTTTAACAGTGTTCGATGCAGATTTGCAGATTGGTGCTCTTCCCACCAATATTTAGAAAAGTTGTCCCTAACTTCCTTTCAACTGCTGGTAAAGTTGATGCCTGGCCTGCTGTGTTCTACCAGCATTTTGTGTGTGTTGAAAGTTGATGTGAAATGTCTTTCCGTTAACACACACTGGAGCAAGCAAGGAATTCGCTCTAATCCTGAATAAATGTGACATTATAATCCAATGTCTCTTTTCACAACCACATTGTTGATGTGAAAATGAGCTTTCCGTAGTTACCTAGAAACGAGCCAAAGGGTACAAACCTTGAAGACAATGCTGAGCCTTGTGCACCTCAGATCTACATAATTACAAACTTCCCTGCAGTTGGTATTTGTGCTCCCAAGCTAACAGGATCCTCAATGTTCATGGCAATGTAGTGTAGGTGGAGTGCAGTATAACCTCTGGTGATGCAATGGAACAAAACTCTGGAGCTGAAGTGCATTAAGTTTGTTTCTAGGTTCCAGACCTATTTGGAGATGCAGCCCTTTCAGCCCAATGAACTGCACCACCCAGCGATCCACTGATTTTTCACTAGCCTGATCACAGGACAATGTACAAGACCAATTAATTTAGTAACCTGTATGTCTTTGGACTGAATAAACCAGACCACCTAGGGAAAACAAATTCCTTACAGAACGGGAATTGAACTCGGAACTGTAATGGTGTTGTGCTCATCACGAGGCCACCGTGGTGCCTGATTACCTCTTGATTATATCTTTTACCCATTGTTTTGGCCTGTTTAAGCAAATGGTTGTTCAGCTACAGTGGCATGCAAAAGTTTGGGCAGCCCAGTCAAATTTCTGTTACTGTGAATAGCTAAGCGAGTTAAAAGATGTCCTGATTTCAGAAAGGCATAAAGTTAAAGATGACACATTTCTTTAATATTTTGAGCAAGATTACTTTTTTTATTTCCATCTTTTACACTTTCAAAATAACAAAGGAACAGGGCCCAAAGCAAAAGTTTGGGCAGCCTGCATGGTCAGTACTTAGTAACACCCTTTGGCAAGTATCACAGCTTCTAAATGCTTTCTGTAGCCAGCTAAGAGTCTTTCAATTCTTGCTTGGGGGATTTTTGCCCATTCTTCCTTGCAAAAGGCTTCTAGTTCTAATGGCCATCTTGCATGCACTGCTCTTTTGAGGTCTATCCACAGATTTTCGATTATGTTTAGGTCAGGACTGTGAGGGCCATGGCAAAACCTTCAGCTTGCACCTCTTGAGGTAGTCCATTGTGGATTTGGAGGTGTGTTTAGGATCATTATCCTGTTGTAGAAGCCATCCTCTTTTCATCTTCAGCACTTTTACTGATGGTGTGATGTTTGCTTCTTGAATTTGCTCGTATTTAATTAAATTCATTCTTCCCTCTACCAGGGAAATGTTCCCCATGCCACTGGCTGCAACACAAGCCCAAAGCATGATTGATCCACCCCCGTGCTTAACAGTTGGAGAGGTGTTCTTTTCAGGAAATTCTGCACCCTTTTTCTCCAAACATACCTTTGCTCATTGTAGGCAAAAAGTTCTACTTTAACTTCAGTCCACAGGGCTTGTTTCCAAAGTGCATCGAGCTTGTTTTGATGTTCCTTTGCAAACTTCTGATGCTGAATTTTGTGGTGAGGGAGCAGAAAAGGTTTTCTTCTGATGACTCTCCCATGAAGGTCATATTTGTGCAGGTGTCGCTGGACAGTAGAATGGTGCACCACCACTCCAGAGTCTGCTAAATCTTCCTGAGGTCTTTTGCAGTCAAACAGGGGCTTTGATTTGCCTTTCTAGCAATCCTATGAACAGTTCTCTTGGAAAGTTTTCTTGGTCTTCCAAACCTTAACTTGACCTCCACTGTTCCTGTTAACTGCCATTTCTTTAAATACATTACAAACTGAGGAAAGGGCTACCTGAAAATGCTGTGCTATCTTATAATCTTCTCCTGCTTTGTGGGCATTTATTTTAATTTTCAGAGTGCTAGGCAGCTACTTAGAGGAGCCCGTGGCTGCTGATTGTTGGGACACGGTTTGAGGAGTCAGGGTATTTATAAAACTTTGAAATTTGCATCACCTGTCTTTTCCTAACAATGACTGTGAACCAGCCATAGCCCTAACAAGCTAATTAAGGTCTGAGACCTTGGTAAAAGGTATCTGAGAGCTCAGATCTCTTGGGGTGCCCAAATTTTGCATGGTGCTCCTTTCCTTTTTTCCCCACTCTAAAATTATGCAAAACAAATAATACACTATCTTGCGTAAAATGTTGAAAAGAATATTTCATCTTTGACTTTTGGAGATCAGTTCATCTTCTACTCAGCTATTTACAGTAACAGAAATTTTGACCAGGAGTGCCCAAACTTTTGCATGCCACTGTATACTATAAACCAGAGTGAGTTCCAGGAATGTTGTTTATTGATTTTAAATTTGAATTGAATCTGGCAGCAGAGGTTTTTTGTATTCATTTCTGTTTTTCTCTGCTGGCTTGGTCATAAGTCCAAGTTGTCAAAAACTGCTTCAAAACTAAAATGCTCAAAAGTTGCACACTTTTATTTATTTTAAATCTATGGTTACAATTTGTTTTTAAATTCAGTTAATATTAGCTCACTTGCACAGATTCCTCTTCCATTGATGTAAATGGAATTGCTGCTCCTGTGCCGGTTTTTATTTGGTGCCTGTCCAGTGGGCAGATTTTCCCAGCATAAGTGCTGGAGAGCAGCTTCCAACTTTGCTCTTAATGATTGGATTCCAATGCAAACCCCTCAAAGACACCTGATAGTACATAAATGGCTGAGTTTAGACTTTTGGGCACAATGGAATGAGAATCGGTGTGCAAGATGAACTTGAAGCCTAGGATCTTCCATGAGTGTGAATTTGAGCAAATCCAGAATGCCTTTGTGATAAGCAGCCAGAAAGAAGTGGTTACACCAGATCGAACGAAGCACAAGAAAAACAGTCCATGAGCTGGGTGTGTGCGATCTTTCATGTAATTGGCCCTTTTCCTGCATCTTTCTATATATATGTTCTTGATGGTGGGTAGGCTGGTGCCAGTGATGCACTGGGTAGTCTTGACTATGTCACTGTACAGAAACTGCAGCTGGCAGGATGCTCTCTACGATGCATCTGAGCATGTTGTCTTCAGTAGAGGTGTTTGTGAGTTTTCTTTGACTGTGAAGGATATGTTCTGGAACCATGAGGTTGTGTGTGATGTCAGCGAATCCTGTATTGCTTCCCTGAGGAGGGGTAAAACAAATAGTTGTATGATGACTATCATTTCTTCACCCCAATGTCATCCAAAAAAAAACTTGTCCTGTGATTGAAACTCCAAGTTATTTCCATTATTACTCAGTAAAGGCTTTTTTGTATACCAACTGATGAGAATTGGGGGAGAAAGACGTGACCTTGCCATTCATTTGCTGAATACTGACTTCACAGAAACCACAACATGAAGGTTAATCAACCCATGCAACATGAGGTTTGCTTTCTGGTTTGAGCAGCAGTGACTTTATCAATCTGGTTAAGGGGTCTTCAAATAGAATTCAGTGTACAATGCAGGGCTATAACGTGCTTTGACATTCTTTCAAAATCAAAGGGCAGAAATCGAAGTAGCAGCAAGTTACTTGTATTCTGTTACACCATGCTCAACTAATTTTTGATTTTTATAGCAGCAATATTAAACATTTGAAGACTGTTCCAAATTGCTGCACTATGCACATACTGAGGAAGAGTGCAATGTTAGCAAGCAGGTTTAGATTTTGTGATCTTAACTGCATATTGGCAGAGGTTGGAGTTGCTCTCACTTTTAGAGTAATGATGGCAAGTGTTGATAGTTTTTCTCTTGTTGGAGCTACAATTCCTGCACTATTTGAGTTCCAGTAGTGGATTTCCAGAAGGTTTTGAACAAAGATGAAAGGTGAATTTGGCTTTTGCCTGATTGTTGGTCAAAACAGATGCTGTTTATTCCTTAAAACAGCAGATTACGTTGGAAGACTTGAACTCTTCCTGAAGTTATTGTGGAAAATAGACTTGCCAAAATAAGTTCATTCTCCTGGATAACAAGATCAAAAACATAAGCTGGATTGAGAGGACACACACAAAACTGCTGGAGAAACTCAGCAGGCCAGGTAGCATCTATTGAAATGAATAAACAGCTGATCTTTTAAATTAAGACCCTTCATCAGGATTGAGAACGGCAGCATAGAATTTATTGCCCCAGTTGGCCGATAGTTAAAGCAGTATTGAGTTAATACCAGCTTCAACTTGGAGCTCAGTCCAAAGTTCATAGAATGGCAACGGGTGGTTCATCTAGAAGTTTTGATGGTTACTTGCAATTGTGAATTGATAATTGTGAAAAACTGATTGGATTTTGGAATTTCAGAATATTAAAAGTCCAGTTTCAGTAAGTCCACTGAATAAAATGCTGAAGAGCAAATGGTTTTCTCTAACCTGCATATTTTGAAAGGGAAGTGTGAGAATATGAAGTTCAGTCATTTAGGATTTTACAGATTGTTTGTGATTCTTGATGCTAGAATATTTTTTGATCTTAATACTATTAAGAAGCAATCTAATGGTTTCTGTTTTCTTCCTAGACATACTCTGGACTGTTCTGTGTGGTGATAAATCCATACAAGAATCTTCCCATTTATGCAGAACAGATTATTGACATGTACAGAGGGAAAAAGCGACATGAGATGCCTCCACACATCTACGCCATCTCTGAAAGTGCTTACAGAAGCATGTTGCAGGGTAAGATGCAAATCTGGATTTGTGGGAGTAGAAAAAGTAATATAAAATTCATCGTGTCATTTGCATTGAGTTTGTAAGCTTTTTTTTAAATTGCGCAATGGAAGAAGTCCTGGTTAGAGATTATAAATATCTCAATCTATCTTTGCCTTAAAATGGGTTTCCTTTTTACATTGCATACTGCTTGTATTTTGGTGGAGGAAGAGGGGGAGGTTTTCCCGAAAGCCATGGGCTGCTGTAACATTGAAGCTGATTTATGTGTTCAGTGAGTGAGACAGAAAACACTGCAAATTAGTACTGTGTAATCATTTATCTACAAACAGTAAAAATTTAACCAAATGTTTATTTCCTCAAGTTGCACAAACTGCAGAACTAAATATCCGATGGACACTTAAGAGCATGTGTGTAGCATGCTTCCCCAATGGTTTTGTCACATGCCTTAGGCAAAGGGAGGAAGAAAGATGTGTTGGCCTTCATACCCAGGATATTTGAAACTTGACACTAGGTAGCCAACCAATGGGAAAAGCAGCTGCAGTTCGTAAACTATTCAGTCATGACAGAAAAACACAAAATGCTGGTGGAACTCAGCAGGCCAGGCAGCATGTATAAGAAGAAGCGCTGTCGACGTTTCGGGCCGAGACCCTTCGTCATGACAGAAGTGACTTTTGACAAGCAGATGAGCTCGCTCCTACAGGACAGCTGTACATCTACCCTGTCCGATATGTGCTACATCCTGTGCTGTGACCCCTTGCAGGGCTTAATCCTTCAGTGGAACTTGACTATTAGACTGGACTGTTGAATTTGGTTGCTAGTCTAGTAATAAGATGCTGGAGAAACTCGGTGATGAGGGAGCATCTGTGGAGGGGAATAGATTGATACTTTGGTCAGACTTTTTCACCTGGACTGAAAGGGGAAGTGATGGTGATGAGCCACTGGTAAGTGATATGTGGAGCCTGGTGAGTTGGGGTGATGGACAGCTTGTGGGAAGATTGAGTATAAGATGTAGGGTGAGCAGATGGGAAAATGGGGAACTCGATGCAACCGGAGGAGTGAGAGTAATGGTGGATGACAAATGGGGTGTTTGGAGGGTTGGACTTTGTTTAGGAGGAACTGGGTAAGTGGGGAAGACAAGATGAAGAGTGAGCAGTTTATCTGAAGTTGCAGAATTTTTGTTAGTACAATTATATTAAAAAAAAATCCAAGTTAATGCTACTTTTGTAGCCAAGGGGTGAGATGACATGTATGAGCTAAGCTGATGGAGGAAGTGTGGGTTGAGAAGGGAGAAGAATGAGTCCCTGGATTAAGATACTTCCACAAAGTCTGGCCTCGTCAGCAGGAAAAGCTTCCATTCATTCTTGTAGTTGGGAATTAAAGCCAAATGAACCACTGGAGTGAATGTACTGTCAAGTCAATTCAGGATTAACCCTTCTGAACTTGGCTCACAGTTGGGACCTTTTGGACTCCACAGTTACACCAGGACCTTGCAGGTTTTCCAGGCTGGTACTGCTGTGCCCCCCCCTTATTATTGCTCTGGATTAGAGGTAGGCAATATAGCTCCTCTACTCTACCTTTTATGACATGGCTGAATGCTATGTCTGAAAATTACTCAACTGTCTCATCTATGATGTCCAAAAATGTATTGATTGTGTCCTTGAACATACTGATGTACACAACCATTTAAAATAGACTACAAATATTTGCAATCTTGAGTGAAATGTTGCCATTTTTGTCTAAAGACTGTTCTCTTATTTTGAAATTATTCCCCATTTGTTTATAGCTGGGGAGCTGAAACAAAGGACTTTTGGTATCTCTCCGATTTAAATCCCACTCCATATTTTGGACGCCTTAATGAGAGTGCCTCTCATTTTGCTAAACTCAATTACTTGCCAGACTGCACCTTTTTTCCAGGAACCAGTATTAAATCTACATTTATCTCTAAGGCTAAAATGTATGAAGACCAAATCCATACACGTGCCTTGTACAGTGTAGTATTGCTGAAATCTAGTTAAATTCTTATCAAAACTTGTATTTCAGCTCCTTTGTAATAAGGCCACTGTGCCATTTGCTGTCGTAATTGTTGTCTGTGGGCATTTACATAATGAGCACACCTGTATAAAAATACTTTAAATTTAAATTTTTTAAATAGTTTTCTATCAAAATGGCCAGCACACATTTTTGCGCATGTATCTCTTAATTGCTTATCTGTTCTACCCATTTGAAGACGGTAAAAAAAAAATGATTTGCAGGATTTTTTTTTAGGTAGATAAGGGTGGTAGGGGGAAGCTCACTGAGGAGTCGGTGGCTACTGTAAGGTGTTGGTTGAGGCAAGTTCCCAACGGAAGTTCATCGTGGAAAAGTGGCAGTTCATCACTGGGAAGCTTGAACCAATAACAAAGCTGTGCATCTGATTGCCTGTGATGGAGTAGGTTATTGACAAGTTAAGTTTTCGAATTTACATTGCTTATTTTCTAGATAATGAATACATGGGTGTAGGAGGCATAGTTCATCAGTTGAATGAATCTAAGGCCAACTCAGTTATTGAACTTTATTAGTTGGTTTGAGAATGGAGACATGCCAGAAGACTATCTGGAACTTGGCAGCATTTTCTACTCAGGAATTTTTTGTAAATTACTTTTTTCCTCATTATGGTTTGCCCACTTTGCTGGTTGTGATGCAATTTTAAATGTGAATAATTCGTATGTACATTGAGAACAAAATTTGATTAAACCGGCAATGCTTAAAATAGCACAAATTAGTCTGTTAAATGTTTGAACAGTTGAACATCAAACGTATTGTAACTGCAATTGCAGTACAAGTTGGAAGTGAACCATACATTTGACTGTTAATGTAATCCTAAATCACTGCATAATGGTTGTTTTGTTTAGAGGTTATATCATGGTTACTGAGTTTCTTGTTTCCTTATGTTTCAAGACTGAGTAGAGACAAGCCAGGTGGTCAAGTCTGTTGCATAGTTAAGCAAAATGGACTTTCAGCAGCTGCTAACTGATTGCATAATATGGGTTCACTACAAGAGACTGTTAGTTTTAGACTAATCCTTTTGTGATGAATTTTGTGATTGTTTTATTGGTAGGCAGCTGCGTTAGTCTATCTGGGTGAGAGGAGTTCTTGCCATGCAGTTAAATTACAGCTGAACTAGTAATCAGGGTTCTGGACTCGAGTTCTGAAATTGAGCACAATTTCATCTAGTTAGGAAATTTAACATGGTTAAATAACCTTACATTAGGTTTTCTTTGAACAGGTTCACATAGTTTCTCCAGTAACATTTCTTCCACTAGAACCCTCTCATCCTTGAAGTGAATGATCCTTTTGTTTTAACTAATTACAAATGGACTGTGCTCCAGTTATGTATACTTTTCAGCATCAGGGGAAGTGAAATGGTATTCTAGATGGCCATCAGGATACAAGTTCACTTTATCCCACATTTAGGCACTGGAAGCTAAAAGTACATTTTGTGCTGTGTAGAACTGTGGTTGAAGTAGCTGATGACTCCCAAAGATAATGAACATAAGATACCATAAGATAACATAATTCACATGATGCATTTCTTGTACTTTCATGATTAATGATATAAATACATTAAGTCCCATGAAATTACCAGATTAAGTTTAAGCACAACCAAGCGTTATGCCCTGTTCCAGCACAGTAAGTATAGTAGAATAGCCAGTGACTACACAGCCGATTTTATGTGAAGAGAGCTGTTCTGTCGTAGTAAACAGGAAAGGCCAGTTATTGGTTGCAGTGGCTATTTATAACAATGTACTTGAATGTAACAAAACCAAAAATCTGTACAAGGCACTAACTTGAATATATTTCAATAACAATTGCTTGCATTACTCTGGGTGAATAACTGAAAGAAGCAAACTAAAATGGAAAGTAGACTCTAAATACTTGTACAGTAGTGAGGAAAGCTTTATTAGCTGGCTGCAATAAACATTGAATAATGCTGACAATGTACAATGGTGATTCTATACAAAAATTTTCAGTTTCAAAACTTAATTTGGTTTGTGGATTGAGTGGGAATAGGACTTTGAATTTTAATCGTAAGCAGGCAGATGTAAGGAAACACTTTTCATATACAAGTCATTACTTGTGAAGAAGGCATTCAGTAGGGAAGTGGGAAGGTAAAGGAAAATTTGCTGGGCTTTCTGTGAATGTAGGACATTGGAGTTGAAGTGGAAGTGCACCCAAATTGGTCACTTCTGCATCATTTTAATTTTGTGAATGCCCATTTTTGTTAAGTCCCCATTCTTAAAGGGGGCAGGGAGAGGAAGAAGCTTTAGTTTTTTTTGGTTGAAAGTAAATGAGAGCTGAAAGTGAAAATAGTCTTTTGGGTCCTTTATGTTGCTAATTTTGTACTAAAGGGGTTTGGTTTCTTTAATTTGAAAAACAGCAACTGGATTAGAGCTGAGGTTTAGTGGCATCAAAGGATAAACAACATTCAGTACTGTATCGTATGCAAAGTCTAATCACTAATCTTAGAATAGAATGGTAGTATCTTCTAGTTCAATGGTTCTGAAACTTTTTTGGGTTACTGCTTCCTTGGTTCCCAGACCACATCCCTAGTACCCTGTCTTCCTGTCTGGCATGACATAAGAACTGAAGAATTTTGATTTGTGAGCACAGTGAAAGAAAATATGAACTGCAAATTCAAAGCGGTGACTAGCAGTTGCAAAAATTATTCAAAAATCTACAAATAAAATAATTTCATTGTAAAGAATTTTCAACCATTTTGGAGTATGCATTAATAGTCCAACTATTCACTGTTATTTTTTCACTTTTCAATGAGATGGTTGGGCTTGGTTCAGTGATATCAACTATTCAACATCCGATTTGCAATCTATTTTGTTGCCTTGAAGGAAGTTAGGCAACTGCACTAAGTATTGTGTTGGAAAGACCCAAAGGATTACCTTGTCCTTTTTTAATGCAGGATAGGGTTAAGTGATTTCTTGCTGCAAGCAAAAGTCTGATTTGATTTTATTTTTTAAACCTCTGCTTTAACTAAGTCATTTTGTAGTTATCAGTTCTTCATCCTTTCTGTTAATTCCTCTTTATAAGTGTTCAGGAATGGATTTATTACCCAATCTGGAATTTGGATGGAGAGGAAAAATCCCAAAATTTGACATGCCTTCATGCAGCTCACTCAGGTAGCCACATATACCTGACAACAATCATCTGATATTTCTTTCTGTTCCAACTCTGGTTCGGAAACTGGAGAAGGTCCCAATGGCCAGTGTTTCACTTTTGGACAGAAATGTGGAGACAACCGATTTGACTTTGATAAGATCCACATTTCTTTGCAATTGAAGATTGATTTCATTAAATGTGGTGAATAATTTGACAAATAAGCAGTGCTGTGTCTAATATTGAGTTGATTACTGAATGAAGTATTTGAGTTTTCAAAACATTTTACAAGTTTCAAAAGCACATAATTGAACCTTGGTCAGTTTCCTTTTGAGAACCATCGGACTTTGTGCAACAGCAAACGTTCAAGCTTCATTCTCAATACAGAGCTCTTGAAATGGTTGAATTGAGAGCATGGGACTAGATTTTGTTTACAGCTGTGATAATGGTATTTAATTATTTGTGCAGTTGATCACTTAGGCTTTTTTTGTGACAAGGTGTCTGAATTAGTGTATGGTAAATATCTTGGGAACAACTTTATTTCAAGAAAGTAATAACCCTGCAGTGGCATCCTGTCATTGAAGGCACCCATCTTTTGCACAACCAAGGATGTTGATGAGCGGAATGCTTTTCTTTGAAAAATTGCTCAACAACCCATAATATTGATGACTTGTGTTTTTAGCCCCCTTGCAAACAACAACTTGAGCCATGTTCTGATCTTTCATAAAGCAAACGATGCAAACCATCACTTTTTTGTGGTGTTCTGGCAAGCGTGTTTTGAAGTGTTTTCTGTTTCTGAAGGTTTTCATGATGTGACTGAAAATAAGCCAAGTTCTCGTTTGCTTTATCAGTGTGTATTCTCTTCAAGTGTTTGCTCATTTGGAAAAAATATTTTCCACACAATGGACACATTGGCTGCTGTTGGTGCTGGTAAAAATCCACATTTCAGATGCTCCACATTCTACTCTCTACATTTTTATTTGGTTTGCTTCTGTCATTTCTAAGGATTGATGAACACTGTGATTAGCCAATTGTCTAAGTCCAACCTCAGATGCTCTGAACAATAAAGGGGAATGTTGTGATGTCATAGCTCAGGCAAAACCTGGCTCAAAACCTGGTACATAAGGTGGGTCAGCGATGTCTCAGTTGGGCTATGGGCTAGAGAAATATGGTCAAGACCATTCAAAAGGGCAGATTCCAAACTTTACCCCATTGAACACCATGCTCAAATTCACGTGTGTCACTGATTAGACTATGGGAATTGTACTAGTTAACACTATAATACAGTAATAAGCAATAATGTGAAGGCCGGGCCTAAAATAATATTATTTCTTCAGTCTGGATTTCTCATATGCCAAATAGAAGTTCAAAGTAAATTTATTATCAAAGTATAGAAGTAATAATTAAGCAATAAATATTGCACATGAAATGGAGTCCACATGGGAAGTGTCTCATTGCTTTTCAACAATTATAATATGCTTCAAGCGAAGTCTGAGAGTGTGTTAGTAAGAGATGAGATGTTAAAGCACTGAGGATCAAATGCTTATAATAAATCATTTAAGCCTGTCAATTTTAAAGCTATAGTGCACCAGGTCTTCATAGATCCCATGTGCTTGGCCTATCATGAATAACCTTGTTGAATGCTTTAAAGTCCATGTAGGTAACTCTCACTGTTCTAGCCTCATTCATCATGACCTTCTGCATATGACACCATACTGACTGCATAGTAAGCCCATGCTTTCCCAGACTTGTATAAATCCTATCTCTAAGAATGGTCAGCAACTTGCCTACCATTCATCAATTTACAACCTCCTGAATATTGCCATTTTTAAACAAAGAAACTCTGTTGGCTATTCTCTACTTGGATGTCACCTGTAGCTAAGGAGGATACTCGGACCTGTTAATGCCCCAGCAATTTAATCTCTTTACTATTAATAATGAGATAGATTCCATCAGTCCCTGTGGGCGTACCATATTGACATTAACATTGATAAAATATCAGCATACTCCTCCTGATCTTGCTCTCCAGAACACCTACCTAATACTCTTGTAGTTGGTCTTCCCCCAGTTGAGCATTTCCCACTGGGGTCCAGTCTTGTTCATAACTATTGCAGCTTAATGTTCTGGTCATTGTTTCCAAAATATGCTCCAACTGAATACACTCCAACTTTATCATCTGGCCAAGTTGATTTCCCAATTTAGTCAAGATGACTGTTCCCTGCTTAGACTATAATGAAACCCGCCTGGACATACCGAACAATTTATGCCCTATCTCAGCCTATGGCTCTAGATAACTCCCAGTCAATATTGGGGAAGTTAAAGTTGCCTGCTATAACTACCCTGTTGCTTCCATACTTTACATAATCTTCCTACATATCTGTGCTGTGTTATCCTGTGGTCTGTTTGGAATCCTAATGCATAGCCAAAGAAATGGTGAGAGATGCCCATTTTACATTCAGTAAATGAAGTCTCTTTCAATTGTTAGAAATGCAGCTGCTACAGATATGTATCCCCTATAATTTTAAAGATTTGGTAGTTCTGTTTTTGAAGCGTGTTAATAAGGAAATACTAGGCTATTTATGGATCTAGTTTTAAATTTGGTTGTGTGGGAAAACTTTGTAGTATTACATTAACTTGAGGCTGAAAGATGTGGCAGTTAAATTTCTAATAGAAATATGAACACAATTATTTTAAGCTATATGTAATTTGTCATTTGTAGTCAATTTAATAAATAGCTTTTTGAGCAATGCTAACTCGCATTGATAATCTAAATACTATAAACAATTGTTTTAAATGCTGTGTTGAATGAGTGAAGTTAACAAGTTTAATTCATACCATGGGCATATGAATTTCATAGAACATCAAACAGTAGAGGCCCTTTGGCTCAAATTGTTGTGCTATCAATCTCTAATCCTTCCCTTTTACACAGCCTGTAACCCTCCATTTCACTTTTAATCACATGGTCCCTTAACAGGCACTAAATATACCATCTTTATTTTAAAAAGTTCCCTCTGACATCTGTAAACCACCTCCACATCTTAAAAGGATGTCCACTGTTCTTAGCCATTGGCACCCTGTGGGAAAAATGTGCTGATTGTCCACTCTCTCTATGCCTTTTGCACATCTCTATTGCATTACCTTTCATCTTCCAAAGAGAGAAAGCCCTAGCTTGTTTAACGTCTTCATAAGACATGTTCTGTAATACAGGCAACGTTCAACTAAATCTTTGCACCATTTCTGAAGCTTCCACATCCTTCCTGTAATGAGGCAACCAGAACTGAACACAATTTTCCAAGTTCTGTCCGTTCAGGGTTTCAGAGCCGCTACATTATCTCGTGGCTCTTGAACTCAATCCCCTGACATATGAAGGCCAGCTCACATGAGGTTTTCCTAACCACCTTATCAACGTGTGTGGCAGCTCCAAGGGATCTGTGGATTTGAACCTCAAGATCCTTCTATTCTTCCACACTTGACAACCCTGCTTGTACTCTGCCTTAAGTTCAAACTTTTAAAATGTATCCCTTCACTCTACTGATTGAGTTCAGTTTGCCAATTCTAAGCTGAGCTCTGCACTCTGTCTCATTGTTACCTGTGATGACCTTTTGCACATGACTTTTGTGTCATCTGCAAACTTACTAATAGCTCCCCCCCCCCCCACTACTTCCTCATCCTTCATCTATAAAACTCACAGTGAGCAGGGCTCCCAGAACAGATCCCTGCGGAACATCACCACCACCCTCTGCCTTCTGTAGGGGAGCCAATTTTGAAGTTGTGCCACTGAGTTTCATTTTACCTACGTCTCAGATTTTTGGAAGAGCCTTTCATGGGGAACCTTGTTTAATGTCTTGGTAAAATCCATATATGCTACATCCAACACTCTACCTTCAAGTTATTGTCATTTCCTTAAATCAGCCAGACTTGTGGCTTGGCTTGCCCTTTAATAAGCCATGTGCCTATTCCTAATAAGACCATGCATCTCCAAATGTTTAAATCCTGACTCCAAGAATTTGCTGTCTTAATTTTCCCACCACTGAAATAAGATTCACTGGCCAATTGTCTTGAACAAAGCATTTGCCATCCTCCAGTCCTCTGTTACTCCTGTGACCAGTATGCATGCAAAAATAATTCTCTATACCCAGCAATCCCTTCTTCCACCTCTCATATTAAACTGAAATGTATTTCATCCAATTTAGGAACATTTTCTTTGCACAAAATAAGAATGTTTTCTTAAGCAAGTAGTCATCCAATTTTTAAAAAGGTAAATTTAAAATGACATCTTGAAGTTTAAAAATGAATCGCTTTCATGTCTCCAGCTTTGAGCATTCTGATGACCTATTCTGGCATTCCTCCATTTCTTAAATTGGTTATTCTTTGGCCGGTTATTCTTTGGCCTCTGTTCCCAATTTAGCTTCTCAATTTTGTGTAATTGAGCTGTGGATCCCTCCTGCTGGGGTAGCTAGGTCAGGGCTGTTTTAGTTCGACCTCTGGCAATCCCATCTGGATTTGAATCCCAGTGTCATAAAATGTACTTGCACAAGCCCACTATCACCTCTCCTTAAGGAACTCAATTTTAATATTGCAGATGGAGCCAGAATTCATCTTGCATGTGGGCAGAAATGACTGAAGGGAATTAAATGATGGTTAACACGAGTGAATCTGCAGATGCTGGAAATAAATAAAAACACAAAATGCTGGCAGAACTCAACAGGCCAGACAGCATCTACGGGAGGAGGTAGTGACGATGTTTCGGGCTGAAACCCTCCTGATGCAGACTACCTCCTCCCATAGATGCTGCCTGGCCTGCTGAGTTCTGCCAGCATTTTGTGTTTTTATAAATGATAGTTAACTTTTGTCTCCTTAATGGCAATGTAATAAATTATTCAAAGTAGATTTGTCAAAATATGTATACATTATACAACCTTGAGATTCAACATACTGGCAACCCCAAAACAAGAAACCCTGAAGAACCCATTAAATAAGACACCTAACACCCAGTATGTGGGGAAGGGAGAGAAGTGTGGGGAGCAAGTTGTGCAAACAATAAAAGCAAGCAAACAGCATTTAGAATGGAGTGAGTACGTAGGTAGAAAGCCTGGAACAAGCCTACAGCCTCAGTTCAGCACACAAGAGCAAAATGTCGCAGAACCTGCAGACTTGAAGCCCGGATTGTTGCCTCAGTTCAGCGTATAGCAGAGTAAATGTTGCGGAGCCCACTGACACGAGGTCTGGAGCAGGACATTGCACTTGGTGCAGCAAAGAGCACAGTAAATGTCGCAGAGCAGTGAGTAGAGCCAGCCCAACCCTCACCTCTGGTGCTGACATCTTGTCTCTTCAATTCATCCGGCCTAGCGTTTAAATCATCCAAACGTCTTTCTTCGCCCTGAGACCGTGATCCTGTCGCATCAGTGTGCTTTGGTCCTGGACTCTGCTGTCATATTTTGGCCCACACTAGACTTTTCCAAATCGGCCCAGTGCTTTGATTGATCAAACTTCACTCACAGTTTAGGTGCACGGGCTCTGAAACTCCTCCGCTCTGACTGTCTTGAACATACCTCGACCTTGCTGCGATCTCTTCTCAAATGTGCGTTGACCTCACTCCGACTTAACATTGCACCCACACCCCTCAATCCTCAAGTCAACCTCATCTGCACTCGCCTCTTTGTTTTCTGCGATGGCTTAACATAAACTTTACAGAAAGATGTTATTAATAAAGTATTTAGTGAATTTCTTGTTTTGAAAACCACCAATAAGTTGTCACATGTTCTTAGTAGTGCTCTCTTCAACCAGGAATTGTGGGAGGATTTTGTGGATTTATTGACTTAATCTGTTAATAAAGACAATGTCTGGATAGTAATATTAGTTGATATTTTGTAAGGGTTTAATACATTAACTTTTATTCCTTTCACTATTAGTCACAACTTTGTCAACCATAACAAGGGATAAGAGTTGCAATTAAAATATTACATGTTTTTACTTAACTGCTCCATTTGGGTTTGAGGAATGTTTTGCTTCAGGAAATTTATAGTGGGGAAATTTGTCAATTTAATTAAAATGTAAATACCAGAAGAAATATTTTGCATGACTAATGACCTATTCCATTCTCCTTGACAAGTTGAAAAGGATGCTTAAGAATGAGTTACTTTTATGTGGACAAATGTATTGCAAAATTTCTTAAAAGCTGCTTGAAATGTTCATCTGAGTAGTTTCTGCTTCAGTAACGTGCAAACTTCTCTTGTAGCAGAGCATGGCTTGGTTTAATGTCTTCATACCAAGCATGAGATGACCTTTGAATAATAATGCTCGATTAGAAATGTATCTAATCCTTCCCACTGACAAAAATATATTTGAATGTAGTTGACAAAGCTTCATAACATTGGTGCTCACTCTCCTTTCTTGCACAAAATATTTTAGGATCTAAGCTAAGACAGCTTTTCATCAGATAAGTAACAGTACATTTTATTTTGATATAACAATCTGCGGAAACTTGGCAGGTCAAGTGGAATCTGTGGGGTGCAGTAGACCTCATGCTGAGCTATTAGGTCAGTGTTTAAAAGTGCTGTGATAATAGAACTGCAGATGCCAAAATTAATTTTTGTATTGGTTTGTCTTAAATGGCACACAGTTGTCACAAAATTAAGTTTTTAGTAACTGGGATTCAAATAATCTGGTAATTTGTTCAATCTTCCACCTCAACCTATCTTTGTAAACCTACCACAAGGACATCAATTCCATCATCCAGATCATTAACATATAATGAGAAAACCAGCAGACCAATACTGCCCCTTCCAAAACACCACTTGTCACCGGCAGTGAACCAGAAAAGGCTCCCTTCATTCCCACTCTGTCTTCAATCCAAGTTAGTATCTTTCCTGTAGTACCATGAGTTACTATCTTGTTTGCCAGCCTTGTGTGGCATCTTGTTAAAGGCCTTCTGAAAATCCAAGTATACAATATCCATCAACTCCTTTGTTTATCCTGCTAGTATTTTCCTCAAAGAATTTCAACAGATTTGTCAGGTAAAATTTCCCCTTAAGTTAAAAACTGTGCTGACTTTGGCCTATTTTTATCATGTACCTCCAAGTACCCTGAAACCACATCCATCATAATGGACTCCAATGTTTTCCCAATCACTGAAGTTTGGGTTGCCACTGGCCTGTAATTTCCTGTCTTCAGCCTTGCTGTCAAAGTGTAGAGTGATATTTATAGTTTTCCAGTTACCTGGAACCATTCTAGAGACTGAAAATTATTAAGATCACTAATGCCTGCACAATTTCTTCAGCTACCTCTTTCAGACCCCTGAACTATAGTCTACTTCATCCAGGTCACCTATCAACCCTCAGACCTTCTAGCTTACTAAGCACCTTAGTGCACTCACATGTGACTGCACTCACATCTGCCCCCGACTCTGAACTTCTGACATGCTGCTGCTGCTGTCTTTCACAGAGATGGCTGATGCAAAATACTTTAGTTCATCTGCTATTTTTGTTCCCCATTACTTCCCCTCCGGTGTCATTTTCCAGTGGTCAAATGTCCACTCTGGCCTCTTTTCATTCTTTCTACATTTAGTATCCTATTTGCGAGCTTACCTTAATATTTCATCTTTTCTCTCATTGCTTTTTCAGTGAAGCTAATGTTCCTTTTCACTACTAGATTTGACTTCTGAACCACTTGCATAATTTCTCATCTATGCAAGGCATTAAAGGAAGAGCATTCATTTTGGAAATCCAGATACCCATCCATCCTTTGAGGCAGAAAATGAAACAGTATTTATTGAACCTAGGGGTGCTTAAAGTATAATTAGAACATATTTCATGTAATTTAAATCTTTGACTTTTTCACTAATGCTCACTTTTACTGTAGCCTCCTAAATGTATTTGATTCCATAGTATAGCAAAAACGGATCCTCAGTTTGTTATAGGCTCCCAGCAACATTCAATACTGTAATTGCAAAAGTGTTCTTTAAGGCCATGTAAACCACAGTGTGTGCATCCTGTGCTGATTAAAGCAAATTTGTTAATATTGTTTTTTATTATTAGGTGTGTTTGCTTATGATTAGAAAATTGATGAAAGTACATGGATAAAATTAGTAAGTTGCTTTCTAGTGGGTTATGCCTTGCCTCTTCCACAACTCCACCTTTTCAAAAATGGGGGAAGGAATGTGGATTTATAAAACCTTTGTGCAGAAGCTCATCCTAAATTCTTCAAAAGTTAACAAGAATGAAAAAGCAGAGTCTATTAAATGGAATGTGAAAGAGCCGTATATGGCCAAGGCTGAGTTTTTAAAAGTAGCACATTATTCAAAATAACAAAAGTGAGTTCAGCTTTCCTGGCTGGAATGGTTGGAATGAGCTGTCTGTAACATTATTTATCCAGCCAGGACTGATTAACTAGCTTTAGTGAATCTCCGTTGTGAACTTGATGCATAAGTGGTGTACTTTTCTGGCAAGGTCATTTATTTCACTGCTAAATCCTTAATATTTTAGATTATCCATGAAGTTGCAGTTATTGATGCATGCTGTTAATTTGATAGTAAATTCTAATTATAGTTTAATTCCAGGATGGATGGCAATTATTTTACAACCTAACATTTCTAACTGGGTGGTTGAGGGTCAACATATGTGCTGAAGGGGTAGTTTCTAGACTGCATTTCTCTATTTAAAAAATAACATCATTTCAAACTTTTTCCTAACTTGATACCCACAGCAAATGCAACTAGATAATTTAATTAGATTAAATCCAGATGAGTGATTATCTGAGCCGCAATTTGAAACTTTTACTCTGACAGTTTAATGTCCTCCACTGCCCCCCTTTAATAATTTCTTTGCACTTTTTAAAAAATCTCCTTTTCCCATCGACACAACAATTGGAAGTGTTTTGAGACTGTATGACCAAAGGGCTTGGGCCTTCGTCAAAATTAAATTCAGATGTTTTGGGCTCCCGTGGCCGTTCATGTGGCCCCTCCCTTCTCCCCCCCCCCCCCACCCCCAACACTGTATGTTGGGCTCAGATCGAGTTGGTTTTGGATGGGCTGTGGGGAAATGTAGATCCTGGGGCTCGGGTATTTTAAGTGAATGTTGTATTGAGATATAGATTTAAAATTTTTGGCTTCAAAGAATAAATCTGTTCAATTTTAAACTACTTGCACTAGTGCAGGAGGTTTTGGTGCTAATGGTACAAATCTCCTAAAAGGCAGTCAGACCAGGTGTGGGATCACTGCTGACAGTCTGTCCATTCAACCACTGAAATTACTGCTGAAAGACCAGAAGACATACGGGTAGTGTTAGCCCATTTGGCCCGTTGAGTCTGCTCTACCATCATGCCTGATCCATTTTTCCTCTTGGCCTCAATATCCTGCCTTCCCTTCATGCCCTGACAAAGAGAATCTGTCAACTTCTGCCTTAAAATACACATACAGACTTGGAATCCAGAGCTACCAGTGGCAACAAATTCCACAGATTCACTACTCTTTGGCTAAAGAAATTCCTCCTAGTCTCCATTCTATAAGGATATCCCTGTATTCTGAGGCTGTGTCCTCTGGTCTTGGATCTCCCACTGCAGGAAACATCCTCTCCACAGCCACTCTATCAAGGCCTTTCACCATTCAATAGGTTTCAATGAGGTCATCCTCTATTCTTCTGAATTCCTGGGAATATATCAAACACTCTTCATATGACAAGCCGTTCAGACCTGGAATCATTTTTGTGGCCCTCCTTTGAACTCTTTCCAGTATCAGCACATCCTTTCTAAGCTGGGGCGAACGCTGCTCACAGTACTCCAAGTGAGGCCTCACCAGTACTTTATTAAAGTCTCAACATTACATCCTTGCTTTAATATTCTAGTCCTGTTAAAATGAATGCTAGCACCGCATTTGCCTTCCTCTCCACAGACTCGACCTGCAAATTAACCTTCAGGGAATCCTGCACAAGGGCACTCAACTCCCTTTGTGCCTCAGTGTTTCGTATTTTCTCTCCATTTACAAAATAGTTAGCCCTTTCATTTCTTCTACCACAGTGCTTGACCAGACACTGCCTGGTACTGTTTCCATCTGCCACTTTACCTATTCTCCTAACCCAAATCCTTCTGTAACCTCTGTACTTCCTCAAAGCTACCTACCCTTTGCCTATCTTCGTATAGTCAGCAAACTTTACAACAAAGCCAATAGTTTCGTTACCCAAATCAATAACATATAAAGGATTAGTCCTAACGTAGACCCCTGTAAAACCACTAGTCACTGGCAGCCATCCAGAAAATGCTCCCCTTATTCCCACTTGATGCCTTCTGACAATTAGCCATGCTAGAATCTTCCCTGTAATTCCATGGGCTTGTAGCTTAAACAGCCTCATGTGACAACTTGTCAAAGGCCTTCTGAAAATCCAAATGCACAACATCAACCAATTCTCCTTTGTCGATCCTGCTTGTTATTTCTTTAAAGAATTCCAAATAGATTTGTCAGGCAAGATTTTCCTCTGAGGAAACGATGCTGTCTGGAGCCTATTTCATCATGTGCCTCCACGTACCCCGAAACCCCATCGTTAATAATGGACTCCAACATCTTTCCAACCGCTGAGGTCAGACTAACTGACCTATGAAGTCCCTCTCTTCTGCCTCTTCCCCTCTGAGGAGTGGAGTGATATTTGCAATTTTCCAGTCTTCCAGAAATATTCCAGAATCTAATGATTCTTGAAAGATCATTCCTAATGCCTTCTCAATGTCTTCAGCCGCCACTTTCAGAACCCTGGGGTGTATAAGGATAGGTGATATATCTAGCTTCAGATCTTTGTTTCCCAAGAACCTTCTCCCTAGTAATAATTTCACACAGTTCATGACCCCCTGACACCTGGAACTTCCACTGTGAATACTGATACAAAATACTTCAGTTTGTCCGCCATTTCATAGTACCCTGTTATTACCTCTCCAACATTGTTTTCCAGTGGTCTGATACCCACCCCATCACTTTTACACTTCATGAATCTGAAAAAACTTCTGGTTACTTTAATATCATTGGCTAGCTTCCCTTTGTATTCCATCTTTACCTTAACTTTTTTAGTTTCCTTCTGTTGGAACTTGGAAGAGACAGATGTGTCTTCGACATGGGGTTGCTTAGGGATGGGGAGCAGAAATGCTAGTCGGAAAGGATGAGGGAGGATATAATGTGATGTGGCTAATAGTGAAATGTAATAGTTGTATTTTATGGGAGCGTAGCATGCTGGGTTTAGCGGGTATTTTCTCCTGGCCTGCTCAGAGATGGAATTTTTTTGAAGGTTGTGTAGACTGGGTCAGATATTTAAACTTCAAATTTGAGCTTTCCAAACCATTCAATAGTTAAGTCGCATTTGAGTTTGACACTAAATTTTAGTCTAATTAACTGAACTAAGAGGGCTAATTCTTCCTCTTTGAAATGTCCTCAACTTTTTGAAGACTCAATGCTTGGCAAAGGGCATCCATAGAAAATCTCTGATCAGACACTAACTGGATCATATATCCTGAAGTCCAGGTGAATGTAACACAGGGATTGTCACAGTGTAGATCATTTAGCGTACACATTCAATATGATTTTAGGTTTAGAGTTGTCTCACAATTAATTTCAAAGTTCAAATTACATTTAACAAAGTATGTATATGCAAACTTGAGATTTCATTTTCTTGCATACAGCTACGAAATAAACCCAACAGAACCCATTTTTAAAAAAGTCTGTCAAGCACTCAGTGGGCAGAGGGAAAAAATAACATGCAAACAATAAGAGTGAGCAAATGACATTCAGAAGTGAGGTTGACAAAAGTGAGTCTGCGCTTTGATAGTTGCAAGCCACAGCTGAATTTGTGAGGTTTACTGATCTCTGCAGTGAGCTGAAGTTCGGTGCTGAGTCAAGTAAAACTCATGGGCCAGCGACTGACAATTGCACTTTGGTAGTACATTAGGTGGCCATCATGTGTATTAAGATTTGTAGAAGCATCAAAGGTGGTCGTGAAAAGTAAAGCTAATATTTACTGACTTGGAAATGGACATGTAGGACTAGTTGGCAAATGTCCTTGGGTTTTTACCTTTTGATTTGCAGTATTAAAATTATTAATGTCTAATGAGTAGAAATTTGGCGAAGTAAAAGTGACTAAACGTTTTCTGTGGGGCTTGGTTGACCCTTTGTGCAACATTTTTAAGCTCAATGTCATTAGTGAAAGATCCAAGTGATAAGTGATAATCCAAGTGAAAGATCCAATGTTATTTTTTCCATAAAAATTAAAATTATTTCATCTCGGTCTAATAACATTGCCATGCTTAGCTTTTGCACTCTGTGGTTAATTTATGATTAAGTCAATTGGAAATATGATAAGCCTATTCATTGGTTTTCCTTAATAACTGCATTCTATACAAACAAATCAATGCCAGGTTTCACTTATTTTGAAATTGGCTGCCCATGAAACATCAAGAATGATTCAAAGGCTTTGTGATATGGAACAATGAGGGTTTGGTCAATGAGTATTTGTAGCAGTTTCTGTCGCAGATGGATTAATGTTAAGACCAATTTGCATGGCATGAAGTCTTGCTCATGATTTTTTTAAATTAAAGAACAGGGAATTTCTAGACGTGTTTACTGTTGATGCTTTGCAGTTGAATCTATGTGGCAGACATTCAAGAGAATGTATTGTTCTATTGTAATTAGAATATTATGTGCTTCTCAAACAAGCCCAATCAAATTGACCTGTAATGTCAACTTTAGTTGTGCAGAATTAGACTTCACTGCAACAATTATGCAATATTGATGTAAGATGTTAACTGATCTCTTTTCAGTCTAGAAAATGAATGATTTTAAAATTACTGGAAAGCAATTTTCCAAATGTGAGTGCATAAAAAATATTAAAATTTTATAATCAATTTAACTTTAATTTGGTGATCATCAGTACACTTGGTAATCCAAATGTCATTTTACAATAATCACTTGCATTTATCCAATATAAAAACCTGACTGGTTTCCCACAATTCGTGAGGTTTGAGGTCAGATCAGCTACTGGTCATTTGTGGTGATAAAATTTGCAGCATTATTGAACAAATTAACATGCCTTTCTCAAATATCTGAGTAATTAACAGCATTGACAGGCAAGCAGAGCCTATTTGAAATATTTAATAATCTTTGTCTTTACAAGTTGATATCCTGCATAGGAAGCACTCTGCACTAGATTCTTGCGTCAAGACCGTGTAGGGAAACTAAGCTTTGATACCCCATAAATTAGACCAAATCGGGGTAAAAATGAGATTTGAATTACTTGTTTTTGCGTATAAAAATATACCATGGAAGCAAGTTCTATATGTTAAGCTCGTAATCTAGGGTAGGCTGCAGTGGAACGTTGATGTTGGATTAGCATAAGCCATTCTTTTGGGTGATTAAAGTGAGGTCTAAGCCTACAGTGTATGGAAATTACTCTCTTAATTACTCTCGCAAGCAACAGAAGAAGCAAGTGGTTTTGGAAAGGTGGTTATGAAGGTGTGATGAACACATTTACTCAGTGCCAATAGTTTAAAATTACCACATTATTTCTCACCATGCCACTTCGATTGAACAGAGAAGCACTTTCAATAACAGACAACTGCGCTGCTCCAAAGAGTGCTATGTGAGATCATTCTTGCCTTTGGCCATTAGGCTCTATAATGAGTCAGCCTAGAGCTGGGAAAGTGATGACACTCCCCTTGTTTATACTGTTATTAACTCTGTTCACCTGATCTCTGTTGAATACCCTGTGATCATGAACACCCTGTGCAATACCACCATCACCTTATCTGGATGGTGTGAATGTACACTCATTAGTATATAATGTTACACTAACTCTTGCACTATCATCTTAACAGTGTGAACTTGTAAATCTCGTACATCTTATTTTTAAGCTTAACTTATTTATTTTTATCTTAATATTTGTGTATCTGTGCACTTGTAATGTTACCATGGCGCTCATTTCCTTTAGGATCAATAAAGTATTTATCTATTTGAACAAGATCAAAATTAAATGGTTGGCAACCTGGAGTATAAAAAGCGCTCATCAGGCCTTCAGCTTGAGTATTCAATCCTGCTGATGACCTTTTTTCTGGTGTTACTGGTATTGCTGAGGGGCTGGGAAAGAGTCAAATATTTTGAGTACCTGAGCCAACATTGGTGAATGAAGCAAGAGAACTAAATTCTGAGGCAATTTTTCCCAGAATTCGCACAAGATTTGGTCCAAATCTCAATACATTTGGGGTGAGCACTGTAGATATTTTACTTTTGAATATTGCAGCATTTATATCTGAAATTGGCCTCCTTCCATTATCATATGGATCAAGATCAAGCTGACTCCTCAAGGAAATATTTGTGGTAGTGCATGAGAGATGTAATATCTGGAACATGGAAGCTATTTATTTATCTGTTTGTAGGGAATTTGGGGATGTGCTTCTTGGAATGATCAGTAAAATTGAACATAGAAAATTAAAATCTGATGCTGATTTTTGCTTTAATTGTGTTTAAGAACCATATGAGTTTAAGATGCTCAGTTAGTTTCCTTCAGCTAATTTGTTTGTATTAATTATCCCACAACTTTGAAGTGCCCTTGAGTTACATTAGTTCAAATTTTGGTCTACGAAGTTAGATGTCAGAACATTGTGAAACTGAGTTTGTCAGTTTATACAGTGTGGAAATAGGCCCATTCGTCCCTATAAAGCACTCATTTACTAGAATCCCATGTTATGCCCACATTTCATTACCACCCCGCCAAGTTCTGCTGCTCTCCTGTTCATTAAAGAACAATTTACAAAGGCCATTCAACCCACCAACCCACATCTTGAGGACAAGAGAAAACCTGAACAGCCAGTTTAAGCCAAGGTAGTTGCAGGAAAATTCCTTAAGGTTGTGAAGTCATGGTCCAACCTGGGCTGCTGGAGCAGTCTCTAATACTTTGCCACTGTGCTACCCCTAGAAAATATAATTACTTTAATATTCAAGACCCAATCTTGAGTAAATTCTATGAAATCTGAATTTTTTAAATCAAAATGTCTAGGTTTCTTTGATTCGGGGGGGGGGGGGGAAGGTGGGGGGAAAGCACTTTCAAAACTACTGACAAATTTGAAATGTGGAGCATTTCTCTCTGCACTTTATTATCTTTGTAGAGATCACAAGTCCCTACAAAGGATTGACAAGACTGGGGTCTGTTTCCCTGCTATATTTAACAGGAGTGCTGCGTACATGGGACCCTAGCATTGTCAATGATCTCCCACGTCTGCCCAACAGCCTCTTCAGGTAATCCCACAGCATTTCAATTGAGTTAAGGTCTGGACTCTGACTTAGCTACAAAACACAAATTTTCTTATTTTTAAACCATTCTGTTGTTGATTTACTCGTGTTTTAGACCATTGTCTTGTTGCATCATCCAACTTCTATTAGGCTTCAGGTGACAGACTGCTACTCTGACAATCTCCTGTAAAGTGTCTTGACATGATTTTGAATTTATTGTTCCCTCAAAGGTTGGAAGCTGTCCAGGCCTTGAGGCAGCAAAGGAGCCCCAAACCATGATGCTCCTTCCACTATACTACCCAGCTGCGATGAAGTGTTGGTGTGCAGTGCCCTTTCCCCTCCGATCATAGCAGTTTGGCAAGAAATTCAACTTTTGTCACATCTGAATCTGAATCGAGTTTACTATCACCAGCATGTGACATGAAATTTGTTAACTTAGCAGCAACAGTTCAATGCAATGCATAATCTAGCGGATAGAAATAATAAACAAACAAGTAAATCAATTACATATATTGAATAGATTTTTGTTTAAAAATGTGCAAAAACAGAAATACTGACATTGTCCCAGAAGCTTTGAGGAACTTCCAGGTGCTCATTTGTAAACTTGAGACATGCAGCAATGTTTTTTGGAGAGCAGTGGTTTCCTCTTACTTCCATGAACACCATTCTTGTTCAATGCTTTTGTTGTACTGGACACGAGGAAGTTCTAGAGATTTCTGCAGGCCTTTTACTGTTGCCCTTGTGTTCTTTTGCACCTCTTCACCATTGCATGTTCTGCTTGTGGTGTGATCTTGGCAGCATGCCCACTCCTGGGGAGAGTAGCAACAGTACTGAGCTCCCTCCATTTGTAGACAGTTTCTCATGCTGTGGACACTCGGGCCTTTAGGAATGCTTTTGTAGCCTTTTCCAGCTTAATGCATCTCTACAGTTCTAAAGTCGTCTGAAAGTTGCTTTGACAGAGGCATGGTGCACATAAATCTTTTTCTTGAGAAGAGCAGGCTCTGTCAGTGACCTGACTGTCTTTTTTGTATATAAGGCAGGGCATCTCTACAACCTACAGCTCCAATCTCATCTCATTGACTGGAATACCTGACTCCAAGTAGTTTTTGTAGAAGGCATTACCCAGAGGTCCACATGGTTTTAACTTGCGCTGCAATTGTTTAAATGGTGTACTCAGTATTAATGAAAGTACAATTGTTTGTGTTATTAGTTTAGGCAGATAGTGTCAATTATTGTGACTTAGATGAAGATCAGACCAAGTTTTGAGTGAGTAATGCAGAAAACCAAGTACCGTAGATTCCGGACTACAGAGCGCACTTGATTAAAAGCCGCACGCTCTAATTTTAGAAAGAAAATCAATTTTGTACTTGTACAAGCCGCACCGGATTTTAAGCCGCAGGTGTCCCATGTTGTAATATGAGATATTTACACAGAAAGATATTACATGTGAGGATTTTTTAACTTTTAATTATATCCGTATGGTAACATAAACAAATACATTGCAAATGCTTTTTTTCGAACAGTACCTGTAACACAGCTACTTTTAAATATACATACGTATCGGTAACACAAATTACGTTGCGTATACTTTTTTACTGAACAGTGCACGAACAACATTCCAATATCTTAACGACTGGTAAAAAAATATATATACTGCAGCCTACCAGGAAAAGTTATTGATCGCCTTTAACTTAAAAGCTGCATCATATGCTTTTCTTCGAGTGTTTTCCATGTTGATGAGGGTGAGTACAAATGACTGATTTACAATAACTTAATTGTGAAAGTGCGCTTGATTTATCGTACAATTTCATTGGATCTCTGTGAACTACTCATCAATTTTAGTGGTCTTGCTATGATCCCAGCCCCCTCCTTTGTGAGAATCGCAAGAGCACCCGTCGAAGGGGGGGGGGGGGTCAGTAGACCCAGTAGGGGGGGGAGAGAGAGAGAGAAACGTGCCAAATTGCATGTTCCACCGGGATACAGAATAAGGCGACAGCGACTATTGTCTCATGCAGACCATGTGAAAAGCCCTCGGGCAAGGTGGGCTGGTTGAGAGAAAGATTGCATCATCCCAACCTGATTGACACCTGCGACCCCGTGAGGAAGTATAAAGGAGAGTCTCAGGGGGACAGCCCCCTCAGATGCACGAAGAAGACACGAGAGAGTGATCCCGCAGCAGCAGGAAGCCATGCGTTAGATTCCGGGATTGGAATTTGTGGCTGGAATCACAGAAAACCGCTTTTAACTAACATCAGGGAGAGGAAACTAATGCTCCCCCGATTTCACGGAAGCTTCATCAAGACTCGGCAAGTTCTTTCTCTTCTCCCCCAATCTCTCTCTCTCGGTTGCCCCACGTGAAACCCAGCGATTTTCAAAGGGCTGGGGCCTGCAGACTTTCTGAGTGACTTTTATATTTCCAACGGACAATCTATTAACCCCTAGGCAACAGCAGAGCTCACTTAATGATGAGTATTACTATACCCACGCTTTAGATTGAATGTTGACGATGTGCATTATCTGAATGTATGTATTAACCCTACTTTTGTGTCCCTTTATAAATAAAACGTTTGAAAATAGTGACATCAGACTTCAACGGACCTCTCTATCTTTGCTGGTAAGTTCTCCAGTTACGGGATTCATAACAGTCTACCGTTACGAGGCAAAATGTTTTTGGCGGCATGAAAAAAAAACATGCATTATCCGCACCGTAGTATAGGCCGCAGTGTTCAAAGCGTGGGAAAAAAGTAGCGGCTTATAGTCCGGAATTTACGGTAACTGCAAATGGTTCAAACACTCTTTCCTGCAACTGAATTGTGCACCTTGGTGTAAAGGAATGTTTCGTTCGGTGGTATACATGTGTACTGTTAAATGACTGTAAACTGAACCTGAACAAAGTACATATTTTGTGTGGGTACTTAGTGAAATGCTGAATTGCACTTGAAGGGGGAATAACTTGTTTATTGAAAGCATAAATATCAGGAGATGCACAAGGTCTGTCTTGATTCAATAATAATTCATAACTAAAAACAGAGGTTATTAAGATTGAAGTTTCTTTGGTGGCAGAATTGTATATACTGTATAATCAATGATCACAAATTGCAATGACCCAAACTTAATGAATGTGACTCAAGTTGGACAGGAATCATTTACTGATGAATACTTCAATAAGCCATTGATTTTCCATGCCATATGACGAACAACTATCTTTCTCCAAAATGTAGCTAGTATTTTAAATTTGCTCCAGTATGTTAGGATTCTTTTATGCTCAGAGCAAAGTGATTAGAGGGAAAACTTCGGTCTTAAAAAATGCCTGTGGTTTATAATGAGGTAATCTGGCTCCTAAAGCAATATTATAAAGAACTCTGCTGCACAACATGTGCACCGTTAAATTTATGTCCAGTTCTGCATATTTTTCCCGCTTGGTGTAGAGGGTTGTCTCTGCAGTGTTCAAATACTTGTTGGTTACTGTCTTTTTATATTTGGCAGGTTTATGAAGCCAGATTCAATTATGTTTGAGATGGCTGTTGAAAGTTACCGTTGTCACCTAACAAAATTTGAATGTAGTCTTCCCCTTCATCAGATTTCTGAATGGACAATGAACCTGTAGCACATTTTTTGTTAATCTTTGCCTAAACTACCTCTGCCTACACACTTTCCCACCAGTTCCAAATATTTGCAATGTTTATACTAGGTATTCCATGTTTTCCTTTGGCATAATTTGGGACTCGGATATGGCAAATTCCAATCCTGTTAGTAACTTGCTCCCTAAAATAATATATAGTGGAGTTTGCCTTGGTGGGGGGTGGGAAAAGAAGGCACTATATTAATGTATTTCTTATTCTCCAACTCAGTGAGATGTTTACAATATTTCATTGTTACAAATATTAGTAAAATGAAGGCCCAGTTATACTTTTCCATAAATTTATTTCTCCTTGGTCTTTTTGGTATCCGGTTTAATATCACCAGCGTATGTAATGAAATTTGTCTTTACAACAGTGCAATGCATAATAATAGAGAAAATATTTATTATATGTATACATATTAAGTAGTTAAATAGCGCAAAAATAGGTATAAAACAAAAGTATTGAGGTATTTCAATGTCCATTCAGAAATCTGATGGTAGATGGGAAGAAGCTGTTCCTGAATTGAGTGTGTGCCTTCAGGTTCCTGTACCTTGCTGATGGTAGCAATGAGAAGGCAAGTCCTGGGCAGGTGGGGTTCCTTAATGATGGATGCTGCCTTTTTGAGGCATTGCTTCTTGAAGATGTCCTGGATACTATAGAAGCTGGTGTCCTTGTTGGTGCTGACACTTCTGCAGCTCATTTTAAATCAGTGCACTAGAACCCCCCCCATACCAGACTACTATGATGCAGCCAGTTAGATTGATCTCAATGGTACATCTGTAGAAATTCGAGTCTTTGGTGATGAGCCGAATCTCCTCAAACTCCTAATAAAATGTATCTGCTGTCATGCCTGCAGCTGCATCAGTATGTTAGGCCCAGAATAGATCCTCGGAGATATTGATACCCAGTAACTTGAAATTGCTCGCTCTTTCCACTCCTGATCCCTATGAGGACTGGTGTGTGTTTCCTCATCTTACACTTTATGAAGTTCTCAATCAGTGCCGGTCTTACTGAGGTTTGAGCACAAGGTTGTTGCTGTGACACCACTCAACTAGCTGATGTACCTCCATCCTATGTGCCCCCTCGTCAGCATCTGAAATTCCACCAATAATGGTTGTATTGTCAGCAAATTTCTAGATGCCATTTGAGCTGTGCCCAGCCACAGTCATGGGTGTGAAGAGTAGAGCAGTGGGCTAAGCACACCTCCCTGAGGTGCACCAGTAAGGAAGAGATGTTGTTTCTGATTCATGCAGATTGTGGTCTTCTGGTTAGGAAGTCAAGGATCCATTTCAGAGGGAAATTGAAGCACAGGTTTTGGAACTTTTTGATCAGAACTGTGAGAATGATTGTGTCAATACACTTGAGCTGTAGTCAATAAATGGCTTCCTCACATGGGTATTAGATTTGCCCAGGTAATCCAAGGCCGCATGAAGAGCCAATGAGATCGCATTCACCTTAGATCTACTGTGACAATGGGCAAATTGTGGTGGGTCCAAGTCCTTGCTGAGATAGTTAATTCTAGCCATAGCCAACCTCTCAAAGTACTTCACTGTAGATGTGAGTGGTATTGGATGGTGGTCATTAAGGCAGCACATCCTCCTCTTGGGTGCTGTTATGATTGTTGCCCTTTTAAAGCAGGTGGGAACTTCCAACTGTAGCAGTGAGATGTTGGAAATGCCTTTGAACACACCTGCCAATTGGTACAGGTTTTCAGAACTTTTCAAGGCCTGTTACCCCGCAAGGATTCACCCTCATGAAAGGTAGTCTGATGTCAGCCTCTGAGACAGAATCCACAGGGTGTCCTGGTGCTGCAGGATCCTCATACTTGGTGTTTAATTCTCCCTTTCAAAGTGAGCATAAAAGACATTGAGCTCCTCTGGAAGTGAAGCTTCACCGGCATTTATGATGTTAGGTTTCGCTTTGTAGGAAGCTAAGACCTGCAAACTGGACCAGAGATGATGTGCATCCAGTTCTGCCTCTGGCCTCATTCAGAATCATTCCTTTTGCTCTTGAGATAGCCCTCTGTAACTCTTACCTGGTTTTCTTGTGTAGTTCTGGGTCACCAGACTTGAATGTAACAGATCTAGCCTTCAGACTATGAACCTTTTGGTTTTTATAGCTTTTGTTTCTGGTACGTACAGTCTGTTCTTCTAGGCACGTACTCGTCCACACAGGTTTTAGTGAAGTCGGTGTTAACTGTGCATACTCATTCAGACTCTCTGGATTGCCTTTTTAAGGGATGTAATAACAATGGGCTGGTAAGTCATTGTTCTGGTCCCGTACAAAGTCTCTGCTTTTGCAAGTAAGGTAATATTTAACCACTGACCAGATATACTTAATCCAAAATTGACAGTACTATATTTCAAGAATTGCAGGGAAACGTGGCAGTTTCTTTTTAATCTGAGTTCTGGTTACAATTCAAAACAGTGCATTATCAGTATGTGATCTTCTGAAATGTAAAACTAACTCATTTTCTCACAAAGCTTTATTCTGTTCCTTTCCCTGAGAAGTTCATGGACTTGCAGTGGTAAAGTTATGAGTAAATTTTGAGACTTGTGTGGAAAACTGAAGGCAGAGACAGCATTTGTGGAAAATTGAAGGAAATATTTGAACTTATTTGATATGCACCTGTTGCTTGAGGGAGTGAAGTGCCTTCTGTGTAGAAAACTTAAAAACTGTTCTTTAACAAATTTTTCATCAACATTTAAATGCCATTTATTCCATCTCTAATTGCCAAAATAAAGCCATGCAGTCACAGTAGCATAGCAGTTGGCACAAAACTTTACAGTTGGAGCAATCCATGACTGGGTTTCAATATCAGCCGTAGTCTGTAACATGTTCTCATCATTACTGTGTGGTTTTCCACTGTGTGCTCCAGTTTCCTCCACATTGCAAAGACCTGCTGCTTGGGTTAGCAAGTTTTGGTGTACCATATTGGTGCTGGAACTTTGACACTTGTGGGCTGCCCCCAGCACACTCTTGGGTTCTGGATGTAAAACAATACATTTCACTCTTTCGATGTACTTGTGACAAAGTGGGTAAAAGCTAATCTTTTTTCCCGTTTGAGGAACACTAAGTGTGCAGGACAGACTGATAATTATACTTAAAGCATTCAAACAAAGCCTTATTTGCATAATTACTGTCTGGTGAATTTACTGCAAGCTGTGTGTTTGCCTCAAATACAAAATTCAAAGGAATTCATTTGGTTGTGGAAATGTAAAGTTCTGTTGAATATATAGTGCCTCAAAAATATTCAGCCCCCAAAACTATTTTCATATTTTGACTCATTTTATAAATTTAAAATGTTGAAGTAGCATTTTTGAGCTTATCTGCAAAATATTGTGCAACATGTCAAATCAAAAGGAAAAATTCCAAAATCTGTCAACAACTTACTAAAAAACTTAAAACCCAAAGTTGCGGCTGGCAAAGTATTCATCCCCTTTGTAATTACTATGCTAACTTTCCTTAGATACAATATATTGAATTATCTTGCCAAATAATCCAATTTGCTATTGCAAAAGTTGGAGGATCTCTTGTTTTCAATGAATTCCTAAGAATAAATACCACTCATTCTGTAAGATCCAACAGTATGGTAGATGTTCAACAGACCAAACCAAAATGAAGACGAAAGAGCATTCTAGAAAACTGGGGGAAATGATAATAGAAGGGGACAAATCTGGGCTATCTCAGAGGCACTGAACATAACTTGGAGCTTAGTGCAGTCCATTGTGATAAAGTGTAAAAAAAACACGAAACCATAGCCACACAGCGAAGGTCAGACAACCCCTCTAAATTTAGTCACCAGAGAAAAATGCCACTTGTGAGAGGCGACTGTAATGGTTATAATTGCTCTGAATAAGCTGCAGAAGTCAGTGGCTGCAACTGGAGATGAAGTTCATGACTTCACAATCTATGGAAGAGGATCTATATTTATGGAAGAGTGGCAAGGAAAATACCTTGGCTTACAAAAAAAAAAATTCTTGCATGTAAAGACTTTTCAAAGCGTCACTTGGAAGATACTGTGAAAATGTGGAAGAGCTCTTGTGGTCAGATAAGACTAAAGTGGAACTTTTTGGCCTCAGCATGGTGTAAATCCACATCAGTCAGGTACACCATCCCACTGTAACGTATGGTGGAGGTCGCCTCGTGCTATGGGATGCTTTTTAGAAGCAGCAATGAGAAATCTGATTGGTATTGATGGGAAGATAAATGGGAAGAGGTCCTGGTTAAAAACCTGCAAAGCTCATCCAGAAAGTTTAAACCAGGGAGGAAGTTGTCTTTCAACAGGACAATGACCCAAAGCGCAGTGCCAGAGCAACCATGAAGTGGCTTTAAATGGAGAAAATTTGCATCCTTGAGTTGGCCCAGTCTGAGTCTTGACCTTAACCATTTCTGGCAAGAGTTGAAGATTGCTATTCACAGCCCAATGAATCTGGTACAGTTTAAACAATTTTGCAAGGAATGGGCAAATTTTACTCCATCACATTGTGTAAATAGGACTTATTCAAAAAGACTACTGGCTGTAATAGCTGTGAGAGGTAGCTCAACTGAGCAAAAGGTGATGAATACTTTTGAACTGCAGACATTTTCAGTTCTTTAATTTTTAGTTCATGCTTTACAGGTTTCCTTGTTTTTTTATTCTTTACTGTAGAATGTGATTCATAAATATAAATTATCAGTTAAATTGATCTGAATCCCTGGTTGTAATACTCATTTATGTGAACAAAGGGTTGGGAGCTGAATACTTTTACAGGGCTCTCTAGTTTCCTTAAGGATGTGAACTTGTCAATTTTTTTTTACACAGTAAATCAGACATATGGAAAGCATTATAAATAGTGAACTGTTCCAAATTCATAAACTGCACAGTTCACAATTAGTTTGGGCATCCAGAGTCTTATTTTTTTTCCTGTATTTGGCAAAAAATGTTCTTGCTCAGTGCTTTGCTCTTTGTACAACTTGGGATATAATGCTTAAATGTCAGTGCGAACAAAGAATTTGTTGAGGCTGGAACATTGTATCCTTGTCTGTTGATTCAGGACATGTGGCAGTACAGGAAAATTGCTCTCAACTTTCAAGCGAGCTGTCTGTGAATCTAGAGATATCATTGCAATAGTAATTAGTATAGCAAGCTCATTGTTATCCTTAAAAGAATTTCTTTTGTAACCACTAATTAGATTACCCTATAAAACTTGAAGTGAATTTGATAATTTACTTAGAATATAAAATTTTCTTCTCAAATCATCAGTCTTTCATTGGTGAGCAGGGTCTGAGCTGAATGTGTTCAAAGCAGGCACGGCAGTGGCTCACTTCAATAGGAGTTTTGGGCAATTTGGTCTCTTTTTTAACCAGACGCTATCAAATTTCTGCTGATGTCCTGTGCACAGCATTCTGACTCACTGCATCAAGGCGTGGTGTGGAGACTTCAACGCACAGGACTGAAAGAGGCTGCGGAGGATTATAGACTCAGCCACCTGAAAAAGTGGTCAAATCATGACTATCAATTACAGAGGATATTATATTAAAAGATATTAATAATGCTAAAAGCACAGCAAGCTGGAGGTCTAAGAACATCTAATATATCAGAGGACCAAAGCCCTTGAATGGTTCTCAGGCTTTTTCTTGTTTTATATCCCTTAAGCAAATTACTTGTATTCTTTAGTGTTTACTGCACACTACACTTTTTCTTAACCACCAAAGTAAGTCCCTCTTTTCTGTAAGTATACTTGCAATTGGCTAATTTCGGTTGGGGGGGGGGGGTGTAATCCAGAATTATTCTGCTTTGGGCCTTAGAAACATAGAAAACCTGCAGCACAATATAGGCCCTTTGGCCCACAAAGTTGTGCCAGACATGTCCTTACCTCAGAACTTACTTAGGCTTTACCCATAGCCCCCTGTTTTTTCTAAGCTCCATTCACCTATCCAGAAGTCTCTTAAAAGACCCTACTGTCTTTGGCTCCACCACCATCGCCAGCAGCCATTCCAGGCACTCGCCACTTTTTTTTTAAAAAAAAACAAATAGCAACTTATCCCTGACATCCACTCTGTACCTACTTGCAAGCACCTTAAAACTGAGCCCCCTTATGTTACCATTTCAGCCCTAGGGAAAAAGCCTCTGACTATCCACATGATCAATGCCTCTCATCATCTTGTATACCTCTATCAGGTCACTTCTCAACCTCCATCGCTCCAAGGAGAAAAGGCCGATATCACTCAACCTATTCTCGTAAGGCTTGTTCCCCAATCCAGGCATCATCTTTGTAAATCTCTGCACCCTTTCTATGGTTTCCACATCCTTCCTGTGGTGAGGTGACCAGAACTGAGCACAGTACTCCAAGTGGGGTCTGAGCAAGGTCCTATATAGCTGTAACATTACCTCTCAGCTCCTAAACTCAATCCCACAATTGATGAAGGCCAATGCACTGTATGCTGCCTTAACCACAGAGTTGACCTACGCAGCAGATTTGAGTGTCCTGTGGACTTGGACCCCAAGATCCCTCTGATCCTCCACACTGCCAAGAGTCTTACCATTAATACTATATTCTGCCATCATATTTGATCTACCAAAATGAACCACCTCACACTTATCTGGGTTGAACTCCATCCGGCACTTCTCAGCCCAGTTTTGCATCCTATTAATGTCCTGCTGTAACCTTTGACAGCCCTCCACACTATCCACAACATCCCCAACCTTTGTGTTAGCAAGTTTACTAACCCATCCCTCCACTTCCTCATCCAGGTCTTTTATAAAAATCACGAAGAGTAGGGGTCCCAGAACAGACTACAGACTGGTCACCAATCTCTACACAGAGTATGACCTGTCTACAACCACTTTGCTTAGTGGATCTAGAACTGGCTTGCCCACAGAAGGCAATATCCCCATGGATCCCATGCCTCCTTACTTCCTCAATAAGCCTTGCATGGTGTACCTTATCAAATGCCTTGCTGAAAACCATATGCAACACCTCTACTGCTCTACCTTCAATGTGCTTGTTCACTCTTCAAAAAAGTCAATCAGCTCATAAGGCATGACCTGCCTTTCACAAAGCCATGCTGACTATTCCTAACAGCATTATGCCTCTCCAAATATTCATAAATCCTGCTTCTCAGGATCTTTTCCGTCCACTCATCAGCCACTATAGTAAGACTAACTGGTCTATAATTTCCTGGGCTATCTCTACTCCCTTTCTTGAATAAGGGAACAACATCCACAACCCTCAATCCTCCGGAACCTCTCACATCCCCATTGATGATGCAAAGATCATTGGCAGAGGCTCTGCAATCTCCTCCCTCACCTCCCACAGTAGCCTGGGGTGCATCTCGTCCAGTCCCAGTGACTTATCTAACTTTATGCTTTCCAAAAGCTCCAGCACATCCTCTATCTTAATATCTACATGCACAAGCTTTTCAGTCCCCTGTAAGTCATCGCGACAATTGCCAAAATCCTTTTCTGTAGAGAAAACTGAAGCAAAGTATTCATTAAGTACCTCCACTACCACCTCCGATTCCATACAGACTTTTCCACTGTCTCACTTGATTGGTCCTATCCTCTCATATCTTATCCTCTTGCTCTTCAACTTATTTGTAGAATGCATTGGGGGTTTTCCTTAATCCTGTCCGCCAAGGCTTTCTCATGGCCCCTCCTGGCTCTCCTGATTCCTTCCTTATAGCTCCTTCCTGTGCTAGCCTTATCTTCTAGATCTCTAACATTACCTAGTTTTTTATTTAAAGCTTTTGTAATCTTTGTGATTAGATTTACAACAGCCTTTGTACACCATGGTTTCTGTACCCTACCATCCTTTCCGTTTCATTGGAACATACCTATGCAGAACTCCACGCAAATATCCCCTGAACTTTTGCCACATTTCTTCTGTACATCTGTTCCCAATTTATGCTTCTAATTTCCTGCCTGATAGCCTCGTATTTACCCTTACTCCAATTAAACGCTTTCCTAACTTATCTGTTCCTATCCCTCTCCAGTGCTGCTGTAAAGGAGATAGAACTGTGATCACTATCTCCAAAATGCTCTCCCTCTGAGAGATCTGACTCCTGACCGGGTTCAGTTCCCAATACCAGATCAAGTACAGCCTCTCCTCTTGTCGGCTTATCTACATAGTGTGTCAGGAAACCTTCCTGAACACACCTAACAAACTCCACCCCATCTAAACCCCTTGGTCTTGGGAGATGCCAATCAATATTTGGGAAATTAACATCTCCCATCATGACAACTTATTACACCTTTCCAGAATCTGTCTCACTATCTGCTGCTCAATGTCCATATTACTATTGGGTGCTCTATAATAAACACCCAGTAATTGACCCCTTCCTAACTTCCACCCACAAATACTCTATAGATAAGTGGTCCCCAACCACCAGGCTGCGGACCGGTAATGGGCCTCAAAGCATGTGCTACTGAACTGTGAGGAAGCAATATGATTTGGCGATATGAAAAGATACGTGTCAGCTGCACCTTCTCTCATTTCTGGTCACGCCCACTGTTGAACACACGTGAGGTCATCAGTCGCCTAAACGCAGTGATACCCTTGCGCCTCGTGCAAACAGCGAGAAGTGCAGTTGCTACTGGCCTGGAGCGCGGACAGATGGGCGCCACCTCTAAACCTGTTCAGTACACTGAATGTTTGTGGGGAACCCAATGCTAAAATACTTGTAGACCTAATTCAGACTCAGGGTTTTGTAAGTAGCAGAGCAGCTACCTCGCTACGATCTACTGAAAGTCATACCTTGAGCCAAACTTTTGGTAGCAGATAGATCCTACCTACCTACCTATGGGGGGGTGTGGGGAGAGACACACGCTGTCACACTCCTCGCTTGGTTGCTCTCTTCAGACTGCGACTACTGCAGCCCTGGCACGGGGACGTCTGGCCCTTGCCTTGTCCTCTCACCCCACCCATGACCAGCCGCACCTGACCAAGGCGGCGGGCGGGCGGGAGGGAAGCTGACTAATGAGGCAATGAAACCCTCAAAACTGCTTTAATACCTTGAGTCCAAGCACTCTGCACTGAAAGACAAACCTGTTCAGTCTTTTGAGCAGAAAAAACGTGAGCAAGTAGGACAGAAGCAAGTGATAGCCACGAAAACTAAACTGCAGAATAGAGTGGACATAAGCGACCCTCTTCGAGTATCGCTGTATTCCGGTCATGATTAACACCCGCATCCCCCCCATTGGCTGGTTCGCAAGAATATTGTCAATATTAAATTGGTCCGCGGTGCAAAAAAGGTTGGCGACTCCTGCTGTAGATAATCCCTCTATGCCTTTCTACTTTTCTGCAGCATCTCTGATCAACAGTGCCCCGCCCCCACCTCTTTTGCCTCCCTCCCTGTCCTTCCTGAAACATCTAAAGCCTTGCACTCGAAGTAACCATTCCTGCCCCTGAGCCACCCAAGTCGTCTGTAATGGCCACCACATCATAGCTCCAAGTACTGATCCACGCTCTAAGCTCATCTGCTTTGTTCCTAATACTCGTTTTTAAAATAGACACATCTCAAACCATCGGTCTAAGTGCATCCCTTCTCTATCGCCTGCCTATCGTCCCCCTCACACTGTCTCCAAGTTTTCTCTATTTGTGAGCCAGCTGCCTCTTCCTCACTCTCTTCAATTTGGTTCCCACCCCCAGCCCAGCAATCCTAGTTTAGGGCCTTGGGATGATGTTGCTCATTGTATCATCTGGTTGTACCTCATTTGTGCTGTGGTTAGAGTTCATGAACGGGGGAGGACCAAAGTTGAGCAGAAACACACATAACACAAACCAGTGTCTGTTTAATGCTCCCCACAACTGAATCTCACGCACTGTGTCCCATTTCAAAATGCGAACTGCTTGATTTATGTCACTTGTGTCATAGCAATAGGGCTAAATGGTCATCTTTTGAACCCTGAGGATATTCAGAATGTTCTAAAATAGCAAATTGACAAATAAAAACAGAAGGCTGAGTTGGTTGTGCAGTTGGTGTGGAAGGAAACATTGAATCAGCAATTCATATTGAAAACCCCCTTTTCCCCCTCCGGTGCCACTTGACCTATGTGTAATACAGTTTTTAGTTGAGATTCCCAGCATTTACAATTTCTTGACATTTGATGTCACGTATATCAAGACTGGAATGGCAGTTTATTTTTCTGCTTAAATCAAATATAAAGCCTCGCAAGGCACAAAATGCTGGAGGAACTCAGCAGGCCAGGCAGCATCTAGGGAAAAGAGTACAGTTGACGTTTCGGGCCGAGACCCTTCAGCAGGACTGGAGAAAAAGAGATGAGTCAGTTAGAAGGTGGATGGAGGGGAGGGAGAAACACAAGGTGGTCGGTGAAACTGGGAGGGGGATGGGTGAAGTAGAGTTGGGAAGTTGATTGGTGACAGAGATGCAGGGCTGGAGGAGGGGGAACCTATTAGAGGTCAGAAGGCCATGGAAGAAGGAAAAGGAGGAGCAGCACTGGAGGGAGGTGATGGGCCGGTTAGGTGGAAAGGGTAAGGCGGGGGGGGGGGGGGGTTGTGCCATTACTGGAAGTTTGAGAATCAATGTTCATGCTATCACGTTGGAGGCTATCCATATGGTATATAAGGTGTTGCTCCTCTAACCTGAGCGTGGCCTCGTTGTGACATTAGTGGAGGCCATGGGTGGACATGTCGGAATTGGGAGTCGAATTAAAATGGGTGGCCTCTGGTAGATCTACGCAGAAGAAGCTGGGTGCTTGACAAACCCATCACCCAATGTATGTTGGGTCACATCAGGAGCATCTGATACAGTAGATAACTCCAACAGACTGGTGGTTAGAGTGTCACCTCACCTGGAAGGACTGTTTGAGGCCCTAAATGGTAGTGAGGGAGATGGTGTGGGGGCAGGTGTGGCACTTGTCCCACTTACAAGGATAAGTGCCAGGAGGGAGATCAGTGGGGAGGGACGGATGGACAAGGGTGTCATGTACGGAGCGATCTCAGTGGAAGTAGAAAATGGGGGGGGGGGCAGGGAAATGCGTGTTTGGTGGTGGGATCCTGTTGGAGGTGGAGGAAGTAATAGAGAATTATGTGCTGGACATGGATGCTGGTGGGATGGTAGGCGAGGACAAGAGGAACCCTAACCCTGGTGGGGTTGTTGGAGCATGGGGTGAGGGCACACTTGTGTGTGAAATGTAAGAAATGTGGTGGAGGGAGGGACTTTCTCCTTTCTTTGAAGGAGGAGGGCATCTCCTTCGTCCTGGAATGCAAAACCTCATCCTGAGAGCAGATGGCGGAGATGGAGGAATTGAGAGAATAGAATGGCATTTTTGCAAGTGACAGGGTTGGAAGAGGTATAGACCAGGTTGCTGTGAGAGTCAGTGGGGTTGTAATGGACAATAGTGGACAAGCTGTCTCCAGAGATGGAGAGATTGAGAAAGGAGAGGTAAAGCATAGCATTTCTTTTTTTGATCATCAATTAAATAAAGGAAATAAATGTTTCAAAGAATATAACCTATTCCACTGTGCCAATTCTGTTTGGTTTGGCCCTCATCTGTGTCCAGAATTTGCATTTTTGTTGTTTTGGTAACTTGTAAACAAATAAGTGCACTTGATGTACCCAAGACTAAGGGAAGATGTTTCAGTGTAATCAGTTAATGTAATCATCATGTAAATCATTACTGACTTTCAACTTTTTTCTCTTCCAGATCGTGAGGATCAATCGATTCTTTGCACGTAAGCACATATTTTGAATATTTTAAAATAGATTGTTTGTTGTGTTGCTTGAACTTTGTAGTAGCCAAATTCTATGAAATGGCAGTCAAATTAGAATTTAAACATATTTTAAAACACGCATAGAATTTAACCAGCGATTTTATATACTTGCAGATATCTTCTAGCATATTCCATGAGGTACTTTACCAAACCCAAATGTAAAATTTGATGATAGAAATGTTCTTCTAATTTTCACCAGTCAGGTATCAGCAATCTTAAGCATTTGAATCTAATTATTGTGTGAACTCTGTATTCTCAAAGCACCACTCTATTAGGTAACAGGAATACAAAAAAAATAATAATAATTAAAAAAATTGAATGATTTAGTGCTCCTTTTTTATGCCTTTGGACAATTACGTTTGCATTGTTTTTGAACAGGGGAGTGTCTGGATTTAAGCTTATGACCTTTGTTGAGGGATCCAACGTATATTATACAAGAGGCCCACTGGCATGGTCCTGAACATTGGCAGGATTTTCATTTGTGAACCGATGGCCCACAAACTTCAGTGGTGTAGAAGCAAGCCTCTGATGTCCCTGTGAAACCTACTTCAGACTGATAAGACCTCAGCCAGCACATGGGCATTGTTTCTGGTTTATCTCCCTATAACATGCTCTCCCTGGGGCTTACAGTCACCTTCTCTTTATTCCACATTGCTAAAGCAGAAGTGCTCAGAATTGCTCAGTCCAAGGTGCCCCAGGTTTAAAAAATGCAGCTCATTTCCCCACCACTTCAATGGTCATATGATGAGTTACTAATTAATGCCTATTTTGGGGGTTGATGGTGACAGGTGAAAGACAGTATTGAACGATGATGAATAAATATGGATAATTAAATTTTGGGATATCAGCATTTAACATTTTTCAAAATGCCACTTAAGGTATGATTGGAGAGCTGCAAAGTGTCCTGTTGCCCTTTGGGTAATTGAGTTTCTTTAACAGCTTGCTTTTGCTACAAAATTATGGAAAGAACAAATTTCCTTTATAAAGCTCTGAATAGTGTCTTTTGGAAGTCTTAATGTTTTAGCCTCTGAATGATATAATCTTTACAGTATAGCCGACTAAGCATAGCTGGGGCCTAAATATGAGGAATGTTGGCTTGGGAGAAGTCATTTAAGTTATTTCACCAGGAAATTTGGAGGATTTTATGAAGAACAGTGATATTTAGCCTACACTTTAAATGTCGTAAACATGCCCTTGCTTAATATGTGCTTCAGGCAATTTTAAAAATAAATTATAATTAGTCCTAAGCTTTCAACATCAAGTTCAAGAGAGTGGAGTTACTGTCTTCATCAGAACCTAAAAAGAATGTTCTATCACTGGCTTCCACTGGTTGGAAAAGGCAGTTTTTGTTTTTAATGCACAAAATTATAGGAGAAAGCAGTCCTGGCACAGTGATCAATCATCAGTCTGTTGTCATTTTAAATGCAATTTCGGGCTGCCATTCTGGCAACATCTCTTGCCCCAAGGATGTCAAAGATTTAGTAGTATAAAACCTTTTGGATTAGAGCTGGGGGGGGGGGGTACTCTGTTATAACCATATAACAATTACAGCACAGAAACAGGCCATCTAGGCCCTTCTAGTCCATGCCGAACGCTTACTCTCACCGAGTTCCACCGACCTGTACTCGGCCCATAGCCCTCTATTCCTTTCTTGTCCATATACCTATCCAATTTTTTTAATGACAAAATCAAACCTGCCACTTCTACTGGAAGCTCGTTCCCCACAGCTACCACTCTCTGAGTAAAGAATTTCCCCCTCGCGTTACCCCTAAACTTTTGCACCTTAACTCTCAACTCATGTCTTCTTGTTTGAATCTTCTCTGCTCTCAGTGGAAAAAGCCTATCCACGTCAACTCTCTCTATCCCCCTCATAATTTTAAAGACTTCTATCAAGTCCCCCCCTCAACCTTCTACACTAAGAATAAAGTCCTAACTTGTTCAACCTTTCTCTGTAACTTAGGTGCTGAAACCCAGGTAACATTCTAGTAAATCTCCTCTGTACTCTCTATTTTTTTTGACATTTTTCCTGTAATTTGTTACCAGAACTGTACACAATACGCCAAATTTGGCCTCCCCAGTGGCTTGTACGGTTTTAACATTACATCCCAACTCCTATACTTAATGCTCTGATTTATAAAGGCCAGCATACCAAAAGCTAGCTTCACCACCCTATCCACATGAGATTCTACCTTCAGGGAACTATGCACCATTATTCCTAGATCACTCTGTTCTACTGCATTCTTCAATGCCCTACCATTTACCATGTATGTCCTGTTTGGATTAGTCATATCAAAATGTAGCACCTCACACTTATCAATATTAAACTCTATCTGCCACCTTTCAGCCCGCTCTTCTAACTGGCCTAAATCTCTGCAAGCTTTGAAAACCTACTTCATATTCCACAACACAACCTATCTTAGTATCATCTGCATACTTACTAATCCAATTTACCACCCATCATCCAGATCATTAATGTATATGACAAACAACATTGGACCCAGTACAGATCCCAGAGGCACATCACTAGTCACCAGCCTCCAGCACGCCACTAGTCACCAACTGACCAGCAGTTATCCACCACTACTCTCTGGCATCTCCCATCCAGCCACTGTTGAATCCATTTTACTACAATATTAATACCTAAAGATTGAACCTTCCTAACTAACCTTCCATGTGGAACCTTGTCAAAGGTCTTAATGAAGTCCATATAGACAACATCCACTGCTTTACTGTCATCAACTTTCCTAGTAACCTCTTCAAAAAATTCAATAAGATTTGTCAAACATGATCTTCTACGCACAAATCCATGTTGACTGTTTCTAATCAGACCCTGTCTATCCAGATAATTATAAATACCATCTCTAAGGAAACTTTCATTAATTTACCCACCACTGACGTCAAACTTGCAGGCTTATAATTGCTAGGTTTACTCTTAGAACCCTTTTTAAACAATGGAACCACATGAGCAATATGCCAGTCCTCTGGCACCATCCCCATTTCTAATGACATTTGAAATATTTCTGTCAGAGCCCCTGCTATTTCTACACTAACTTCCCTCAAGGTCCTAGGGAATATCCTGTCTGGCCCCGGAGATATATCCACTTCTATATTCTTTAAAAGTGCCAGTACTTCCTCCTTCATCATCATAGTTTCCATAATTACCCTACTTGTTTCCCTTATCTTACACAATTTCATATCCTTCTCCTGAGTGAATACCGAAGAAAAGAAATTGTTCAAAATCTCCCCCATCTCTCTTAGCTCCACACTTAGCTGTCCACTCTGATTCTCTAAGGGACCAGTTTTATTCCTCACTATCCTTTTGCTATTAATATAACTGTAGAAACCCTTTGAATTTATTTTCACATTACTTGCCAAAGCAACCTCATTTTCTAGCTTTTCTAATTTCTTAAGATTCTTTTTACATTCTTTATATTCCTCGAGCACCTCATTTACTCCCTACTGCCTACATTTATTGTAGATCTCCCTCTTTTTCTGAACCAAGTTTCCAATATCCCTTAAACCATGGTTCTCTCGAACTTTTAACCTTTCCTTTCAACCTAACAGGAACATAAAGATTTTGTACCCTCAAAATTTCACCTTTAAATAACCTCTATTTCTCTATTACAACCTTCCCATAAAACAAATTGTCCCAATCCACTCCTCCTAAATCCTTTCGCATGTCCTCAAAGTTAACCTTTCTCCAATCAAAAATTTCTACCCTGGGTCCAGTCCTATCCTTCTCCATAATTATATTGAAACTAATGGCACTGTGATCACTGGACCCGAAGCGCTCCCCAACACTGCCCCTTCTGTAGTTGGTACCTCTATGTATTGCTGCAAAAAACTATCCTGCACACTTTTTACAAACTCCAAACCATCCAGTCCTTTTACAGAATGGTCTTCCCAGTCTGTGTGGAAAATTAAAATCTCCCAGAATCACAACCTTGTGCTTCTTTCAAATATCGGCTATCTCCCTACAAATTTGCTCCTCCAATTCTCACTCCCCATTAGGTGGTCTATAATACACCGCTATAAGTGTCACTACACTTTTCCCATTCCTCAATTCCACACAAATAGACTCCCTAGACAAGTCCTCTTATCTATCCTGCCAGAGTAATGCTGTAATATTTTCTCTGACAAGCAAAGCAACTCCTCCCCCCCCCGCCCCTCCGTTTCTATCACACCTGAAGCAACGAAATCCAGGAATATTTAGTTGCCAATCACACCCCTCCTGCAAACATGTTTCACTAATAGCTACAACATCATATTTCTAGGTATCAATCCATGCTCTAAGCTCATTCACGTTTCTTACAATGCTCCTAGCATTAAAATAGATGCATTTAAGAAACTCTCCACCTCTTACTGTTTATTCCTCATGGTGCAAACAACTTGATTATCTTTTTCTTTCTTCTCCCCTACATCTTCAGTCGGAGTTCTACCCTTCTCTGTCACCTGCGTATCCTCCTTCACACACAGTCTACTAGCTTTCTCTATTTGTGAACTAACCTCCTCTGTCCTAATCTCTTCAATTTAATTTCCACCCCCCAACCATTCTAGTTTAAAGTCTCCCCAGAAGCCTTCGCAAATCTCCCTGCCGGGATATTGGCCCCCCTAGGATTCAAGTGCAACCTGTCCTTTTTGTACAGGTCACACCTGCCCAAAAGAGGTCCCAATGATCCAGAAACTTGAATCCCTGCCCCCTGTTCCAATCCCTCAGCCACGCATTTATCCTCCACCTCATTCCATTCCTACTCTCACTGTCGCACAGCACAGGCAGTAATCCCAAGATTACTACCTTTGCAGTCCTTCTTCTCAACTCCCTTCCTAACTCACTATATTCTCCTTTCAGGACCTCTTCCCTTTTCCTACCTATGTCATTGGTACCTACATGCACCAGGACCTCTGGCTCCTCCCCCTCCCACTTCAGGATATCTTGGATGTGGTCAGAACCATCCTGGACCCTGGCACCAGAGAGGCAAACTACCATTTGGGTCTCCTGATTGCGTCCACAGAATCGCCTATCTGACCTTTTAAATATCGAATCCCCTATGACTACTACCTTCCTCTTCCTTTCCCTACCTTTCTGAGCTACAGGGCCGGACTGGGTGCCAGAGGCACGGCCACTATAGCTTCCCCCAGGTAGGCTGTCCCTCCCAATAGTACTCAAACAGGAGCACATTGTCAGGGGATACAGCCACTGGGGTACTCTCTAGTACCTGTTGTGGCCATTTGGTATCTAGGTCACAGTTAAGTTATTCCCTTGCAGGTATGATTACCTGGAAATTTTTCTTGTCGTCAGATGCAATACTATAATGCAACTAAATTTTAACACAAAAATAAGTAGGCCCAGTGTTTCATATCTAGTGATTATTAATATTTTCATGTGATATAGGTTGGCAGAACTGAAGGCAGATGAAAAATTCCCCCCCCAAAAAAACAATCTTACGATGTGATTTTATTTCCAGATTTCTGTCTGTTTCATTAGCTGTTGTTAATTACATTGAAAAAGTAAAGGAAGAAAAGCACAAGTGTATGTGAAGAGATGCATTGTGTTGATAATCTGCCAATAGAGCAGGCTGATTGTGCAGGTCATCAATGTAATACAAGTTTTGTTTCTCTACGAACAGTTAATTATTTGAATATTTCCAACACTCCTCCTGGTTTCCAGAATCTGAGTTTTTTACTCGTTTGTATCTCTTACACACAAGTCGCCTGCAACCAGCAAACCTTGATCCCAGTCCCCCTCCACATTTCTCATGTGGCACCAAAACAACTATTTAGTTGATCTCGTCTTGCTTCCATCCTAACCAAGACATTTCCATTATTTCCTCCTTTGCAATTTAAAACCTGTTTGATTTCTATCTTTGTTCTGTCCATGTGGAAGGTCACTAACCTGAAGCATTAACTCATTATTGCCTTTATAGATTCTGCTTGACCAAGACATTTAGCATTTTTCTTCCATGTACCAGTTTGACCTTGGTCATAATAATTTGGTATCAAAATTATAAACTAATTTATTTGCAAATCTGTAATTTGATTGAGACATGAAATATTTGTACTAAAGATGTTTTAAGCTACTAAACAACTATAAGGGTTATTTTCCTTTTTTTTGGATCTTGGACTGTTTTTGTGACGGATATCTGACGTGTGCATACTGCCTTGTGCTTTATGTGCTGTGCATGACTGTGCTACTGTGTTTTGGCTCCAGAGTTATGCTGTTCAGTTTGGCTATATTCATGGGTACTCGCATATGATTGAATGACAATTGAAATTGAACTTGTGTCAGCAGTGTAACCGTAGACATCTTTCTGTTTTTCTGACTGAGCTGTCTGGGTTTCGGTCTGTGGTAACATTCCAATGCTCCTCACTGATCTGGAAGGAAACTGCTCCACCAATCAAGTGATCTCTTCGGCAGGGATTTCCTTTTTTCTGATCTCCTGCATCCTGCAAATGCTGTTGTCCGACTGAGCAGCTAATTGCATTAAAGAATGTGCAGCAAATGAGACGCAAAGTATCATTTTTAATTAAGATTGGGCTGACTAACCTCAAGCCTATGAAAGAATTCGGTAGAATTTGATTTAATTTTGGAAGTTTTGAAAGAAAAACCCCATACAATTGTTTTCTAGGTCCTAAGAGGTGGTCTGTTGTTTTTAAAACACCCTCATTATGCAACAAGGTTATTCTGCAGCGGGAATGGTTTATAATGATCTGAAATTGTTGATTTTCAAATTTAAGAGGTGCAATACTGTTTGCTCTATGGATGAGCTAATTAATCCCCTCTGAATTTCAGCATTTATCTTGTGTTCTCTGGAACTTCAATTTTATAATGACAGTCTCCCAACTGCTACCATAAAGTTAGAGGCTTATGTTAGAAGCTCAGCTTTTTGTACAATACAGTGGTTTCTTTACCTGATTTTTCATGGGGTCATGCAGCAAATTAACGGTCCAACGCCTTTGACCACAGGGCCAACAGGCAATGGTCCTGCAGGCACTGCAGGAGAAGGACGTGATGGACACAGTGGGGTGGTTCCCTGAGCAGACCGCCCAGTTCATCTGGCAAGATGCCTCATCGCCGGACCTCACAACAGGCACCAAGACCTCGCCTGGCCGGCGGTGAGAGGGGCCTTCCGAGTCAGATCCCTCCTGTACAGCCGGAATGTCACCTCCACGTTCCGCTGCCCACGGGAGGACTGCAGTGAGGAGGAATCAGTGATCCACATCTTTCCACACTATGGGTTCGCGGAGAAGGTGTGGAGGAGGATGGAAGGGACCTTGTCGAGATTCATCCCCAGCAGCTGCGTAACAGAGGACTCTCTGATCTACGGGCTGTTCCCAGGGACACACACGGAGACCAACGTCCAGTGCTGCTGGCAGATCATCAACTCGGTGAAAGAGGCTCTTTGGTCAGCCCGAAACTTGATGGTCTACCAGTACATGGAGATGTCCGTGAGAGAATGCTGCCGACTGACACATTATCGGCTGCAGGAGTACGTGCTGAGGGACGCACTGAAACTTGGTGCAGCCACCGCAAGGGCCCGGTGAGGAAGGACCACAGTCTAGGGTCCTTCTCCCGCGGGAGTTGAAGGGTAGGGGGCAGGGTGTATACCCCTCAACAAGGGTATGTAAATATGAAGTAACAGTGCCACTTGGGTGGCTAAAAGTGTGGAAATGTAAAGACCGTAATGGAAACATTTGTGAAGGATTGAGTCATTGAATGGTTTATTGTACATGATTTTAATTTTGGATAAAGTATATTTTGTTTAATAAAAAGGCTTTAACACAACACCTACACAAATCACATTTTCTCTCTCATCCTCAATAACATTGATTCTCCTGCTGTCCTCCTTTCTCCCAAGGGAAATGCCAAGTAGCCAATTGCTACCTTGAAGTACCTTGGGGGGGGGGGGGGGTTGACAAAGCTGCAAAGTTGATGTAAATGTTGCTCAATGGCAGGATTGTCTCTGCGTCTATAGAGCTGATAATGACTGCACCCCGTCCTGTGCTTGGGCTATTTGTAACATTAGTCTTGACATTTTTTTTTGGAAATCTGTAGTTGCTGTATTTCAAAGTACCGGTAGTTGTATAAATGTTGTGTTTTTATGTAAATGTTGGTTATGTCATTCATGCTGACACACCTGCATGTAAAACGTAGTGAAGTTGCAAAAACTTTTTTATTCTGATTTCGAACATCCTTTGCACTCTAACCCAATGTTCAGAATTCATCTGGGTTGCACAGATTTTAAAGGTGTGCATCTTTTTCCTTTTGAGGTTAATTTAAGTGCACATAAGATTGTGTCCTACCAAAGACCACATTAGGTAAATGGCCTTGGTTTTGATTTTGGGGGAAGGGTTTTAAATGTTATTGCCTTACAAGGAAATGAGGCTGAAACAGGCCTTCAGAGAATAGAAATACCAGTTGTGGCTTTGGTTGCCGACAAAAATGGATGCCACACATTTTTGTAAACTAATTCCTGATTGATTACAGGTTCCTATCTAGATATCAACAGGAAACTTGCTGCTTTTAAAGTGGAGGGAAACATGACCTCCATGAAAAGAATGTGACCTGATGTTCAGTCATGCATATTGCAAATTGACTCGTCAATCTGCTAATGAATTACCTGCTCTAGTTATTCCATGATCAGTCTGCCTGTGTGACTACGTTGTCTAACAGATGTTGCTGAGTGTCAGCATTGCAATGCCAACTGCAATGAAGGTTCAAGAACGAGGGAGTGACTTCTGCCAATTTCTCTCAGTTGGTAATCATAGCCGAGCTTTCTCTTGGCATGCAGAAAGAACATGTCACACAAACCTAGGTGCTCAATATGATCTTGAGCTGTATGTTCATTTTTGCTGAAATTGACTGTTTACTTGTTGCTTTACAGAGGAGAATCTGGTGCAGGCAAGACAGAAAATACTAAGAAAGTTATTCAGTATCTGGCTCACGTTGCTTCCTCTCACAAAGGACGAAAGGACCACAATATTCCAGTGAGTTAAATTTTCCATAAAGCTCGTTTGACATTTAACCTCGGGTATTTGGGCAGGTATGCTGGTTAAAATATTTTCTGATGCTGATATATTAATCATGCTTTGGCTTGTGATTGAATGACGTAACTGACAAGATAGTGTTACAGAATATTGGATGTAAGGGGCTCATTGGTGTTCACAATGAGGCACATAGATTGACTGCTTGCTTACAGCTTTACGATGGTACTTGTATGTAATGTATAATGAAATAACAGTAATATGAGATCTGCATTTTAAAGTGCTATTCAAATTTTGCCTCATGGAATTTGCAAAATTATTTTTTTTCCCAGAAAATGTGATGGCAGCTATGAAATGATTTACAAACCTGGAGAAGGTTATTTAAAAGCATGAAACAGCATCAGTTGTTGCTCCAAGTTGATGTTTGGAGTTTGTCCTGTTCTGGCAATTTGAGTGCAAAATCCTAGCTGTGATCTGAACTGTCATGAGAGGAAGACACTGATAATTTGTTACTCAGTTTGTCTTTTTTTTTTAAATGCCTTTTAACTATTTCCATGAAACTTCAGCAAATTGGGGCAGCCACTCAGTTGGGCCAAAATGTTTTGGTCTGAATCTGTATCAATGAGCTGGAATCCACTGTAAATGAGTTTAGTTTTTGCTTTGTATACCACAGTCTGCTAGGATATCTGATTATGTAAACCACTTTATGGTTGCATATGTTAACACCTTTGGGGTGCTTGCAATATTGCCATTCTATTTGGCATATAGTTAGCATAGTAGAGAGCCACTCTTCTCCCCCCCCCCCCCCACACATATTTATTTCAATACATTCCAAAATATGCTCTGAAAATGGAGCAGATGTTTTAAAATTGCGGTTCTTGCTCCATCTGCAACTTCCAGAATGAAGTCATTAGCTATCTCAGAAGTCACAAAACCAATCGAAACAAGTTGTGCTCAACTCCAAGAGTAACAAACAAACCAGTTTTTCCTAATTCCATTAAAAACTTTTCAAACTGGCATAATTGTTTATCTGTGTTTTTTTTAAAAAAGGGTTTTCTCCACAGCTGTTTTATGTGAGATACCATTCCAAAATAAAAATCTCAAGCTCTAAATAATATACAAATCATTTCATAGTTGCAAACATTTTGTAAATTGGGTCAAGATTTTAAATTCCTTGAGCCAAATTGGCTTTCTTGTGCTACCTTAAAGTGCTTGCTCAATAGCAGTTGGAGAGATGTTCTCCCACCTGTTTTGAAGTTGATGCATATTTGAAATTTGTGCATATTTCCTAATACTATTTAATTTGTTTGTGAGAAGCAGCTCGAATCGCCTAAGCCAGTGAAACATCAGGCAAGTGTTGGATGCTGTTCAGTTTAACTCCTTGCAGCTAATTGACAGCTTTCTCCTGTTTGATTATAGCTGTTATTCTGAATCATCTTTGCATGTCTTTTCCTTTGTACTTTGAGAACTCTTGCAGTTGATAGACAACTTTTCACAAAACAGAATTTGTCGTCTTGAATTTGAACTGATTTGCAAGGTAATTCAGTTGTAGCAGTTTTGCAACTGCTTTGAACAGCTTTTCAGTGCTACAATGCAGCTGAGAGTTGAACATCAAATGTGCAATTTCTGTATAAACTGAAGCATTTTTGAGGATATTTGCAATCAGAGAATTCTTTTGGACTGAAGTTGCTTTGCTTGAATTTGTATGACATTTCGGACAGAAATGGCATTAACTTGGACCACAATCTGTTAGTGAAAAGTTTTTGTCAGTATAAGAAAGATGACTTTGTGGCATACTACTAGATTTTGAAACACACATGGTTTGTTTGAAAGGATGATCTTTTCAAAAAAGAATGCTGCCTTGAGGGGAAGTTGTTGTCTGGCTTGTATATGTGAATTCACCCTCGACTGTATTGTCTTCCTCAGTGTTGAGTCTGACTTTTTTTGAAATCCTATTCATCTCTGGAAATCTGAACATCTTATTGGAATTTTGCCTGTTGTTCAGCTTAAAAGCAATTATACTTATACAATATGCCAAAAAACACGGTAGCAAAATGTTAATTCTTCTTCCCCCTCAAGGTTCTTAGCCAAAAGAGGAGTCTCACCAGTCACAATTGGCAATAGTGTTAAAATAATTTGTATGGCAATTCCATTTCTGCAAAACAGTATTATGTTGATTTATTATATTTAACAGGTTTCTAAATTGGGGTGTTAAGTCTGGTTTATTCACCTTGTAGAATTGCTCCTGTTTGCAATCCAAATACAATTTTAAATCTATCTGTTAAAACTTTAACTACATTTTTAGTCTTGATTATTCCATTGCTATTCAGGCTGGTTTGTCATTATTTATCACCTTTCGACCTCGTGCTCAAGTTTATTCAAAGTTTTTGCCTACTTCCAAGACTAGAGATCCTTTTGTCGAACGCCCCTAAGCCTTAAAGGCGTTGTTAATTCCCAGTTCACCAATCACCTTAAAGCTTTCTCCTCAGCATTTGAAATGTCTCGATGGCCTTTTCCTCTCCAGTCACTTCTGTAGTTCTATAACCTTGTCCTATTCTAGCCTATGCACTGTAAGTACTTAATCCCTGTTTTCCATAACCACCAGGAAAATTCATAAATTTCCATCTGAAGGCTCTTGATCTTCATTCTCCTTTTGGGCAATCCATAATTGGGGGAACTCGTTTTAAACACGTGACATAAATGATCATGTTAATGATTCTGGAAATGTAACCACTCAGATACTGTGCATTTACATCAGGCCTATTTAGATGTGATAAATGTTTTCATCCACTAAAGAGCATGGGGTAAGAACTGGAAAGTTAAGGAGGTGAGAATAGGGAAGCAAGAGAAAAACTTGGAAGTGAACTTAATTACTGCTTTCATGGGTGTGACATTTTGGTTAAGAATGTAAAATGTGTTTTATTGAAAAAGGATAATTCTGTGGTTTAATTGCATTTGGTTCACAGGTTGCTTAACCCTTTTGAAATGCCAATTATTAGGTTAACTGATTTATTTGGGACTGATAAGACCATAAGACATAGGAGCAGAATTGGGCCATTTGGCCTATCGAGTCTGCTGCCATACCATCATGGTTGATTTATGATTCCTCTGTCTCCTGATAAAATTTGATGCCCCGATTAATTAAGAACTGTTTGAGCCTCCACTTTAAATATACACAATGATTTGTCCTGCACAACCATCTGAGGCAATTAATTCCACAGATCCACCACCCTCTGGCTGAAGAAATTCCTCATTTTTGTTCTAAAGCGACGTCCCTTTATCCTGAGGTTGTGCCCTCTGGGCCTAGACTTGGCCATTCCAGGAACTATCCTTTCCAAGTCCACTATCTAGGCTTTTCAGTATTCAATAGGTTTCAAAGAGATCCCTCTCTCTCTCCTCTTCCCCCCCCCCCCCCCAAACTCCAATGAGTACAGGCCCAGCACCATCAAAGGCTCTTTATGTTAACTGTTTCATTCCCTGAATAATTTTCGCAAATCTCCTCAGGATCCTCTCTGACGCCAACACATCTTAGATAAGGTGCCCAAAAACTGTTCTCAATACTCCAAGAATGTTCTAACCAATGCTTTATAAAACCATAGCATTACATCCTTTTATTCTTGTCCTTGAAATGATGCCAAATTATAAGATGGATTTTTGGGTTGCTTTGCTACAGACAAAAGCTTTAAAAGCAGAATAAAAATCTTCGACAAAATGTGTAAATTGTAGCCTTTTTTAATTTAAGTTCCATTAATATTGTGTAATTTTGTGGTACCTGTCTATGGTATGGATCTAAAGTGGTTTAAGTAAACTTGTTGTCATGTCACTAACATTTTTATTTTGGTATGCTATGTTTCTGCCCATTGACTACAGAGTGGAACTTCAATGTTGTATGTGAGTAGCATGTAGTTTTAAGTCCCTGTTATTGTGATTAAGGAATGTTCACCTTTAAACTCACAATGGGCATAAGAAACAGGATGCTATTGGTTTGTTTGCAGAAGACAAGGTATTTCGCCTCCTTTCACTGCAACAAGCAATAGCATCAATGCTTGATCATGTCTTGCCTCTTGTTTTGCATGATTTTGCTTTCTCTGCTGAAGCTAAAGCAATACTACTACTTCATTACAGAATTGCTTCCCTGTTTCCAAGGCACTTATCAAACAAAAATTGTCTCCAGCTTTGCCATTTGTCCGGCCTGTTTTACTCAACATTGTATGGAATGTAATCACTTTAAAGCCAAGATTTTTAGATTTGAGGCATTTCGTTTGAGGTTATGATCTTCTAAGATGGTTACTCAAATGTATCGGGTTTATTTTTTTGCTTTTTGACTTATCTCTTCAGTAGTCTTGGCATTTAGCTCTTGGTGAGTTTTAATGATTATACTAACTGTTTTAAATCTGTTCACACTTGTTTGAGGCATGTAATTTACTGTGCAGGGGACTGGATTTTTCCTGTATAACTGTTGAGTGTATCTTTATTGAACAGTCTGAGGTCTATAACAGATTTAGGAACATGTCTGGGGTTCTTAACAGTAAACTTATTTTTAATGTCTTATAATTGAAGGCAGAAACCTAAAATTTCTCTCCAAGGAAAACAATGTGTGGAAAGTAGTCTCTGGTGCAATATGTCAGGAATTTGATTTCAACTTTTAGAAGTTGCTTCTCAATGCCTTTCAAAGACTGTGCATCCTTTTTAAAGAAAACTTGCTTGTGGGGAATACAAGAACTAGAACAATTTCTTGTTCAGAAATGTGTATCTGAATGTACTAAATATTTGTCAAACAGCATGCTAAGAAATTACATGAAAAGGACAATTGTTCTCCCAGATAACTTGTCCAAATTTGATTTGGAAATTCATCTTTCAAAAGTTATAATATCAGGTAGCTGCATTTATTAAATTTGCCAGACTTCAGAGAGCTTAAAGATGTGTTACATAATCAGATGTGCATTTCGAGTAGCAGCTTTGCTCTACTGCAAATGTTCCCTATCTGAGATTGACTGAAGTGCACACTTCCTCCCTCTTCCCAGACACTTAAACTTCAGCCTGTCTGTCAGCAATGATGAAAAGGAAGGCTCTGATTCATTTTAATATATTGGCTCTAATGTAATTTGTCCAGAAAAATCTGCGTCTCAAGATCAGGAATTCCTTTAATTTAAATAAAATTACTTGCTGAATTTATTACCTTCTAGTAATTAAATGAAAGTGGAAAAACTTGTGTATTACAGATTTGTACTTTAGATATGTCATTTCAAGGTTGCTCAAAGTTATTTTGGTTTCAGCGTAGGTATGGGAAGGCAGAATTGGCATGAGGTAACAGCAAAGCATGGTGATAGTTCACGTAGTTCAACAGATGCAAGGTGACTTTTTTTGGTTGAAGACCAGACTGAGGCTTAAGCTCCAGCTGCAGACCAACTGGTTTGATACTTAATTGAAATTTGAAAATGCATGACAAAGGTCAAGTGCAATTTCAACTACTATTAAAACCAATTTTAACTTCAGTGAAGTAAATGCAGAATTCCAGATCATAGTGTATTAGTTGAATGCAAAGTTGTTATGTCACTAAAACACTCAAAGCTGCTTTATTCACTGAAGATGTAATATTTTTTTTTTAGCCCTTGTTTCAGTGTTCCGGTGGGGAGTATTCAAGTGAGAAATATCTTTGAGCAGTTTTAGAAAACATGTGGGTTGATAAAAGTCAGAGTACAAGCAATTATCTTGCTTCCTGTCTATGGTGCTCTCAGACGGGTGGGAATGCTCTCGGTAACTCTGTCCAGATCTAAATAGCGGCTTATGGGAGCCCTCTGGTATGAAGGATCTCAATGTACCCTGTGCTCTGCTGCCAAATAGCCAGGAATATCTTAAACTTAATCTAATTATCCAATTATTTGTGTTAGTATTTAGATGTGGGCTGACATAGTAATGAATACAGAAAATGCTGGAAATGCTTAAGTCGGGCAACGTGTGGAGATCAAAAGGGAGTTGATATTTTCATCTCTGAAATCACATCTCAAATGTTTACTTTTTTCTTTCCACACATTGTCTGACCTGTTAAGCGGTAACCTTGTGTATTGCTTTTATTGTTTCCAATGTGCTAAACCTGGCTAAAATTTAACTTAATGGAACTGTTGAAATTGATGTAGGTACTACTGAAAAAATTAAATCATCGTGAAACATATGCAGACCACAGCTTCATTTATCTTGCGATCAAAATTATGCAGTGTAGTCCACTTTGAAATTCCCTTCTATTGCTAATGCCAGAAGGTGATTAGTGTACTATTTTCCAGATGTAAATTTTCACAAGGGGCTCTGTTATTATCAAAATCAAACTGCCATAAATGAATTCAGTTTAATGGATTGCCAAATAGGGATGTTGCCATCAATTACACTTAGAATTAATTTCAAGTAGTTTGACTAACACATGAAGTTGATAGAAAATTTCCCAAAGCAATATTTGCATTATACTCTTCATAATCTACAAGGTATGAAGGTTCTGATTCCAGTATATCATAACAGAATGCAGATCTCACTCGGGCTCTGCTTCTACCAAAATTCTGGAATATTATGTAGTTGATAAACTACATTTGGGAAAACTAAAATATGCAATAAAACAATTATTTATTTTGGACGGAAAACAGATTCCAGAATCTTGTTTGTTTAACCAGTTACTTTTAACTGGTTATTATAAATTGCATATTTAGACTGAGACATTACATAAAGATTTTTACTCGTGTATATGAAGCGTGTAGGTAATAAAGTCAATTCAGTTCACTGGTCCTCTATCAAAACCAGCTGATTTATTGCTGCAAACAGTAATTATCAACCTGGCTATCCATAAACAACTGTGTTCAGAAAAACAGATTAATAAATTTAAAAATCTCTAGATAACCGTAGTTGTGTATTGACATAACTTAGGAAATTGCAAATAGAAATTTCCAACTTTAAACAAATTCTGTTAAATTGCTTTATTTAACAGAAGCTCTGAGCTGTCCTGTTAGTTTGGAAGTTCTTAATATTTGGAATACCAATTTACATATTAACAATAGTTACATGGAAATATTTTCTGTTGGGGTGCAGTCAATAAGTTGTAAGATGCGCTCTAGCCCACCTAGACCATTATGCCTATCTATACCAATCCCATTTGTCTGCATTATTTCATATTCTCTGTTCTGTTGATTCACATACCTGTTCAGATGCCTCTAAGTTTTTACTATTACTGTTTTCTAGCAGGTACCAACTTTTTGTGTGGAAAATTTACCCATTGGATCGTCGTTAAGCCACCACCCCTTCAACTGATGCCTTCCAATTTTAGGCATACCTGCCGGTTTGGAATTGTCAATCAAATACTCAGCAGCATTAAACTGAAGTCATTTAGAGCTTGCAGTTGTAAGCTGAAACAATGGCTTTTAATGAAGATGAAAGGATTTCCTTAATGGGAGGAAATGGAGTTGAAGTGAAAGAAGTGGCAGGAAAATGATCAGATTTGACCTAGCTTGAAAGTGTATTGAGCAGCTTGTGACTTTCATGTAGTGAGCTAAAAGTTTTCTGTTATAAGAAGCCCTTAGGTTTGCAATTTTATATAACTGCTAAAAAGTCAGACATCATGTTCCTCATCATTACTTCCCAGTGGGGAGAGAAGGGTATTTATTACATGAAAAATCAAACTGCAGATGCTGGTAATTTAAAACAAAAGCCAAACATTGGCTGTTAGCAAGTCAGGCCATATCTTTAGGCAGAGAAACAAAATCAGTGTTTTGGGTTAGAGACCTTTCATCATGACTGAAAAGGAGACAGGACTCTGTAAAGCTGCAGGGAAGGTGGGGGGAGAAGGATGCCTTAAGGTAAAACCAGGGAGATTATTGGGATTGGATATTAGTAAGGGTATCAAGTAGATGAGTGAATGGGAGTGGTTAGAGTGCAATCATACAGAAAAATCTGAAATTCAGAGGTGGAAGAGATAGCTCATGCATCTCCTTCACTGACAGTGGGGGGGGGGGGGGGGGGAGGGAATTCCAGGGAGGAGGTTGGGCTAATATCACAGCTGGATGACTGAGGAATACAATCATGATCCCTGAAGTTGAAGGGAATGCTGGGGTAGATATCGAGGCAGACAAAAATCGGGGGGAATTTCGAGGCAGGGCATTTTTGCTGCCCTATTTGAGTAGGTCCTCCCAGGTTGCCCTTTCCTGGTACAAATTTATTTTTTGTCCAGGAGGACCAAGAGGAGGGACTGTTAGAGCGGGTTTAGGTCATTCACATGTGGTAAAGGGCTTTGGCCACCAGTCTTCTGTTTATTGACAATTTTTAGGTTGCACAGAATGTGTATCCATTTGGGTTACCAGGGCATATTGGTGGTAGCAGAACATTGCACATGCAATGACCACAGGATTGATTTTACTCAAAACTAAAGCTTTTGGGACTGCCTGGCGAAGGAAGCCATTGAAATACTTCATACTATATTGTCACCAAACAATTGATACTAGAGCGTACAATCATCACAGTGATATTTGATTCTGCGCTTCGTGCTCCCTAGAGTACAAATCGAAGTAAATATAATAAAAATTTTAATTATAAATCATAATTAGAAAATAGAAAAGGGAAAGTAAGCTAGTACAAGTCGGGTCCGGATATTTGGAAGGTACGGCCCAGATCCGGGTCAGGATCCATTCAGCAGTCTTATCACAGTTGGAAAGAAGCTGTTCCCAAATCTGGCCGTACGAATCTTCAAGCTCCTGAACCTTCTCCCGGAGGCGACGGACAAAAAGTGTGTTGGCTGGGTGTGTTGTGTCCTTGATTATCCTGGCAGCACTGCTACGACAGAGTGCGGTGTAAAGTATAATTATGAATGGAGAATTAAGAGTTTCAACAAAGATGAAGGTCTTGCTCTATGTAAGAACTAAAATATGATTTTTAAAAAAGATAGGACAGCAGAAACCTGATTGGTTGAGGGTTAGCCAATCAGGAGGGATGGACGACATGTTTGAGTATATATACCACTGGACCAGACATGACTAGGCATTGTCAATGAAGATGGCGGAGTTTGTCATTGAAATGTTGGTTAAAATCGACACCTGGACTCGGCTGGAACCCAAAAAGAGTTGGAAGGACTTGGGTCACGGTTTCAATTCTCAAGCAAATCTGTGCTGTTGGCTTGTGGAAAAATTAAAATCATGGAATGTTTCAATAGTTCAAAGCAATGCAGGACAAATCTGTATGTAATTAGAAAAAATCTTTACCAGATGTGGCAGCTCGGTAGTGTAGCAGTTAACATAATGCTACTAGAGCACCAGTGACCCTGGGTTCAATTCTGTCACTGTTTATAAGGAGTTCATACGTTCTCTGCATGACCACATGGGTTTCCTCCAGGTGCTCTTGTTTCCTCCCCATTCCAAAGATGTCCAGGCTATTGGTTAATTAGTCAGGTAGCACGGGCTCATTGAGCCAGTAGGGTCTGATACTATGCTGTATCACAAAAATCTAAGTTTTCCATTGATTGTCAAATCCCATGCCAGTTGTATAATGGAAGCAGTGCAGTGCAAGTACCTTTCTCCAGTTTAAAAAAAAATCTAATCCACTCTTTTGGCATTCATGTCTAACTTCTGTGGATATTTGAAGTGCTTCACTTTTCCTGGCTAAAGTGCAACTGGTGTCAGTAACATTAACATGATTGCTTCTGCATGTTGCTTCTGTCAGGTGCTGGTTCAGCTGTGTTGAAAAGCCTGAAAAAATAAGCCTGTCTCTCGCTGATTTCATTGTATGGAAAATGGGGCCATCATGGTGGTATTGTACTGGTACTTTTGAATTGTCATAACTCTTATTTGCTTTTGTTTTGAAAGGGAGAACTGGAAAGGCAGCTTCTGCAAGCAAACCCAATACTAGAATCATTTGGCAATGCCAAGACTGTGAAAAATGACAACTCCTCACGTTTTGTAAGTAAATGGGTCAAATTAAGGGTGATGCAATTCCTGTACCTATCAATGCTGTGTAGTGTATTGTGTGTACACTTTGGTTCCAGTTCAATTCCTGATACAGCCCTAACTATTCAGTTTGATGTGTTGCTGCAATGCAAAGGGAGTACTGAGTTTTGAGAAGGGCAGATAGGACGTATGTAGCGTAAAAAGAATGGGTAAGCTCTATTTTAGAATCTGTCCTCTACCTAAATTGATCAAAGCAAAGAACGAGTTTTCTTTTATCATCCTGGAGCCTTTTGCTGTGTATAGCCTAGTTTGCCACATTGACATGTAGATTACCTTTCTTGGGTAATAAGCTGAAAATGTCTAAGTGCTCATACACGAGGTACTGCAGGCTGGAAATCTAGAGCAATACACACAATGTGTTGGAGTAGCACAGCAAGTTGGGCAGCATCTATGGATGGGGAAAAAACAGTTGACCTTTTGGGCTGAGATCCTTCATCAGTGCACTTAGTGTTCTCTTTAAGTGTGCATCTTTTTAGCTGGGAGTTGATTTGAGGTGATTTCTCCTGGTTAAATTAAAAATAAATAAATAAAACTTTCCCTCCCTTTTTCTATTCCCCACCCTGGCCTTTCATCTCTTCTCGCCTGCCTTCATTTCCTCCTGGGCTTCCTCCTCCCCTCTTCCCTATGGTCCACTCGTCTTGTCTGTTAGATTCCTCCTTCTCCAGCCCATGACCTTTCCCGCCCTCTTAGCTTCATCTATCACCTTCTAGCTAGGCCCCTTTCCCTTGTCCCACTTTTTTATTCTGGCATCTTCCGCCTTCCACTTAAGGCCTGAAGAAGGGTCTTGGCCGGAAACATCAAGTTTTTTCATTTCCATAGTCGCTGACCAAACTACTGAGTTCCTCCAGCATTTTGTGTGTTTCTCTTTGGATTTTCAGCATCAGCAGACTTATGTTTATTGCTTCTAAATTACTTTTTCTGAATGTTAGGTATAATTATCAATTGGCTTAGAAGTGAAACTCAGAACTTCATTTTTGAATTACTAAAGTTCTATCGAGTACAGTTTTTGAAACTGGGTAAATGTGGGCCATAAAGCTTTTTATATTGTGTGTTTAATAATAGTTATGCTGTTATCTTTGTGTAGTGCCTTTTAGGGCATTAAGGTCGTCCATGAAGTATCATTGAATGATATTGTACACTAACTCATAGATTACAAGGCCAAATGGTCTTATTTGTAGGTTTTAAGGGGCATCGTAGATGAAGAAAAGTCTAGAGGTGAACTTGAAAGCATCATAGCTTTAGCTAAATACAAAAATGCTACAGAAGAACTTGGCAAATCAGGCAGCGTCTATGAGGAATGAGCAGTTGATGTTTCAGGTGGGGCAAGGAGTAAAAGCTGGTAGGTGATGAGTGAGCTGAGGGAGATGAAGTAACAAGCTGGGAAGGGGTAGGTGGAAGGGGTGAAGAACTGAAAGAAGGTATCTTTTAGAAGAGGGCTGTGGATGGTGGAAGTAGAGGAAGGGGGTGATGGGCAGGTGAGGAGAAAAGGGGTGAGAGGGTAGCCAGAAGGGGGTATAGAGAAAGAAGTAGGGAGGGAGAGAAATTACCCAAAGTTGGAGAAATCAGTGATCATGTCTCATTCTGTTTGGGTTTAAGGCTACCCAGATGGAATGAGGTATCGCTCTTCTAACCTGAGTCTGACACCATCAGGGCACTAGAGATGGCCATGGGCAGGCATGCCAAATGAAAATAAAGTTGAAATGAAGTGGGTGGCCACAGGGTGATCTTTCCTTTTGTGGTGGATAGGACAAAGGTACTCGACAAAGTAGTCTTCCCGTCTTCATTGGGCCTCAACAATGCAGAGGAAGGAGCACTAGATACAATAAATAAACCCAACGGGCTCTCAGGTGAAGTATCTCCTCACCTGGAGAGAATGTTGGTGAGGGAGGAGGTGTAGGGTCAGGTGTAGCACATCATGCTTGCAGGGTTAAATGCCAGAAGAAAAATCAGAGGAGGGACGAGTGGACATGTGGATATAAGGGGATGTGTGGGATAGAAGTGCTGAGCGGTAGGATCCAGTTGGAGGTGGCAGACGTAGCAAATGCTATGCTAAGTATAGAGGCTAATGGATAGTAGGTAAGGATAATGGGAAGTGGAGGATTGGGTGAGGGCAACATTGATGGTGGTAGATCGGAAACAGTTTGAAGAGGGCCTCTCAGATTTTCTAGAATGTAAAGTCTCATCCTGAGAACAGATGTGGTAGAGACAGGAGCTGAGAGAAGGGAATAGGATTTTTTAGTGACAGGATGGGAAGAGGTATCGTCAGGATAACTGGAAGTCAGTAAGTTTGGGGGGGGTGGGGGGAGTGTCAGTGGGTTGTCTATCTTCAGAGATGGATGCAGGTATGAGATGGACCAAGTAAATTTAAAGCCAGGGTGGAAGTTGGAGGCAAAGTTGATGAAATTGACTTCAGCTTGAGCGCAGGAAGCACCACCAATGCAGTCATCGATGTAGTTTAGAGAGAGTTGGGGAGCATTACCAGTGGAGGCTTGGAGCATGGACTGTTTTACATAGCCAATAAAAAGACCCGCATAACCGGGGCCCATGAGGGTGCCCATGGCTATACCTTTTTGGTTTAAAGAAAGTGAGAGGAGCCAAAAATTTGAGGGTAAGAACCAGTTCCACCAGACAGGAGTGTTGGTGGAGGGTAAGGGATTAGGTCTGGTATGCAAAGAAAAAGTTTTGAGGCCTTCCTGGTTTGGGTTTGGGGGGAGATGTTCTGTGGGTTGGAAATGTATGCAACCTGGACATCCGTAGTGAAAATAAGTTGATCTGGACCAAGGAACCCGTAATTGAAATGAGTAAGAGGATGTGAAGTGTGATGGTTGTAGGTAGGAAGGGACTGAACCAAAAGGACAAAATGAAGTCAACTACATGGACTTGAATTCAATGGGGCTGGAGCAGGCAGAACCATTGTCCCAACAGGCCCAGTTAAGTTTGTGGATCTTGAGTAGGAGTTAGAAATGAGCAGTAGGTGGATTGGGAACAGAGGTTGGTGGCATTGGATGGGAGATCTTCAGAGTCAGATCGGTGATATTGTGGGAGACAATGGCCTGGAGTTCCTTGGTTTTATCCTATACAAGGGATAAACTTGAGAACTGCCATCTTGCTTCAGGAAGTAAGCTTTTTCTACAATCACAGGTGTCAATTGTGGTGAAAATTTGGGTCCAGATTGAAAGAGCATGATTATTTAAGCTTCCAAATCTAGTTTGGTTTTTGGCTATATTTTTTAATGAAATAAAAGCAATAAGGTGGCAAAGAATTTAGCTTAGTGTTTGTCCTTGAGTATGGAAAGCGAAGTGATTTCATCTGAATGTTCCTACAACAAAGAAAACAGTTTTTACTTTTTACCATGTTCAGCCCAAAGATTGGTTATTTGCCAAAATTTGACTTTGCCCTGGGCACACCTTTGATTGGCCATGCATGTTTGCTATTTACCTAAAAGGGCTAATGGTTATAAAAACTATTTATTCAGGAAAATTGGAAGTCTTGATGTTACTTGACAATACTAAACATTTTTATGTGTATATTTCTAGTCAAGAAATGGCGCAATAACTTAAGCACCTGCTTTTCAAAAGCAAATCCAATTTAGAAACCATGGGCATCACTACTGTACTTTTATTCTTTAATGGCCTTTGGTTAATGATTTGAAATTTTATTTGGCCAGTGGCAAGAATAATAATAATGTTCCCCATCTAGTTTGATGCTTGACCTATGCTGCTAAATCAACCGAGTCTCATTCAGTTTGGGAGATTTTCTGTAAGCTGCAGTTGATCAACTATCAGATGACTAATCTTGATTTTATTCCTGACCTGTTATCAGTATTCATTTATTAATTGGGCTTTAGTTACAAATGCAATCAATCAGTCCTTTGGCCAAGTATGGCTTGTGGAGGAGGTGGGGAAGAGGGAAATTAGTGGCTTGACTTGTTTGAGTATGAGTGAAGGTGCATGCTCCTTACAAGGGATCATTAGGACGACCATCACACACCTCTTATATCTACTGAGCAGCTTTGGAGAGTATGATTTCAGAGACATCACCATAACTCTGCTGTAGTGACTGAAGTTGATATGAGACTTTGGCTGTCAAATTGTCATGGCAAATCATTTTTTTTGAATTAGAGAAAAATATTTTTTGCTTTTAATTTTTGCCAGTTTAGTTACAGCTTGCCACACTATTCCAGTATTGTTTTAGAAACTGGGTTAAAGAAAAATAACTGGATGACAAAATGAGCTTAGCTCAAGATTTAGTTTATTATTTTTAGGCATAGACAAGTAATTTCAAAATGAATTGTTAACTTTATTATGCAGTGCTCTATTTGCAGGAATCATATTTTTCTGTTTACCTAAATGATGAAGTACCATTTAAATTGGAATGTACATTAGTTTTTAGTCTTGTGGAAAAGCCAGCAACGTCTTGCATACAACTTTGAGGGAGCAAATCCATGTCTGGCAAACATCTTAATCATGTGGTACCATTTGGCAGGTAAACATCGATATGAGTGACTTTTAGACTGAAATTAATAACCCGGATTGCAAAAGATAAGCTTGGATTCATCCAATCTTTGCCATATTTGGAGCTTTATATTACAAAAAGGATTTGTTTGCTGAAATATTTGAGGCTGAAGTGCTGTTTCCAGAATAATTGATCCAAGATCTTTAAAAGTGTGAAATGCTAAGAACTTTGTAGCCAAAGTTTAAATATTTAATCAAAAACAGGGCAACTGCAAATTATTCATGTTGTCGGACTGTGCTGTGATTCTGTGTGTTTTTTTTTCATAAACACAGGGATATTGTTGGAGCTTTAGAAATGGAAAGACCCATATTTCCAGCCATGTTCCCTTCTATATAAAATATATATATATAGAGCAAATGGCTGATTATCAGATGGAATTGGTAAAATAAAGTGAGAATTTATCAAATAGCAAATTATACTTCGGAGGGGGAGAATTTGAATGACCCGTAACAGTTGATGCATTTTCAGTTCCTGAAACTAAATTCTAAAAAGTTTATTACTCTTGGCCTAAAAAAATTCAAGTGCTGACAGAAACAGATTTGAGGGCAGATAAGTAAAATGCAGATAAGTAAATAGTTACACAACAGACATGGTTCTCCCTGTTGACATTTCCAGTCAAGCATCAGTTTTGGCTTCCAGCGACCTTCCCCCGAGAGACTGTTTGTTAGGATTGAAATGCTGACTGGGTTGAGAACACACATCTTGTTTCATGCTGCATTGCAAATCAGTGTCCACCCATGATCAGCCAGATTCTTCAGTGGAAACAGATTATCTAGTTAATTTTCAAGTTGCTGTGTCTATGCATTCTTCATTCACGCTTCCTACTAGAGTTGTCTCAGCAGAGAATTTAAGATCTAATCTACATCAGATCTGATCTGTGCATAGCCATCCATAACCTAACATGTCCCAAAAAGACTCGACTGTGTGGCAGGTGTCAGAAAACAAATTCAGGTTCTACTGGAAAAACACAAGACACTGCTGATGCTAGAATCTTCAGCAACAGTCTGCTGGAGGAACCTGGTTGAGCAACAACTGTGGGGAAAGGAATTGTTGACATGTTGGGTCGAAACTCTGCATCAGCCTTAAAATGTGTGTGCATGCAGGGGCAGATGCCCACAGTGACAGTCTGCAGAGAAAAAGTTTCCAATTGCATATACAGTTGCAAGAAAGTTCATGAACCCTTGAGATTTTAATCGAGCTTCAAGTTGGAGATCATAAGAAAGAAATGGTTCTGTTAGGTTGAGGGCAGGGTTGCCATGGTGATGCACTGTTTATGAATATATCTGGCTGATGGATTAGTGGGAATTGCTAAGGGGAAAGAAAGACATTAAAGCTGTGCTTAGATTGTGTTTAGCAGTCGTGGAGAGCTGAAACGAAAAGGAGCATGTTGGAAATATCCAATAAATCGGGAAGTGTTCATGAAGATGGGAAAAAGCGAAATAACATTAATGGTGGGTAACCTTGCAGGAGAACTTGCCAGTTCTGACATAAATGAACAATGTTGCCTTAATGTAATAGACCAGCAAGCTGCAAAATGGATGGAGAGGGGCAATATACCCTCTAATTTGTAATGACCAGTATGAACAAAAATCTTGTGCTGTGCAATTTTTTTTGCTCAGTGACACCAGCAAAAACACACTGAATAATTTCATTAATAAAAACAGCATAAAAAAGCCAGTTCTAACATCTGTAGACAAATCATAGCAAGCTCCATGTTGTTAACGGGCCGAGACCCTTCTGAGTTTCTTCCATTTGTAGACAGTCTCTCTTACTGTGGACTGAAGAATACTCAGATCTTTCGAAATGCTTTCCTAGCCTTTTTCAGCTTCATGCATCTCTACTACTTCAGTCCCCTGAAAGTTGATTTGAGGCATGGTGCATATAAACAGATCTTTCCAGAGAAGAGAAGGCTCTGTCAGTAACCTGACTTTGAGTCTTTTCATGGGGCAGGGCACCTCTACAACTCACACCTCCAGTCTCATCTCATTGATTTGAACACCTGACTCCAAATAGCTTTTGCAGAAGGCATTACCCCAGAGGTTCACGCACTTTTTTGAACCTAGGCTGTACTTGTTTAAATGGTGTATTCAGTATTGATGAGAAGTCGTACAATTATTTGCATCTTATTAGATTAAGCAGATTGTGTTTGTTTATTTTGTGACTTAGATGAAGATCAGACCACATTTTATGAGTAATTAATCTAGGAAACCAGGTAACTAAGGATTTACACACTTGCAACTGTACTTCAATTCCCTCCCTCACTTCCATTTATCAATATGAGGTCTTCATCTTTCTGGGCACATTACAGCCTGTATTGATAATGATTTTGAGTAACCCATTCTCTGGGTTTCTATTAGAACTGGCCAGTTATGATGCACTATTATCCATCTGTAATATTGTAATAATGAAGCCTGAGCATTTACAACATTGTTTCCAGTTCTCTATCAGCTCTTACCTGCGTTTCACTACTTTACTTTGTTTTATTTCTAATACTACTTGTTAATACATCATCCGGATGGCTATTAGAATCACCTGGGCAACTATTGCCCCTCTTTCACGAGGAAGGCTTGCTGCGACAAAACCATTCTACCTGAATGGTTAACTGTTTCAAGCGTTGTCAGTGCACATTTATTTTGTATTTTCTATCATTGAGCTGTCCATTCTCTATCACCTTATGGTTGTTCATTTCCTACCATCCCGTATTTAGTGAAGACAATAATCGGGTCCACAGTGGTCAGTGCTGCTGCCTTGCGGTTGTAGACTTGGGTTTGATTAAGTTTGTTCTCTCCAACTCCAGGGTATTTTGTTTCCTTCAACATGCAAGTTACAGTAACCATTACCCTACCAGTGTGCGAGGTTTAGGTTTGTAGGTTAATTAGCTTACCTCTCAGGAAGGGTGACGGGGCAAGTAAGTGGGAAGGAGATGATCATTGATGGGAGGAAAGACTGAAATAATAAGTCTAGGCTTAGCATGGATGAATGTGATGAGCTTGAGAGCCTGTTTCTATGCCGTACAAATCAATGATTCTAAATGAATAGATTCTTTGTCCTATTTTCCAAAAAATAATTTTTGTACAGTGATGTAAAACTGTTTAAAATCCAACAAAATTGGTTGTTGCTTTTTAAGCCAATTATATGCTACCAGCTGAATCTCTAAATATAGAAGAGAACCTTCTGTAAGAAGACTTAATTCTATTCTAACTTTTGCATATTTCAGAAGAGGTTTTAGAAATGCACCTTAGAATTACTGGAATGTACTAACCATTTATAAATTTCCATTCTGTAAGGCATTAGTGCCTATGCAAAGAGTGAGCTGTCATTGTTTAAGACTACTTACTGACATCTTTCCATTTTAAAACATGAACATCAGAGAGAAAGCAGAGTTGTTCAACCTCTGGAGAAAATGCTTGTTCAAAAAATACTTCTGGCCTTAACCCTCTAGAGATCTTGCATTTATTGTGCCAGTTTCATTTTATAGCTTAAGCAAATAATTTTGGGTATGAACTTGCACTGGGACTGCAAAACAGTGTATAACAAGTTGGCTTGCAATATACTAGTACATTGTATTAGGGTATTGAGCTTTAGACCTGCATAGGACTGATGCTAGGATCATTACAACAATCCAGGTTTGATATTGCTCATTACTATAAATTATCTTTTAGTTATAGTTGCCTTTCTGGTGTCCAATCATTGGTGGTATCCTGTCAGTTGACTAACAATATATATTTAATGTGTTACAATGATGATTCAACAATTTGCAGGCAGCAATGCAAGTTTCATGGGTGTTTAAATTTCTTAATAGTACTGTCTCAAGTGTAGTGGGTGTTAAAATAGATATGACAACAGCTGTCATATGTTCCCGGTACTCTGAACAATCATTCTTAGCCAACTATGAGATTTGTCAGAAGGAATTTCAGTACTTGGTCTTGAGAGGAAAGCAAAAATGTTATACTTTTGCAAATCCTTAGCTGTGTGTTTGTAATAATAACCAGATGGAGTAGAATTGCTTGTGCAAGAGCACTTCACCTCCATCTCCAACCAGCATAGTGTATTTTATCTTTGTACTAATACTTTCTCATACTGAAGTCATAAATTAAGACTCAATGGTTATCATTATTTCAGAAGTCTGCGCTTTTTAACCAAGGAAAAAAAAAATTGAGGAAGGAGAAAGTATTAAAAACACCAAGAGTGCTGGAGGTGAATTCTTTAGCTTTCCATGAACCCTAGTACCAAAAAACAAATTTAGACACTTCAGCTAAACCTAATGACTCGAATGGTAATGTCAGTGAAGATAATGCCTCAGTGGGGCTGTGACAATTATTGTCATAAAAGGCAACATTTAAAGCAAACAGAATGGAAAGATGTTTTGTTTTCAGGAATTTTTTAGAATTCCTATTACATCCTTAAGAGTTTACGGAGATTCGGCATGATATCTAAAACTTGTGAATGTGTAGTGGAGAGCGTAGTGACTGACTGAATCACAGCCTGGTGTGAAGCACCAAAGCCCTTGAAAGGCAAATCCTACAAAAGGTGGTGGATTCACTCTAGTGTTCACAGATAAAACCCTCCAACCATTTAGCACAGCTGCATGAAATGCTGTCGTGGAAAAGCAGCATCCATCATTAGAGATCCTCACCACCCAGGCCATACTCTTTTTTTCGCTGCTGCCATCAGGTAGAAGGTACAAAAGCCTCAGGACTCAAAAGCACTAGGCTGAAGAACAGTTACTGCTTCCCCCACCCCCAGAACCATCAGACTTTTGAAGAAAGGGGTAACTACACTCACTTGCCCATCCCACGAGCAATGGTTTCCTTTTAAGTACTCCTTCATGTTCTTGTTATGTATTGCTATTTATTTATATTTGCTTCTGCACTTCAGGAGATCTTTCATTGATCGCATTGTAGTTACTATTCTGTAGATTTGCTGAGCATGTCTGCAGGAAGATTACCGGTAATCTCAGGATTGTATATGGTGACAAATATGTACTTTGACAATAAAATTTACTTTGAACTTAAATGCTAGAGTAAACAGATAATTGGCCACCTGACTTCAAAACCCTGGGGAACTCTAAACTTTTTAGCTTGGGTTAAAAAACAGTTAAGAAAGTACTCATGAAGTGAAAATGTCTTCAGAAGTTTAAAACTATCTATATGGATAAGCTAAAATGTCTCCCTTTTTGAGTGTGTTGGGATTCTGAGTTATGTGAGAACTTTTTCTTTTGAGTTGTGCTTAAGTAAATGTTCAGCCATTTACTGAGTTTTGGCTGGATTTCCACTTTTAACTTGTTGAGTGTTTTGATCTCTAGTGAATTTTTTAAAAAAAACATAGCACTAGGAAGGATTGTTGAAGAGATGCATTGTTTCTCTACCTCAGATTAAAAGAATCATCCATTTGAAACTGTGGCTTGGATAACCGCAAAGAAATGCTTTTCGACGTAGTTGGGTAATGTGTAGTAAATCAAAGTTTGCCAAAATGTAGCCACAAAATGAATTGGTTTATACTCTGTTGATATTCATTCAGTGTCTTGTCTTTTGTACTTTAAATTCCTCTCCTCTTCTACCCTTCCTCCCCTTTCACTTTTTATTTACTTGCATCCTTGTTCTTTTCTGACTGACTCATTAATTTCTCCACTTTTCTTGTCACCCCCCCCCCCCCCAGACAGAGTTTCTGCTGTACAGCACTCATTAAAGTATATTCTTTTAAACATGGTCTTCTGGGAGCCATCAGAGTAGCTCTTGATTTAAGTTACTCAGAATGAAAACAATCTAGTTCCAAGGCAGCAATGACTTCAGTCCTCTATGGACTACAAATCAGTAACAGAAACACGTTCATATGTTGTTCCGACGCTGCTACTGCTGCTGGTACAACTCTGTTGAAGAATTTTAGAATGTTATGGTTCACTAAGAAGTTTAAATTCAGGAAAGCAATTTTTTTAAAGTATTTTTAATTAAGATTCCATAAACCACATCGGTCAAGCCAGTAGTATTGTATCACATTGGATTCGAGTGATACTTTTAATTGTCACTGTTAATGGAAGCGTGATACAGGTTTTTTTTTAAAAAAAACTATAACTTAAACTGGGGAAAAGGGTGGGGAGGTAATTTGATAGACTAAACTGTTTTTGAATTGAGTCTAACCTTTTGCCATTGTCTTCTATTTTCTGGCAAAGAATTTCCCGGTTCTGCAGTTCACTCATTCTCTGGGGTGCTCACTTTTGTGCATGACCTTGACTTGTTAACTTTTGGTAACATACAGTACATGTTACCTGGTTTCAGTGAGGTAGTGCAAGTATTTGTCACAGGTGTTTGTTCCTCTTGTTGGCTTCAGTTAAGTATTTGAACTTATTATGTCAGTGTTTATTTTGGAATTTTCAGAAATGAACTTATGACTTCAGTAGAATGTGTTATACACATTTCCTCAAGTTTGGTGCAAATTCTATTACATTGATTAAAATAATAAGATCATAACTTCAATAAAATGTTTTCTTTCTTGCAGGGAAAATTCATTCGAATCAATTTTGATGTCACTGGCTACATTGTTGGGGCCAACATTGAGACCTGTATCCTCTTCACGGCTGCATTTTTTTGGGAGGGTACTGGCAGTGGCATGCTGTGGGGTTACATAAAATAAAATGTGGTCATGTCTCTATTTGTGTAGGGCATTTTTAGCACTGATCTAGCATACTACAGTATAATGGAGAGTGTGCAGAGGAGATTTACGAGGAAGTTCCCTCGATTGGAGGGCATGCCTTATGAGAATGGTTTGAGTGAATACGGCCTTTTCCCCATGGAGTGATGGAGGATGAGAGGTAATCTGATAGAGGGGTACAGGATGAGGAGAGGCATTGATCGTGTGGATATCCAGAGGCTTTTTCCCAGGACTGAAATGGCTAACAAAAGAGGGCTTAGTTTTAAGATGCTTGGAAGTAGGTACAGAGTGGATGTCAGGGGTAAGTTTTTACTGCTGATGGAGGCGGATAGAATAGGGTCTATTAAGAGACTCTTGGATAGTTACATGGAGCTTGGAAAAATAGAGGGCTATGCAGTAGGGTAATTCTAGAACAGGGTAAATGGTCAGCACTGCATTGTGGACTGAAGGGCCTGTTCTATGTTCTATTAGCATGCTAAACTGTATTTGAATATTATGGTATGAGTGGAGGAAAAAGCTTTAAATACCCTTGCAACTTTGGCATACACTCACTTTCAAATCAGATGAATTTTTACCCAGCAGCCATTCTTGCTCTTTTGGAAACCCTGAAAACTAAAGAAAAATGAGAAAATGTAACTAGCTGAAAAAGGCTGTTATATCTTTTTGGTTGAAGTATAATAACGAGGGTTTACATAAAGCCGTTTATTATATCCCAGTGGAATATAATGGTCAGTTATATGCACCATTGTTTAAGAAAGATGTAGTGTCACGAGACATTGCGGAGATAGCTAAAATAATGGAGTGTGGGAAGTCTGCAGTGTGGAGAATGTTGACTGGATTTTTTCAGCAGCAAAGACGGCTAAAGAAATGCGATCAAAATTGGTTTCGAAGTAAATTTGAAATGGTTTCCATTGGCAGAAGGGTTGAAAACCACATGCTAATTTAAGAGTAACTCTGAAAAGAAGTAAAAGAGGAAATGAAAGGAAAATTCTATGCAGCAAATTATGTTCTGGAATTCATTGCTGCAAAGATGGTTGGAGCTGATTCAAAAATCTCTTAAATGCAAGTTGAGTTTTTGTTGCTCTAATTAAATCCTTGAATAAAATTGACGTGGAATCCCATTTAATATGAAAGATTCTAATTCGTGCTTCAAGTTTGAGTGGAATAAGTGGTTAAATATCAATTTTAATTATGTTCATTACATATTAAATGTTCATTTTGGCTTAGTGGGTTTTCGTTGCTGGGCAATTGTGGTCTGGCTTTTCACATGGCATATTAAAACATTGTTTAGCTGTTCAAAATTGGTTATGAAATTATGAAATATAATTTAGTATGTAAAAAATTGCTCAAGTAAAGGACTTTGTAATCTTTACCTTCTAAACTCAATCATACTGGTCTATTAAACTTTGTTTACCTGTGGTGGGCAATTTCTAATTGCAAGTAGTGTATCAATGATTTGATAAAGCTTTGATCTGTTGAGCCCAAATTCCTGATTTCTTGTGAAGCTCTAAAATCAGCTGTTCTTCCTCTTGCTGTCACCTGCACAAAAATCTACTTGGTTATCAGCTTGATTTTTGTTAACTAACTTATAAATACACATTTTTATGTAAGCAAGTGTCCCCTATAATGCATTCAGAACTGTTTGCATTCAGCACTGTTTTGGCAAAGTTTGTTCATTAGGGTTAAGGAGATAGCAGATATTTGTAGTAAACACAAGGTGGTGATTGTGGGAGATTTTAATTTTCCACACGTAGACTGGGAAGCTCATTCTGTAAAAGGGCTGGATGGTTTAGAGTTTGTGAAATGTGTGCAGGATAGTTTTTTGCAACAATACATAGAAGTACCAACTAGAGATGGGGCAGTGTTGGATCTCCTGTTAGGGAATGCGATAGGTCAGCTGACAGATGTATGTGTTGGGGAGCACTTCGGGTCCAGTGATCACAATAGCATTAGCTTCAATATAATTATGGAGAAGGACAGGACTGGACCTAGAGTTGAGATTTTTGATTGGAGAAAGGCTAACTTTGAGGAGATGCGAAGGGATTTAGAGAGAGTGGATTGGGTAAAGTTGTTTTATGGGAAGGATGTAATAGAGAAATGGAGGATCTTTTAAGGGTGAAATTATGAGGGTACAGAAACTTTATGTTCCTGTTAGGGTGAAAGGAAAGGTTAAAGGTTTGAAAGCACCATGGTTTTCAAGGGATATTAGAAATTTGGTTCGGAAAAAGAGGGATGTCTACAATAGATATAGGCAGCATGGAGTTAAGGAATTGCTCGAGGAATATAAAGAATGTAAAAGGAATCTTAAGAAAGAGATTAGAAAAGCTAAAAGAAGATACGAGGTTGGTTTGGCAAATAAGGTGAAAGTAAATCCGAAAGGTTTCTAGTTATATTAAAAGCAAGAGGACAGTGAGGGATAAAATTGGCCCCTTAGAGAATCAGAGTGGTCAGCTATGTGTGGAGCCGAGGGAGATGGGGGAGATTTTGAATGATCTCTTCGGTATTCACCAAGAAGAAGGATATTGAATTGTGTAAGGTGTGGGAAACAAGTAAGGAAGTTATGGAACCTATGACAATTAAAGAGGTGGAAGTACTGGCACTTTTAAGAAATTTAAAAGTGGATAATTCTCCGGGTCCTGACAGGATATTCCCCAGGACCTTGAGGGAAGTTTGTGTAGAAATAGCAGGAGCTCTGACGGAGATCTTTAAGATGTCATTAGAAACGGGGATTGTGCCGGAGGATTGGCGTATTGCTCATGTGGTTCCATTGTTGAAAAAGGGTTCTAGAAGTAAGCCTAGCAATTATAGACCTGTCAGTTTGACATCAGTGGTGGATAAATTAATGTAAAGTATTCTTAGAGATAGTATTAATAATTATCTGGATAGACAGGATCTGATTAGGAGTAGCCAGCATGGATTTGTGCGTGGAAGGTCATGTTTGACAAACCTTATTGAATCTTTTGAAGAAGTTACGAGGAATGTTGATGAGGGTAAGGCAGTGGATGTAGTCTATATGGACTTCAGCAAGGCCTTTGACAAAGTTCCACATGGAAGGTTAGTTAAGAAGGTTCAGTTGTTAGGTATTAATGCTGGAGTAATAAAATGGATTCAACAGTGGCTAGATGGGAGATGCCAGAGAGTAGTGGTGGATAATTGTTTATCGGGATGGAGGCTGGTGACTAGCGGGGTGCCTCAGGGATCTGTTTTGGGCCCAATGTTGTTTGTAATATACATAAATGATCTGGATGATGGGGTGGTAAATTGGATTAGTAAGTATGCTGATGATACTAAGGTAGGTGTTCTGGATAATGAGGTGGGTTTTCAAAGCTTGCAGGGAGATTTATGCCGGTTAGAAGAATGGGCTGAACGTTGGCAGATGGAGTTTAATGCTGAGAAGTGTGAGGTTCTACATTTTGGCAGGAATAATCCAAATAGAACATACAGGGTAAATGGTAGGGCATTGAGGAACGCAGTGGAACAGAGATCTAGGAATAACAGTCCATAGTTCCCTGAAGGTGGAGTCTCATGTAGATAGGGTGGTGAAGAAGGCTTTTGGAACGTTGGCCTTTATAAACCAAAGCATTGAGTACAGAAGTTGGGATGTAATGTTAAAATTGTACAAGGCATTGGTAAGGCCAAATTTAGAATATTGTGTACAGTTCTGGTCACCGAATTATAGGAAAGATATCAATAAATTAGAGAGAGTGCAGAGACGATTTACTAGGATGTTACCTGGGTTTCAGCACTTAAGTTACAGAGAAAGGCTGAACAAGTTAGGTCTCTATTCATTGGAGCGTAGAAGGTTGAGGGGGGATTTGATCGAGGTATTTAAAATTTTGAGAGGGATAGATAGAGTTGACATGAATAGGCTGTTTCCATTGAGAGTAGGGGAGATTCAAATGAGAGAACATGATTTGAGAGTTAGGGGGCAGAAGTTTAAGGGAAACACGAGGGGGTATTTCTTTACTCAGAGAGTGATAGCTGTGTGGAATGAGCTTCCTGTAGAAGTAGTAGAGGTCAGTTCAGTTGTGTCATTTAAGGTAAAATTGGATAGTTATATGGACAGGAAAGGAGTGGAGGGTTATGGGGTGAATGCGGGTAGGTGGGACTAGGTGAGATCGGCACGGACTAGGAGGGCCGAGATGGCCTGTTTCCGTGCTGTGATTGTTATTTGGTTATATAGGGTTTTGTCCACATCGTGGTGTAGATTGCTGCAGATATTCCATATTTTGATTGAATTAACGCATCATGTTTTCGTCATTGCAATTCATTCAATGATTAGACTTGACTTTGACAAGATCTTCTGGAAAAATCCCGCGCAATACGCCAAGCAAAGGAAGAACGAACATTCCACATTTTCTATCAGCTTCTTTGTGGAGCAGGAGAGCATCTTAAATGTAAGTCAGTTCTGTTACAAACTGAGTGTATTCTGTACCCTCTCCCCAGCTAACTCCCTGGCAATCAAACCATTTCTACCTTTCTGTGACTAGTGGAAAAACATTGAAGCTAGACGAAGCTAGACAAAGCTAGCTATGTCAGAGCTCATCAAATATATGACTTCTGCTTGGGTACAGAAGAGTATCTTGTGATGGGTTAGAAAATCAAGGGCAGGCATGGTTCAGGAACGTTAATCAACATTTCTTTCCAAACATCATTGGTAGTGAGACATCTGGGATTGATTTTTGACTTGATTTTAAGGCTTTGTTCTCTGAAGTGGTTGCAAAATACACAAGTTGGAAAGTTTACAGTCTTTGCTAAAATTAGATGTTATCCATTATTGATTTGCACGAAATTTTCTGAACAATATGGAAAGCATCAATGCTTAATTTTTATAATGCAAATACTTTGGCTGCTTTGAGAGAACTGGAATGCTTTAGTGTTGACCCACGGCATAAAGTTAAGTAAATACAGTTTTGCAATGTTTGGTCACTTAAATTCATATTCTATTAGAATTTTTATGGGTGTTGCAGGATGATTTGTATCTGGAATTTCCTTCATGTTTATTTTTATTCTAATTGCTTAATAAGTTAAGCACTAACCATACAGACTAGGTTTAATTCTTTGTCAGTGCTGTGTTGGCTCCTGTTGGCCTTAACTCTCCAACTAGTAAAGAGGACCCTATAGCACACAGTGAAGTTCTGCAGGACTTTCAATGTTAGTGTAAGGGCAAAGGTAATTGTTAATAGCACCCAGATTTATGCATGCCAGGTTGAGTATGAACTAGCAACTGGGCCTCGTAAAACTCGGACAAAAATGTTAAAGAAATGGCAAGGTTGCTGCCCGATGCTACACAAGGTGCAGAAAGGAACAACTTAGCTGGACTAAGTTAAGTGTTTTGGCTGTTGTAGCAGACGATTGATGTGAATCTCAGTAAAGAAGAAGCAGAAGAAATTTGAGCATGTAGTGAAGCTGAAGACCTTTGGTAATGATCATTTGCCTATACTGAAGTTCTTAAAGATGACTGAGAATAGGTATATAAAATCGAGATATAGACAGGAAGGACTTATTTCTCTTTTGGGGGTGTTAATAATCGGGGCTTGTGGATTTAAGTTAACTTGATACAGTTGTGGGGGGGGAATAGACGGAGGTAGTGGTAAGGGCAGGTATCTAGAACTCGCTGCTCAGAAGCACTTTCAAACTTTCACCATGCTTCAAGGTACCTTGTTGTGGCTTTGAAGGACTGAGGTTAGGAGTGGGAATTGGCATTAACCTCTATTTCTGATTTTTCTTTTCAATACAATTTAAATTTGATTCTTGAATGGTCTCATTTAATTCTGCAAACCTCTTCTATGTTTTGATAATGTAATAGTTAGCTTTCCTCTGCTGATCTCTACTGCTCAAGTGTTTACATTGGTTTAACAGGTTGAGGTTCAAATCTGGTTTCCAATGTCAAAAAAAGTTTATTAATCTGTTAATATAAAACTGCTGAATATCTAGAATCTTGAGCCAACCCATCATTACTTGAGAGGTCATTGCAAAATGTGAGATGGTTGGGGAGGCTTGTTTAGATTGTCAACCTAAAATGTATTTTATGGAATTCTTTGTATTTTGAAATAAATTATCCCCCATTCAAAAATAAATATTGCTGGAAGGATCCTGCACTTTCTGCATTACACTCTTAATTTGCAAGTAGTCATTAGTATGAAATATTGGAAGTTTAAAAAAAAAGTACTTTTACATTCAGGTGATCTGCTCCTCGAAGGATTCAATAACTACCGGTTCCTATCCAATGGGTATGTTCCCATCCCTGGGCAGCAAGAGAAGGACAACTTCCAGGAAACCATGGAGGCAATGCACATCATGGGTTTCTCCCATGAAGAAATCATGTGTAAGATGCTGCTGGCTACACTTATAAGCAGTGTTAAAGTTTAAACTAGTCTATGGGTAGCTGTGTGGTAAGAAAACAATGAAGATTGATTTTTAAATGAAGATTCTTGAGAAATGAGAATTTAAGTGGGGCAACATTGTCTGGTGGCTGGTTAACAAATAGAGATCATTGTTAATAATTCAACCTAGTGAACTTAGTCTTAAAATAGTTTTGGTTCATGTCAGAAATTAGTGTAAATTTTGTGTATAAATGGTTCAGTAACAAACAATGTAAATTGGCAAACCCCCTGGAAATTTTACGTTTACAATTACTTGAACTGCCTGCAAATAGCACAACTAATGAAAAACACTGCTTTAGATTTTAATTACATTTTCGTCTTGTGGACTTAAACATTTATTGATATCACACACTTAAAATGGGAGAGAAGAAATAGACATGCTTTGTGCACTAGTTATAGTGCATATGGAAAATCTTAAATGTAAAGATTAAAGTCAATGTATTAACATTGTTTAGGCATATTGTGCTCTGGATTTATCATCTGAGAGAAATGTTTTGCACATAAATTAAATGATTTTGAGATGCAATTAATACAAGTGCAACCTCAAAAAAATTAATTCCATTTCTCTCTCAATATCTCATTATTTTCCTGGCTTAGTGATCTCATACAGAAAGATATTTCTGATACTTTGTACAAGCAATTAGGAAAACCAGTTAGGAATGGGATTAATTTTCCCCTGCAAGCTAAATAGATTTGAAATCAATAGTTTGATTTTGAAAATGCCGGAGTGTTTTTTCATGAATCATTTGGCCAAAATAAATTTTTATAAACTTTTTCTTTTTATCAAGAAAAAGCTAGAAAGATTTGGTAGGCCAGCAGCATAGACCTGAAACGTTTACAGATTGGCTGACATGAGTATTCCAATTTTGTTTTTATTTCAGATTTTGTCTAACTTTGTTAGTTATCCCTAGAACCTAGTTTCTGTACTTCATTGGGAAATAATGCTAATTTCATTGTGTTGACACTTGCCCCAAGCTTGCAGTGTAATATGGGAGTTGTGGCTTAAAGATGAGAAGGAATTGCTATGGAAAGTAAGCGGCTGATCATTAATCTCTTCAATGCAATAATACAGCACGTGATTGAATGAAATAGTCCAACTCTTAGTGTAACTTTAGCCATTTCAATGTATGAGCAATCATTAAATATGCATATAGGCAGATATAACGGGTCAAACTAAAAAGATGAAAAAATGCAGTTCAGGTGCATTATTTTCTCCTTTTACTGACCATTCTTTAATAGCATTGTGTACAAGATTATATTGTGTTAATGTTTGTTCAGTAGCAAAGTATCAACATCAAACAGTACTACTGGATGGGCAAGCTTGCTTACCTGGCATGAACTGTGTAGAATTTGCCAAGCCTACCTCCCCAGATGAATATATATTCACTCTTAAGAATATTCAAATATTTGACATTCTGATTCCATTCCTTTTTATTTTAACTTGTAGTTTCCGATGTTTGTGTAGCCAGTGTTGCATGTATGTTTTGGATATACATGCAAGACATTTTTAGCCTGTGATGACCCAAATGTTGAGTGTTAAATACTAGAATAGTTCTGCTATGTTGTGCCTTTGCAGGCATGGTTTGTAAAACGGTAAGTTTCGAATATACCACCCCAGAGTGCCACATAAGTTGCAACAGTGCTATTGATCTAAATGAATACAATAGAACAGTTTGGAAAGCACTATAGCTGTAAAGAGTGAAAGTACTTAGAACAGTTTAATCTTGTAAATTTTTTTGTGCTTAAGATTTATTTTGCTCAAAATACTCAATTAGCAAGGACACCATTTCTCTTGAGGGAGTGACACTGTTTAAAGTTGTACTCATATCTAGACTATTGCATTAGGTGCCCGGTGCTTTTAACTTTTTGTGAAGAGTGTAAACAGTTTGTCTATGATCTGAACAAGAAGAAAGTGCTTTTGCTTTGCTTGGTTTGACTAATATTCCAAATTCTGTACAAATCTAATGGTGCTCCTGCCAACCCAGTACACTGCCTCACGTATATCACAAGATTTTGTTTTCGTTGTTAAAAGCGGTTATGATTGGTTGGAATGATAGATTTGAGGGAAAAATCTGGGGACTACACCATGTCATTATTTAAATTAACTACAACTTGCTATAATTTGTTGGATGGTTGATTAAATTGTGTTATATCCAATTCCATGATAATTGTTTTTATTGTCACAGCAATGCTGAAGGTGGCCTCTTCAGTACTGCAGTTTGGAAGTATTGTGTTTAAGAAGGAAAGGAACACAGATCAAGCATCAATGCCAGACAACACTGGTAGGTTACATCTGTTCATCAAGATTGTCAACATTAATTCCAACACATGGGTGTTAAGCTATTTGCCATTTTTGTAATGCAGGTAAAAATTTCCTCATGGGTCCAAAGGTATCTTGGTAAGAACAATTACTGTGGCTGCCTTGTGCTTTCTGTAAGCTCTTCACATTGTAGCCTTGGTCAAATTGCATCCTTTATCCAAAAGCTGCTAAAACTATTTGAAGTTCTATATCACCACATTGGCTGAATTAGGTGACACATCAGTGTAGAGATCCAACCAAAAGCTTCAGTTCTTCATTGCTGGAAGAAAATTGCTCCAAGTTGCTCGAAGAGAATTTTTGGACAAAATTTTTAATCAAATTCAAATACATTCCTCAGATTTTAAGGGCAATAGCAGACAACATCACTGAGCAATTTTTCCCTTCATATTTGTAAAAAGAAATAAAAAGAAAATTGTTTTTTGAATTTTAAGGACTTTGGTTAGACCACCTCTGTTTTAAGGTTATGGCCTCCTAATTATAAAAACAACTGGAAAAATGAAAACTTTTGGGGAAAAATAGTCAAAGCAAAAACCTCCAGAAGCACATGATAAACCTGCCTTTAGGGAAAACTAACATCTGAGCAATTAATATTTTGAAAATTCTGATGAGCTATGTAAGATTGACATTTGAAACCTCCAAGTTAAGGCCCTAAATGATAAATCCACACAAATCTCTATATCCAAGAAAGTGTTAAAATGTGGATCAGACCACAGGATTAGAGGTAAATTTAAGGGCAAGAGTAGATGTGTGAAGGTGAAAGGAATAGAAGGATGTGTTGATGGAATTAGGAATGTGGGATGACTTCCAGCCATAAACTGACATACCGTGCACGCTAAATCATGGCATCTTTCAGTTAAGTTCTGTGGTGTTACACCGGTCATCATTGCATACAGCTTTGTAGCACTGGAAATTATCATTCACCCGCAATGTCTCCAAAAATCATCTTTGCCTGTATGTCTACATGTCCTGTTTCCTTTGTCAGAAATGCATTGAAGTAGAGAGCACCACACCTTTTAAATTGGACAATAGTCCATGGTTTAATGACTTCCTCCATGAAAGAATTTTGCCTAAGCACACCTTGCTTTTTGCTCACGCATATACACAATATACTTAGCTGGGTATCAGAAGGCAACTGCTGCTAGTATGATAGTTAATACCTAAGGGGAGCAGAATATCAAGTTGGGTTGGGGAATGGGGTGAAAATAGCAGAATATGTGCATAGTTGTATTTCTATTCTATTCCAAATTTTGATGGCTTCAGGCTTCCATTGAAGTTTTATCAACAAACTGGCCTGTTTTTTTTTTGTTTCATGCAAGTCTCCAGTTTGGAGTATTTTTACTTTCAGTAGTTTGCCTTCCATATTCAAAGCTAAAAATCAAAGGGAGGGTTTATCCTTAATTACCAAGTCATTCTTCATAATGATAGTGTACATGGGAAAACTTTGCTGGCATGCCTGATGAAAGGGGATTTATATTTGGACTTGCATGGAATATTATGAAGTCACTTATTTCAAGTACGTTATAGATTAATTAATATCCTCTTAAGCTGCTCAGAAACTGTGTCACCTGCTGGGAATGAATGTAATGGAATTCACTCGTGCTATACTCACACCACGCATCAAAGTTGGCCGAGACTATGTTCAGAAAGCGCAGACCAAAGAGCAGGTACAGTTGAGGCTTTTAGAGACGCAAATGAATTGAAGCTGCTGCTTTATGTGGCTGTTTTTTTTTAAAGAATAAATGTTTTTGATTCAAGGCTGACTTTGCAATTGAAGCATTAGCAAAGGCTACTTATGAACGCCTCTTCCGTTGGCTTGTTCATCGCATCAACAAAGCTTTGGATAGAACAAAACGACAGGGAGCTTCTTTCATTGGCATTTTGGATATTGCTGGTTTTGAAATCTTTGAAGTAAGTCCACTTTGACTTTCTAAAATCCTATCCCTTGTTTCCCAATAGTGTCATAATGTAGAAGACTTGACTAGTTTTCAGATAGACATGAACACAATGGTATTTTAGTTAGCTTAGTTCTGAGCTTGACTGGGTGGTGAGGAAAATGATGTTGGGACATAATACTGGAAGTGGAAGTCACAATACATTCCCAGAATTAGACTCTGATAACTTTGAAGGCACTGTGTTTGAGGTGGGAACAGAAGGAATGAAAATAAAAAAAGAGAACTTGGTGACAATTATATCTTTTGCAAAGGATTTGGAAACGCCTATCCAGTTGCATCCTTGCAAAATTCAGTTTCCCCCTTTAATCTTCTAACTAGTGGATCATAAGGTCCCTAGTGATGAAATCATGGGTGGCACGCTCTGGAAAACCTCACTTTTGATATCTGCGTTTAAAACTGGTACAAGCAACTTCTTGAAGGAAATGAAGAAATTTTTCTGCAATAGAAAGCAGTGGCTGCTCGCATTTGCTTCGGGTGATTCTAATCGGGATTGTGAATTGTGGATATTTGGAAGGACGTTGGAAAGATGATTAGTGATGAAACAATTGATACTGATCGATAAAACGGGATTGGGGTTTGAGTTGGGTTTGCTGCTAGGTGAGTGTTAGGACCTTCCTGTTATTTTTGTGTGTTATATTTGGGCTCAATAGACTGAACAAAACCTGAAACTCTTTTTATTGCAGCTTAACTCATTTGAGCAGTTGTGCATCAACTACACCAATGAAAAATTGCAACAGCTGTTTAACCACACCATGTTTATCCTGGAGCAAGAGGAATACCAGCGAGAGGGCATCGAGTGGAATTTCATTGACTTTGGTCTGGATCTTCAGCCTTGCATTGACCTCATTGAAAGACCTGTAAGGATAAGAATTCTGCACATTCATTAGTTTCATAATTGCTGCTCAAGTAGTTATAACTTAGCAAATTCTCCTGTACTTCATTTGGAATAAATTGACCAGGTTATAGCAGATTAAGGCAGGTTATGAGGACATCATTAACAGTAGGGAGAAAAGTAATAAAAGTTCCAAATAATAGAAGCTGGAAATGGACATAAGGTCAGGGGCAAAGTCATATCATTTGGAATTTGCCCCATGCCCTTTCTAAACTTGCAAATGAATTCTTTTCACATATTACTAAATATTCAGGACTTCAAACTAGTGTATACCCTTTAGCCAAACAAAAAGTTACAAGATTGTCCTTGTCTTTGTCCTTATCACTCCAATGGAGAAGCAATTTCCGGACACCATTATCTGCAAATACTTGAAGGACATCAAAATGGTTTTTTTTAAATAAAAGTCCAATCTATGGTTAAAAATCCTGGAAGATTTAAACATTCCTAATAACATTCTGTAAAGAAAATGTTTTGAAGGATATCAAACCAACTTCAATCCGTTAAGTATTTACTTGTTTTGGTAGGCAAATCCTCCTGGTGTGTTGGCTCTGTTGGATGAGGAATGCTGGTTTCCCAAGGCTACTGATAAGACATTTGTGGAAAAGTTAAGCCAAGAGCAAGGTACTCATTCTAAGTTCCAAAAGCCAAGACAACTCAAAGATAAAGCTGACTTCTGCATCATTCATTATGCCGGCAAGGTACGTCTACTAGATGGAATGCTAAATATTGACAATATTTGTTTGCAATTTAAATTGAAAACCATAAATGGATACTTGGGTCAGACAAATGCTTCAAGCTGCTTTATATAGGTATGATTTTTAGAATTATGACTTCACTGGATTGTAAGCTTATTGGAAGAGGTGCCAACTTGTTTAAATATAATTTCTTGCCATGCCTTGGCACAATAGTTGTATTTTAAGCATTAATCATGCCCCAAAATGAACAATATTATCTGGCTTTGCCTTGGGTAGGAAGCTTGCCCTTTGTTTGTTCGTTCTTTCTTTCTAGACCCAGTGTAACAGTTGCATAAAAATACTTCCTTTGCAACTTTGGACGAGCATCCCTTAAAAGGAGTTGTTTTTCACTTTTAGTGGATCTGTAGATCACTATTAATTTTAACAACTTTTTTTTTCCCTGCTCAAGGGCTTTGACCTGGTCAACTTTACTTCCCAGCCCTAATTACTCTTCACAAAGTAAGAGGTTTGCTGAAACGACAATTCTGAAAGTAATTGAAAGGCAATTGTATTGTGGGCCTGGAGAGACCCTGCATAAGGAAAAATCTAATGTACTTATGGTGTTTGTGAACAAAATGGATTCAGCTGTGTGGGGTTTACCTTGTGGGGGGGGGGGGGGGGAATTCCGGTTAAAGCAATTACAGATATTCTTTCAAGGTGCTCCGAAATGCAGCATTTTCCAGAAAGCTGTGGAAATGTATTCTGCGGAGTTATTTTTAAGTACGTCACAAGTGTGGCGCTAGGATTGGCACGTTAATACAATGCTTTACTGCACTAGCAACCCATATTCAATTCTCACCACTGTCTGTAAGAAGTTTATGCATTTTTCCCTGTGACTGCGGATTCCTCCCGGTGTGTTAGTTTCTCCCACGTTCCAAAGATGTACATGGGTGCAATTGGGAACCATGGACTCGTTGGACAGGAAAAGCCTCTTACTGTGCTGAACCTCTAAATAAAAAAAAAGTATCCATAATGGCAAATAATCTGTAATATTCTTCTGCTAGGTGGATTACAAGGCAGATGAATGGCTTCTGAAAAACATGGACCCTCTCAATGACAATGTTGCCACTCTCCTGCATCAATCATCAGACAAGTTTGTAGCAGAATTGTGGAAGGATGGTTAGTAGATTTATTTTTCAGATTTCATGAAACTGGTACATTTACTTTGCTTTAAACATTAAGCTATTAGTGCAATAATTGCATTAAGTTTGAAGTACATTTTAGTTTTAGAATTTATTTTCATTGTTTATCAATTTTCAACGTGGTTTTGGACTGTGTTCTGAATAATTTTATCATTCGAATTAGGAAAAGTTCAGAAACAGGCTTTACTGTGAAGAATGCAGAATAAAGTTTGGTGATTAGGTTAAAGGCAGGAAGGATTAAATATCGAAGGATACAGTGCCTTGAAAAAGTATTCACTACCCACAACTATTTCACATTTTACTGTCTCATTTTCTCTACTTAAAATATATCAAAGTAGGATTTTTGAGCTAATCTACAAAGTATTACGCATGTCAAATCAAAAGAGAAATTCCAAAACCTGTCAATAACTTACTAAATAATTAAAACCCAAAGTTTAGGTTGAGAATGTGTTCCTCCCCTTTGTATTTAAAATGCTGCCTTTCCTCAGGTACAATACTATATATTACCTTAACAAATCACTCAATTCGTTGATGTAGAATACCTGTTTTCGATGAATTCATAAGAATAATTGCTCAGTCTCTGAAAGGTCCAACAGAATGGTAGACCGTCAACAGACCAAACCAAAATGAAGACAAACGAGCATTCCGGGCAAGTTGGGGAAGTAATAGAGAAGCACAGATCTGGGGAAGGGTATAAGACCATCTCAAAGGCTCTGAATAAACCTGAGTTCAGTGCAGTCCATTGTGGAAAAGTGGTGGGGGGGGCGCGGGGATGTGAAACCAGAGCCTCACTGCTCAGGCCAAACCATCCCTCTAAACTTGGTCGCTGGGGAAGAATTACACTTGTAAGAAGCTACTGTAGTTCCAACAGACACTGAGTGAGCTGCAGGTCAGTGGCTGTAACTGGAAATGAAATCCATGGTTACACTATCTCTAAGGCCTTGCATTAAAAAGGGTATTTATGGAAGAGTGGCAAGAAAGAAGCCCTGGCTTTTATTAAAAAAAAATCATATCCTTGTCCATAAAGACTTTGCAAAGTGTCACTTGGAAGATACTGTCAAGAGGTGGAAGAAAGTCTTGCGGTCAGATGAGACTAAAGTGGAACTTTGTGGCCTCAACACTAAGTGGTACATGTGGATCAGCTAGATAATGCCATCCCTGCTGTAAAGTATGGTGAAGGCATCATGCAATGGGAATGCTTTTCAACAACAGGGACTGTAAATCTGGGCAGGATTGCAAGGATGGATACTGCTAAATATAGAGATCCTGGATAAAAACCTGCAAGCCTCTGCCAGAAAGCTTAAACCGGGGAAGAAGTTTGTCTTTCCGCAGGACAACGACCCAAAGCACACTGCCAGAGCAACCATCGGTGGTTCTACATGAAAACTGATGCCCTTGTGTGACTCAGAGTCCTGATTTTGAATGTATTGAGCATCTCTGGCAAGACCTCAAGATTGCTGCTTGCTGCCACTCCCCAACTAACCCGGCACAGCTGTAGCAATTTTGCAGGGAGGAGTGAACAGATCTTGCTCGATCACATTGGCAAAGCTAATGGAGACTTGGCCAAAAAGACAACTGCCTATAATAGCTGCAAGTGGTAGTTCAACTAAGTACTGAACAAAGGGGTGAATACTTTTGAACTTCAGTTTTTTAATATTTCCCGCTTGGTGGAGCAATAATATCAGCACTGGACTTTGGAGCGAAGGTTCCTGAGTTTGAATCCAAGTCCGGTTGAGCGTTGAGCTAGCCACTCGGCCTCGTAAAAACAAGAATAGCTTGCTATGGAAACACCGTCATGATGGTGCCCCGATAACTCCACTGCCGAGTTAAGGGTTATTCTTCTTTTGAACATTTAATTTTTCATGCTTTAAAATTTTCCCTGTTTTTTTGTGCTGTACTGTGGGGGAAGAGAGGAGCATGTGTCTTGCAAATAAAATTTCTCAGTTAAGTTGATCAAAATCTTTGAACAAATGGTTGGTGGCTGAATACTTTTCAAGGTACTGTAGATATGAGATTACAGATGCTGGAATCTGGAGCAAAAGGCAAACTGACAGCAGCTCCAGGTCAGAGATCTGTAGCAGTGAACGGGTAGCTAACATCTTAGTTTAGCTCATGCTGGAGTGGTGAAGCAGACTGGCCTAATGTGCCGAATGGCCTACTTCTGCTCCTTTGTCTTGTGATCTTGGGTCAAGACATAACATGACAAGTTTATTGTCCACCTACATGTGTATACAGCTAAATGAAACAACATACAGCACGTAAAATAACAGATTTTTAAGCGTTCTGTCGATATACAAGTTGACACAAAGTGCATATATGACATGCAATTAAATATCACAGCTAGTGGTGTTCTCCTAAATGTGTACTGGGTGGTAGCAGGGTATTCAGAAGCCTCAGTCTGGGGGAAGAAGCTGTTACCCAGCCTTACAGTCCTTGTTCTAGTACTGCGGTGCCTTCTGCCTGACAGAAAGTCGGGAATTGTGGGTTGGATGGGAGGGGTCCTAGAAAATGCTGTGGGCTTTGCAAACACAGCACTTCTGGTGTAGGTCCTGGGTGTTGACCGTCTTTGCCTCCAAAGATGCCACTGGACCCACTGAATTGCAAATGGTAAAGGATGATGCAAAGTTGAAGGAGGGGGGTAATGAGATGAATTGTAGACTGAACAAGTGTTCCCCAAAGCACTTGGCCAACTTTTTTTTTTAGAAAAGGCCAAATCAGGAGGTGGTAATACTGTACAGATTGAAAGTGAAAGGAAATTGCTGTTTTACCCAGGAGGTGTACTTGGTGCTTTGGTGGAAATGAAAGACAAATGGCTTGTGATTTCACATGAAATCACTGAGAGAGGAGTGTATTTTGGGGGTATCATAGGGGAAGTCAGTCTGGAACTCTGAGGGCAGAGTATGTGCTGTGTGGCAGAAGATACGGGGAATGATGCATGTATTTTATAGGCTGGAGGGATGGCAAAAAACTTGGGTTCTGAGCAGCAGGTGAAAATGTTTAGAGAATGAAACAAATGTTATTAAGAATTATCAGTTATACTAGAGTTATCTTTAGAAAATCCTTTCATAAGACCTAAAGCTGGGAGGTCTTGCTGGAGGCAAGGTGGGAGGATTTGTAGTTGAGTTAGATGAGTGATGTTTAGGTTGAACACGGATATGGCAGCTTGATTGCACACTGAAATGGAGATGAAGAATGAAATGCACTGTGAAGGTAAATGCTGGCAGCAAAGTTGATGAAAATGGTTTAAATGGGGCAAGAGTACGAAGAAGCATAATCTACAGACGCCATCTAAGTGACTTTCCCACGAAAAGCTACTTCTCTTAGGCATTTCAATGGTATGTTTGGCTTCTACAAGACTAAAGCTTTGTTCCAATTAAGTTTGATGGAAGCTTGAGGAATGCTGCCATTTGGATTACACATATTACAGATCCCTAAACTTGAGAATTCAACAATTTTGACATTTAGTCACTTCATTCGTGTTCTCCATTCCTAATTTAGATATTTCAACTCTGTTCCTTTGAACATGGTTCTGGTGATATAGAGAACAGAAATGGGCTCTCTGTGCCACTACATCTATGCCAACCTTTTCATCAATCTATGCTAATCCTGCATTAGGTCTGTGTCCATACGTGACTTTTACCGTGCCAAGTGCCTGTGTTAATGTGTTTTAAACATAGTAGTTGAATCAGATTCCATTGTCTCTGCCAGTGCATTTCATTTAGTGACCTTAAACCCCTTCCTCTCATGTTAAACTTATTGTTTTGTTTTTGATTCCCCTACTGTAAGAAAAAGATTTCATCTACCACTCCTGTGCCTCTTATAAATTGTATCACCTCCTTTCATCTCCCAGCTTTTCCTCCGAAGTAATCAAGCCTAATCTTTTCCCCATAACTGAAGTCCTTCATTGCAGGTAACATCCTGATGAATCTCCTCTGTACTCCTATCCAACACAAACCTCAAAGTTCCTTCAACGTGGGGAACAGAATCACACACGATACTTCAAGTGCAGTCTAACTTTGTAATGCTGCAAACTAGAATCCTATATTGTACCAGTTCTGGACTGACTGTGTTTCTCGTTCCCTTACCACTGTTCTTCCTTTTCCATCTTCCTCTCGTATTAACCTTTAAAATCCCCAGTTGAATCGCTGTCACTCATTTGATGCTTCTTGACTCCGTATTAGATAGATAGATACTTTATTCATCCCCAAGGGGAAATTCAACATTTTTCCAGTGTCCCATACACTTATTGTAGCAAAACTAATTACATACAGTATTTAACTCAGTATTAAATATGATGTGCATCTAAAATCACCCTCCCAAAAAGCATTAATAAATAGCTTTTAAAAAGTTCTTAAATAGTTTACTAAAGTGCATTGAGTGGTAACTTAAGCTCAGTCCTAACCCTGGCACTTTAACATGTCTTGTCCCTGGTGGTTGAATTGTAGAGCCGAATGGCGTTGGGGAGTAATGATCTCTTCATCCTGTCTGAGGAGCATTGCATTGACAGCAACCTGCCGCTGAAGCTGCTTCTCTGTCTCTGGATGGTGCTGTGCAGAGGATGTTCAGGGTTTTCCATGATTGACCATGGCCTACTCAGCGCCCTCCGCTTTGCCACCGATGTCATACTCTCCAGTACTGTGCCCACGACAGAGCCCGCCTTCCTTACTAGCTTATTAAGACGTGAGGCGTCCCCCTTCTTAATGCTGCCTCCCCAGCACGCCACCACAAAGAAGAGGGTGCTCTCCACAACTGACCGATAGAACATCTTCAGCATCTCACTACAAACATTGAATGACGCCAGCCTTCTGAGGAAGTACAGTCGACTCTGTGCTTTCCTGCACAGGGCATCTGTGTTGGCAGTCCAGTCTAGCTTCTGGTCTAACTGCACTCCCAATACTGTCAATTACTGTCAATTAAGTCAATTATTGACTTCTCAATATTTTGCTCCATTGTATTTATCTTTTGCTATGTACATGATCAGTGGTTTAGTTAGTGCAGCATGAAGGGCTGTATGATCTGTTAATTTTCTGGTGATCTTTGTTTTTGTAACTCATGAACTTTCACACTGCATAGATGCAACATGTCTCTTCAAAAATTGTGAATTATTTTTGCAGTTGACCGCATTGTGGGTTTGGATCAAGTAGCTGGCATGAACGAAACTGCCTTTGGTTCTGCATACAAGACGAAGAAGGGCATGTTTCGCACGGTGGGACAGTTGTACAAGGAGTCCTTGGCCAAACTAATGGCAACTCTCCGTAACACTAACCCTAATTTTGTTCGTTGCATCATTCCAAACCATGAGAAAAGGGTAGGTATATTTCCAGAAAGGGGAAAGAGCATCCCCTGCAATGCCATTGCAAAAGGTTACTCGTCATGTAAAGATATTTTAAAGGCGACTTATCTGTGTGGCTTTCACAGACTGAAAAATGTAGAATGCAGAGTCCTTGTTCAAGATGGGAATGAGTCAAAAAGCAGGAAACTAGTTAGTTCAGCATCTGTTGGGTAAATGCTGGAGTCTGTAATCAAGAAAGAAATATGCTAGTCTTCTAGGAAATGCAGTCAAACCAGGAGAACATGAATTGTCTTTCATTAAACCTAATTCACTTAGTGCTATAACTGTGTGTAGTTTGCTCACTTTAGAAATGTTGGCAGTGTTTAAAGGGCAATTCATGAAGTCACTTAATGCAACTAGGATTTTGCTGATATCCATGGCTTCGTGTTTTGCAGGCGGGAAAGTTGGATCCTCATTTAGTTCTTGACCAGTTACGCTGCAATGGTGTATTGGAAGGAATTAGAATCTGCCGTCAAGGTTTTCCAAATAGGATTGTCTTCCAGGAATTTAGACAGAGGTAATGTCAGATTGGGTTGGGGGAGCAGTTAAAATCAGTGACTAAGTGTGTTCTTTAATTTGTGTAATAATGAATTATACATGTACTGTATCCATTTGTTTTGAAATGGGTGTATCAAATTGACTCAGTTTGATCTTTTTTCTTGTAATTCTAAAACAGTGACGATTGGTATCATAATTGATAAAGGTCTTGCCTGAAAACAATTTCTCTCATTTGGCTGTCAAACCAGATTGGTCCAGTATATTTCAAACACAAAAATTCTGCAGATGCTGAAAATCCAAAGCATCGTAAACAAGATGCTGGAGGAACTCAGCAGGTCAGGCAGTACCTATGGAAATTAACAAACGGCCGCTGTTTTGGGCTAAGGCCCTTCAGGACTGGTTAGGAAGGAGGAAAGTGTCCAAGTAAAAGGTTGGATGCAGATTGGGAGACTGTTTCACTGAACACCTACGCTCTGTCTGCCAGAGAAAGCAGGATCTCCCAGTGGCCACACATTTTAATTCCACATCCCATTCCCATTCTGATATGTCTATCCATGGCCTCCTCTACTGTCAAGATGAAGCCACACTCAGGTTGGAGGATCAACACCTTATATACCGGCTGGGTAGCCTCTAACCTGATGGCATGAATATTGACTTCTCTAACTTCGGTTAATGCCCCTCCTCCTCCTCTTACTCCATCTCTGATATATTTAGGTTTTTTCCCCCTTTTCTCTCTCTGCCCATCACTCTGCCTGTTCTCCATCTCCCTCTGGTGCTCCCCTTCCCCTTTCTTTCTCCCTAGGCCTCCCGTCCCATGATCTTTCCCTTCTCCAGCTCTGCATCCCTTTTGCCAATCACCTTTCCAGCTCTCAGCTTCACCCCACCCCCTCCGGTCTTCTATCATTTTGCATTTGCCCCTCCCCCTCCTACTTTCAAATCTCTTACTATCTTTCCTTTCAGTTAGTCCTGACGAAGGGTATCAGCCCGAAACGTCGACAGTGCTTCTCCTTATAGATGTTGCCTGGCCTGCTGTGTTCCACCAGCATTTTGTGTGTGTTGCTTGAATTTCCAGCATCTGCAGATTTCCTTGTGTTTGCCTTGTTAAAAGGTTGGAGGTGGGAAAGGTTAGCTAGAAGGTGAAAGGTGAAGCTGGTGTGTGGGGAAAGGTAAAGGACTGGAGATGAAGGAATCTGATAGAGGAGAGGACACTGTGGGAGAAAGGGAACAAGGGGGTACACTGGTGGAGGGAATAGGAAGGTGACAAGATAACAGACCAGAGTTAGGGAAAAGAAGAGTGGAGGGGTAAGGAATCTGACACCCCTCCCCCCCAACTGCAGGGATTGCTCAGTCTGTGATTCCCTTGTCTATTTGTCCCACCCGACTAATCTGCTCCCAGCATTTATCCCTGCAAGCGGCCAAAGTGCTGTCTATTCACTCCCTCCCTCACCTCCGTTCAGAGCCTCAAACTGTCCTTCCAGATGAGGCAACAGATCACCTACAAAGTCGTCTGTTGTGTCTGAAGCTCCCAACGTGGCCCTGTACGTTGGTGAGACCTGTCGTAAGCTGGGGGACTGCTTCATTGAGCACCTCTACTCCGTCTGCCAAAAGTGGAACTTTGCAGTTGGCCTGACATTTTAATTCAGTTTCCCTTTCTGACATGTCAGTCCATGGCCTCCATTTGTGCCACAGTGAGGCCACCCTCAGGGTGGGGGAGCAACACCTTGTATTCCGTGTGGATACCCTCCAAGCTGATGGCATGAGTGTCCATTTCTCCTTCCGGTTTAAAAAAAAACTCCCTCCCTCTCCCCTTTTCTATTCCCCACTCAGACTTCATGTCTTCCCACCTGCCTAACATTTCCCTTTAGTGCCCCTCCACCTTCCCTTTCTCCCAGGATCCATTCTTGTCTCCTATCAGATTCCTTCCTCTCCAATCTTTACCTTTCCTCCATACCTATCTTCACCTATTACCTTCCAGCTATTCTTCCCCTCCTCCCAACTTTTTATTCTGGTGTCTTGCCCCTTCCTTTCCAGTTGTGTAAACTACCACCTGATATGTCTTTGGACTGTGGGCGGAAACTGAAGCACCTGAAGAAAATCCCTGCAGTCATGGTGAGAACATGCAAACTCCTCACAGGCAGCAGCGGGATTTGAACCTTGGTCGCCTGTATTGTAAAGCGTTGTATAAGCCGCGGCGCTACAGTGTTTTCTTGTTGGCACGTTCAGTAAGTCCAAGGAACGCAATAGAATCATTGAAAGGCTGCACCCAGCAAGATTGTCAAACAACCTATATGGCAAGGACAAGAAGCTGCAAGAGAAAAAGATAATAAATGAGCAATAAATATTTAGAACATGAGATGAGTCCTTGAAAGTTAGTCTGTTGGTTGTGGGAACAGTTTAGTTATGGGGCAAGTGAAGTTATCCCCTCTGGTTCGAGAGCCTGGTGTTCGAGGGGTAGCAACTGTTCCCGCACCTTGTGGTATGGGCTCTGAGACTCCTGTACTACCTTCTTGATGGGAACAGTGTGAAGATGATGGATGCTCCCTCTCTGTAACAGTGTTCCATGTGATTTGGTTGAACTTCAAGTCTTGGCTCTGCCAATCAGGGTAAATTAATTTAACAACCATATCGCACACATCAGGTTGGAAGTATTTTGGTTGATCAGTGAAAATGGACAAATGTAAAAGTCATTTAATCTAATCTTTCTGCATGTTAGGAACAGTGTAATAGAGCCAATGTTTTGAAGTTTTTTCATGTGAATTTGCTTGGTAGTAAACCAAGCTGTTCACATTAACGTAACAAGGTATGAAGTAAGGATTACTATGTGGAATTATCAACTTTATACTGTTCAAAATTATGAAACTTGTAAATTGACAGACTTTAAAATTAGATGAGGAAATGAAGAGGATTTTCTAAAAGCTGTGTGTTTGTAAGCTGCTTGTTTCCTTTCCAGGTACGAGATTCTGACCCCCAACTCCATTCCAAAAGGTTTCATGGATGGCAAGCAAGCCTGTGAACGAATGGTAGATAAGTTTTTTGTCATTATGATCGAATTTTGAAATTGCAACTAAAAAATCAACATGAGCTTTTTCAAACCTTAGACAATACCTATCAATATATTAGAAGCTATTAAAATGTCTGCTTTTGCGTTTCTTTTTTTTTTTTGCAAAATTTTCGCATTGATCTTCTGTTTGATTTATTAATTTTAGGGTAACTTACTAAACATTAGAAAGCCTTTTCTGATTGGCTGCCAGTGACTAATAGTGTTCCATAGGGATCAGAGTTGGGACAAGCTGCTTTTCACTTCATTTGTCAGAGTTGAATAATGGAATTGATGGCTTTGTGGTCAAGTTTGCATCTGATAACAAAGATGCGTTGTTCTGAGGGAGCAGGAAGTCTGCAGAAGGACTTTGACATAATAGGAGAATGGACAAAGAAGTGGCAAACAGAATAGTGTCTTGGAGCGTATGGTCATGGCCTTTGGTAGAAGGAGTAAAGGTGTAGACTATTTTCTAAAAAGGGAGAAAATAAAAAATAAAATCCAAGGTGCAAGGGGATTTGAAAGCCTTTGAGCACGATTCCCTAAAAGTTAATTGGCAGGTTGAGTTGGTAGTGAGGAAGTCAAATAGAATGTTAGCATTCATTTCAAGAGGACTAGAATATATAAACATTGATGTAATGCTGAGGCTTTATAAGGCACTGGTGAGGCCTCACTTGGAGTATTGTGAGCAGTTTTGGGCTGCTTATCTAAGAAAGCATGTGCTGACTAGAGAGGACCTAGAAAGTGTTTGTGAGAATTATTCCAGGAAAGACAGGGTTATCATATGAGCTCCAGCGTTTGGCACCGGAGCTGTACTCGCTGGAATTTAGGGGAATGAGAGGGCATTTCATCAGATGTTAAAAGGCCTATATTGTGGATGTGAAGAGGATTTTTTCTGTGGTGAGAGAGTCTAGGATGCATCAGAATAAAGTGGTGTCCATTTAGAATGGAGATGAAGAGGAATTTCTTTAGGCAGAGGGTGGTGAATCTGTGGAATGACTTGCCACGGACAGCTGTGGAAGCCAGATCATTGGCTGTATTTTAGGCAGTGATTTCTCAGTGTGTGAAAAGTTATGGGACAAAGGCAGGAGAATAGGGTTGAATGGGAAATGGATCAGTCTTGATGAGATGGTGGAGCAGACTCTGGACCAAATAGCCTAATTCGGCTCCTGTCTTAGTCTTGTGGTCTTGTAAGAGGAAAACTGGATTTAAATACAGATGGTGTGACCGCAATGGGATGAGGGGCCTGTTTCTATGCCCTATAGTTTATTTAGGAATGTATATAAATCCTTGAATTTCTATTGTTTACCTTTTTCGCTTTACCACCAAATCAGATTCATGCCTTGGAGTTGGATCCCAATTTGTTCCGTATTGGACAGAGTAAGATCTTCTTTCGTGCTGGAGTTCTCGCACATTTGGAGGAAGAACGAGACCTAAAGATCACTGATATAATTATTCTGTTCCAAGCTGTCTGCCGTGGATATCTGGCCAGGAAGTGAGTGCTACACATGCCAACCTAATCTTTGTTGCTGTCTGAAATGCTCTCTGGTTGAGTTATACCACAATAACAACCTATCACTCAAAGACGGCAGATGATTTTTGATAATATCTGGAATCTGTTGTGATTGACTTCTGGTGACCAGTACCAAGAGAATCACCTTTTGAACTAACAGTTTGGGTGGGGAGAAAAGAAGTTAGTCAGATTTAGAGAAGAATGGTTATTTCAACTGAATACATGAAATTTGGGTATAACCAAGTCCAAAACCTCCATTTGGTGCAAGTATACTGTGTTCAGAAAAACTAGTCACATAAAATGAATTCTTTCAATGCGGTTGGATAGTTCTTTGTTTGGCTATCACTCAAACCACATTGCAGTGCAGAATGTATGAATCAAATCCTGCCCTTTCCTCAGAAAATTTAAAACACAATAAACTCCTGCTGGTGTAAAATGATCTTTTCATCTTCCCAAGCAAATAACTTGTGTCAAGCGTACTACTGGTTGATTGATGCCATTAACTACCAAGAGAAAAATGTGCAAGGTCACGACAGGTCACGGAGGGAAAACAGGATTGTTACTAAAAATAACATGTTTTCCTGGGTAATTTAATATCACAGCTAGAGATTGGAGCAGGAACTGTTTTCTAATGGATCTTCCGGCTGCTGTGCAAAAATGTCGTATGCTTTTGTATGTTGTATATCATTGTTGTCCTTTGTCTTTCAGTCACTGTGAAAATTGTTTCTTAGGGCAATGCTCCAAGGTTTTTAAGAGTGTCGTGCACAAGAGCTTGTTATGCAAGGGGACAAGTAGATCAGCTTCAATAATGTGTCAGGTTTTCAAGGGTTTCATTAAACAGTACAAAAATATCACTGAAAGCTGTCCAGAATTTGTTAGGCTTTCAGCACATATCATTGGGTGTTTATTAGAAAGCAATACTGTAAATGCTGCACTTTTAGTTGCAATTCGGCATCAATTATTGGATGATCCACGTTGCTGTGTATTCAACCTTTCTAAAGCTTAAGCTACACACTTTCATGAAGTTGAAGGATTTAGTTTTGTGCTTGTTAACTTTTTTTAGATAAGCTGTTCTGTGTATTGAAGCTGGAATTTACAAAATGATGCCCTTAATTAAATTTTATAGAATTCTTCTACAAATTTTCCCTGAACCCTTGAGTCAGTGTTGAAATTATGCAAATCATAGCTTACAAAACATAAAATTATCCATAAAATAAAAACATGGAAGAAATAAATATCAATATAATAACCATGTGTGTCTACCTCTAATAACATAAAAGACTGCCATTCAGCAATATGCTTCACCATTCCCCCTGCCCCCCAGGAAACCTAGATCTGCCCCATTTTTGTGTATACATGTCCAATCTATCAAACTGTTTGTAAGACATGCATTCAAAAGCTGCCACTTTGGCTATTTCTGTGGCCCACTCCTGAAATGATGGTCCCCCCCCCAAGTTCCTCCAACACCTAAGTATAATTTGTCTTCCTTGTCTGGATCCAATTTTGAGAGTGTTTATTCCCAAGTAACCCAAGTGTGTCTCCCAAGACAAAAAGTCTGGGGCAGAAAGGGAGTTGAATACTCGAAACTTCACCAATATACTTAAGTATCATAATCAAAAATTCTTGAAATGATGCCCCTTTTAATGAAGTTTGTACTCCTACCTTCCCTTTTCACCGTGAAGCTGCAGAAATGGGGGGGAACTGAATCTGTGATATGCAACATTGCAGATAGTGTCGGGAGGAGCTTGCTGATTAGCTAAGACCTGGATAGACAAGCCATGCTGTATGCCTTTTATGCTATTGACAACCAAATTACTTTAATCCCTAATGCTCTTCTTTACAGGGCATTCTTAAAAAAGCAACAACAGTTGAGTGCACTGAAGGTCTTGCAAAGGAACTGTGCTGCTTACCTAAAGCTCAGACACTGGCAGTGGTGGCGGCTCTTCACAAAGGTTAGATTTGCACCTTATCTCCATAGATAAAGTAAAAAATAGATCACCCATACTTGCAGATGTTAGTGACTTGCTGTAAGAGAATGAAGTTCAGGATCTTTGAATATGTATTTGATACACTCAGGATCATTGTTTTTATTCAAAATGATGACTTTTCCAAAGACAAAGTACGAACTGAAGCATTTTTGTGTTAGCGTGCTATCCCCATTTTGTTTTGTAGGTTAAGCCACTGTTGCAGGTAACCCGTCAGGAGGAAGAATTGCTTTCAAAGGAGGATGAGCTGTTAAAGGTGAAAGCGAAGCATATAAAGGTGGAAGCAGATCTTACTGCTATGGCAAGAAAGCATCAGCAGGTGTGTAGAGTGTAACGAACTCCGTAACTGGGTCACTTACCAGCAAAGATAGAGAGGTCCGTTGAAGTCTGATGGTACTATTTATAACAGTATTTATTGATAAAAATACACAAATAATATCAATGCAAACATACAGATAATATACATCGTCAATACTAAATCTAAAAAGCGCGGGTATAATAATACTCAATAAGAAATAGCTCTATCGTTATCTAGGGGATAATGTATTGCCGCTGGAAATATAAAAGTCACTTTAGTTCCTTCAAGCTGCAGGCTGCAGCCTTTTGGAGTCGAGAGAGTTTAAAACTTGCCCATTCTTTTTATGATGTCAATCCTTCGGGAGTTGTTGGGGCTGATTTCTCCTTTGTGTTAGCTAAAGCCGTTCTTCTGTGGTAAGGCCCACCAATTCCGAGGCAAATGGAAAAGGACGTGGGCTTTCCACCGGCTTTCGCTATTATGCTGTTACAGGAGTTCTAGCGTTTCTTCTGGTGCGTCTGAAGGGGCTGTCCCCCAGACCCTCTTTTATCCCCACTCACGGGGTCTCGGATGTCAATCAGGGTGGAATGATGCCATCCCCCAACCAGCCCACGTTGCCTGAGGGCTTCCACGAAGCACAGTATTCAATACACAATTCCGTCTCCAAGAGACAATGACCTGTTCCGTGGCTTTGTATCGCTGAGGGCCAGGACATTCTCTCTCATTTCCTGGGTCTCCTGACTCAATAGCGATCTTGCGATTCTCAAAAGGGGGGGGGGGGGCGCATAGGCGTAACAAGAGTCATCAACATAAAGTTGCATGCCAAGAACTTCCAAGTTGTAATGTGACCTAAACATCTAAAATGTATTTTTTCCCCCAGAAGTAACACAAGTTAGAGGAACTAATTCCAAAAGAATAGTAAATTCTGGGAGTATTTTTGCATAGCTTGTTGAAAGTGGCAGAGTAACAATTTTGGTAGAAGCTGGGCCTTGTGGGAAGTTTATTAGAACCTGGGCTTTGAAAGTAGAGGCAAGGGTTAAAAATCCCAAAGGTGATAGAATTGTAAGAGAGTGCAGCTTAAAACTGGAGTACTTTCCAGTTCTTAGTTCATATTTTAGAGAAGTAGTTCAGACTTGCTGATGAGAGTAACCAAAAAGATCCTTGGGATTTCAGTTTTGTAGATAGACTGGAGAAACTGTTCTTGTCTTTGGACAGAGATGATTTTGAAAGGATTGAATGGATATGTACAGTAGATGGTAAGATACTAACCCCAATGGTAGAAGGTTCAAGAACTAGGGGGTGTAAGTGTGATTGCCAAATTGACAGAAATGGCATGCAATATTGCATGCTGAGTTGTTTGGGATTGGAATGCTGTCAAAGGTTGTGCTGGGGGTGTAAAAGCTGAATAGGGGTAAGTGAAATATTTGCTAGGCTGAAGTGGGACTAACTCTTGCATCGAGCCAGTATGGTCAAGTTGGGCTGCATGTCCTCTTTCTATGTTGTACCTATTGTGACTGGCGTTCTGTCTGAAGTGTGACTTGTCACCGAAAGTTTAACGATTTTTAATTCTGCTCTCAGGCTGTTTATATTTGACTTGAGTGAAAAGTCAAAGCATTGAATCCATTTGCTAATAATTTCCATGCTTTGTTCTGTATTATAAAATCTATGGGATATGTAGGAGAGATGGGGCGAGTAAAAAGAGTTAGGGTAGAAACGAAGCTTTTTTTTAGGAGGGGTGGATTTGGATCATTTAACAAAGCTTATAATCATTCTGTTTGCCATTGAGAAAATTGTGATGGGTAGATCCATAATGAACCATTGCACTAGTGAAGTTGGTGGCATGCGGAAACTTTAATACAACATAACTGTTAAGGTTTGTCTGCAGCACAATATAACTTCCGTAGTTGATTTAGTTGGGCAGAAGCTCTGATGTAGTGGTGTATTTTCATTTGAGCTGCCCATCTTGGGGTGAAGGGTTTTGTAAGTGTAATTTGTCAGTCAGTATAACTAATGACATGTGATGAATGCTTTACCTAGATAATTGAGGAAAAGAATATTCTGGCTGAGCAGTTGCAAGCAGAGACTGAGCTCTTTGCAGAAGCTGAGGAAATGCGTGCACGTCTGGCTCATAAAAAGCAAGAACTGGAAGAAATCTTGCATGACTTGGAGGCAAGAGTAGAGGAGGAAGAAGAAAGAAACCAGCAATTGCAGAATGAAAAGAAGAAAATGCAACAGCATATTCAGGTGTGTGCACTGTTGATGGCTTTAATTTTTTATTTTGAAAATTATTATAGGAGGGTCAATACAGGGCATTCTTTACAAACTAATTTTATTGTTTGGATCTGGATTTATGTCCAGGTTCGATGTGAGGTTCCTAATTGTTCATGAATTGGAAGTGCTTGTACGGGCAATTTTGTTGATCTGTCAGTTTTGAGTCCTGTTTTTAAACCATTGGGTTTCAGAATATATTTTCACTGAATCTACAAATTCCTTCAAATTTGAAGTATAAAACTATATCATGCTTAAAGTTCAGTTCTTGCTTCTATCTTCTGCCATCTCCCTAATTTGGAGAACAAATATTCTCAAAGTAGATTTTAAATAATTCTCACTTGTATTCACTTTTACAGATGTTATCTTCAACACAACTTTATTGTTGGGCTTCTAGGTCAGTTGAGGTGAAGCTGTTATGTGCACAAGGCTGAACTTATTGTTTGATAACTTTCTTACCAGGATCTAGAAGAGCAACTTGATGAAGAGGAGGGAGCTCGGCAGAAACTTCAACTTGAGAAAGTAACAGCAGAGGCTAAGATTAAGAAAGTAGAAGAAGAAATCTTGATGTTGGAAGACCAGAATACTAAATTAAACAAAGTGAGTTGCAACATAGGCAAAATACAAAGTAATTTTTAAACTAGGGGGAAAAAACCAGAAAACTTAATTGATAACAATTGCACTTTAAATGATCAGAAAAATGTTCTGTCTATTGAACTGCATTTAATTTGTATTTCATATTTCTAGTAGTTTAAATTTTTACTGTTCATTCATTTTTAACCTTGCCATAGTGAAAGATGTTTTAGTTTTTACTATGTATTGCTTAGAAGACAAATTACCAAAAATTATGATGAGGCTATTGAAATTGGTTTTGTGATGGGATTTTAGCATTTTATTAAAGGATGTTGCTTCATTCTGGTTTAGATGAATTTCCATTCTGAGCTGTATTATTAATGATTTGTGTTCCCTTAACTTTCACTAATAGTTAATAAAGTTGTTGGGAAAGTAGTTGGCTTTGGAAAGTATCAAATCGTTAAATTTGACAAATGATCAATTTAAAACTTGGCTTTTTCTTAATGTGAAAGGAGAAAAAATTGTTTGAAGACAGACTTTCCGAGTTTGCGTCACAACTAGCAGAAGAGGAGGAAAAAGCAAAGAATCTGAGTAAAGTGAAGAATAAGCAGGAGATGATGATTACAGACCTGGAAGGTAAGGGGATCTGATTGAAACAAATAAGATTATTAAGGGATTGGACACACTGGAGGCAGGAAGCATGTTCTCGCTGATAGGTGAGTCCAGAACTAGAGGCCACAGATTAAGAATAAAGGGTAGGCCATTTAGAACAGAGATGAGGAAAAACTTTTTCACCCAGAGAGTGGTGGATATGTGGAATGCTCTGCCTCAGAAGGCAGTGGAGGCCAAGTCTCTGGATGCAGTCAAGAGAGAGTTAGATAGAGCTCTTATAGATAGCAGAGTCAAGGGATATGGGGAGAGGGCAGGAACGGGGTACTGATTGTGTATGATCAGCCATGATCACAGTGAATGGCGGTGCTGGCTAGAAGAGCTGAATGGCCTACTCCTGCACCAACTGTCTATTGTAAGGCAGCAGTGGTCCCATGTCATTCCTGACCTGCTTCTGATTTACTCAGTTTACCGAGGAATGAAATTCAGTTGTAGCTGTGGTGCACATGATACAGCCAGAAGTGGATGCTTCTGATGTGATTAAAATGAAAACTTTTGAATCTGATAAATCAAAGCACAGTTGAAATAGAAGTATTAACAAATTTCAGATGTTACCCATCGGGTCCCAAAGAGGAAACGGTTAATTTGTATGTTACTGAATTAACAATCTTGAGACACAAGCTAATGATTTGGGGCCATGAGTTCAAAACCTTGCAAAGCAGGCTGCGAATTTCAGTTAATTGTAAAATAAAACTGGTTATACAAAATAAAACCAGTAATTTTGGTAATAAAAATCATTCAATAATCATGTGGACCCATGGGTTTCACCCATCCTATGCAGGTGTAGACTGCGATAATGTTATTGCCCCTTAAATTCACTGCGTAAGCCAGTGCCTCACTTAGGAGTAGCTGAAGAAGACAACCCACAGTAGTTTCTTCAGTGCATGCTGGAGATGGGTATATCCTAGGGAAACGGTCATCCCTTCAAAACAGGTTATGAATGGGATGGTTAAAATGCTTCTGGATCCTATAACTTGGCTTGTACCCACCTTTTTTTAAAATGATTGTAAAAATTGTAACAAAGCATAGTTTTCTTGAATTTTTTCTTGCTCAGTTGTTACACTGGAATGTGGGTTGTCACTCTTGCATTCATTGGAACAATCCCAAAAAGTTTTCTGAAACTTCTGCCGTAGCATTCCCTACTGTTTGGTCTCGAGGCATGTTTCATGAGGAGACAGTATTTTTTGCTTTGAGCAGCTGCCTATCTCTTTGTAAATATGACCATTTTTTTCTTACAAAAAATACTTGTTCTGCAAATGCTAGTTGCTTGCAGCAACTTCCAAAGAAAAGCTAGATAGTTAACAGTAAAAATCTAGTAATTTAATTGAAATCTGCTCTGTCCACCTTGGCTGCACCAATACAGGCAGACTAAATGTCCTGTTATTTCCTGTACGTTGGAGTATTGTGGCTTCAGAAAAGCATAAATTATGAATGATTTAGTTCGTGATATGTGGTTGATGGCAGTGGGTCAAGATTCTTTCTTTGAATTCTGACAGACAGAGCCTTCATAATGGGGGAGAAGAAAATATTTATGAATATTCTTCAATAATGCTCTAATTATTCTGTGTAGAACGTTTGAAGAAAGAAGAGAAAACCAGGCAAGAACTGGAAAAATCAAAGAGGAAACTGGATGGTGAAACTACTGACTTACAAGATCAGATTGCTGAGTTGCAGCAGCAGATTGAGGAGTTGAAGATACAATTGGCAAAGAAAGAAGAGGAGTTGCAGGCTGCCCTGGCCAGGTCAGACACATTAAAAACTCGGTTCTCACTGTGGTGTAGATGCAGTGGCATTTGTACTTGCTGCCTGTTTCGCTGCTGGCATTTTGGGCAACACCATTTCCGACTGTGTTCAGGGTTTTATTCACCATGTCAGTAGCTTCCTCTTGGTTTTCACTGTCAGTGATGCAAATCCCAGATGGAGACTCAGGAATACCATCGCCCACAGATGTAGATGGTATCTTCATTGTTGTTTCCGTAACTATTTTATTCTACCAGTCAAGGTTGTTAACCCTGAACTGAATCACTGGGAGGGCTGGTGAACTGCTCTTAGTCTGTCCTCTACCCTTTTGACCTGTTTGACATGGATAACCCTACCAAGAGCCAAAGGATAAAGCCCTGACTCGAACCACATTAGCTCTTTGGGGGTTCATTGAAGCATGCAGGCCTTAAAACTATGTCAAGTTTACACTCTTGGAGGAGTGATGTTTATGGACCATTATTATTTACCCTTGAAATGGTGATAGCGAATTGCCATCTTGATCTGGTATAGTTGACATAAAGACATCGTAGTACTGCATCATAGATCTGGGAGTTGCTGTTGAAGTACCTGTACTATATCTTGTAAATGTGCCCAAGTACTAAGTGGCATCTTCATTGTATTAGTTAGAATGTTAATCAATAGGCCTCTTCGGATTAGACACTGAACAGCTTTTCTTGGAACTGCTGACATTAGCTTAGAGAAGCTACCACTATCCTGTTAGTTGAATCAGGTTTGAGTCTTGGGGTCATAATCTGGTTCTAGCAGCTTAAATCTTTGTCTTCAGGAATGATTGTAATCTGTGTAAAATTGGTTTAAATGGTGTCTTGATCCAAATTTTCCAGCATCCCAGGGGAAATATTGAAGAGTATTTCTACTCCATTTGAAGTGCAGAATTAGGGTGATAATTAAAACCTAAAGCTAGCCGATATGGAAGGTCTTTATAGGCAAAGTGTGGTGCTTGAAGCTCTCCACAAATGGGAGATACCAAATTAATTTGTAATTTTAATCCAAGGCTGAGATTTCTTTTAGATCAAAAGTATTGCTGAACATTAGAACAAAGCAAGTATACGGCTACAGATCAGAAATTGTCCATGTGTCAATGGTTGAAGGGGCTAACCTGCCTGCTCACAGTTGGGCATCCTGTGTTGCTGTGACTGTTATTAAATATTTAGTTTGCACATGGATTCAATCTGCATGAGGAAAGTGGCCTGTTGAACTCTGCAAACAATGTCTGAATTTGAATGATGGTTATAGTGTGGACTTGAATTCTTCTCAGTTTGAATCTTTGGAAAATGTATTAATTGGTGGAAGCACAGTGAATGCTGTGATGGATATTGTCTTCAATCTATGGTTTTCTTTCAGAGGTGATGAGGAAACTGTTCAGAAAAATAATGCTCTCAAACTAATCCGGGAGCTGCAGGTACAGATTTCTGAGCTGCAGGAAGACCTGGAATCAGAGAAAGGTGCCCGCAACAAGGCGGATAAGCAGAAGAGAGACTTAAGTGAGGAGCTAGAAGCTTTGAAGACTGAACTGGAGGATACTTTGGACACCACAGCAGCTCAACAAGAACTGAGGTAATTGAAAACCGTAATTCAGTCATTTTTTAAAAATGAAATATCAATTAATCTGTCTACAACACAAGAAAAGTTTACATTTCAGGTAGCTGAACAGCTTTAGTGTAATCAAAGCAAAATTATTGACTGAGTTTGGATCATAAGACCATAAGATATAGGAGAATTAAACCATCTACCCCGCTGAGTCTGCTCCGCCATTCAATCACGGCTGAATGTTTTTCTCTATCTCCTCCTCAACCCCAGTTCTGGCCTTCTCCCTGTAACCTTTGATGCCATGTCCAATCAAGACCCTATCAATCTCTGCTATAAATACACCCAAGGACCTGGCCTCCTCAGCTGCATGTGGCAACAAATTCCTCAAGTTCACCACCCTTTGGATAAAGAAATTTCTCCACGTCTATTTTGAAAGGGCGCCCCTTTCATCATAACACCTCAAGATTTCGGCTAAGTAGCAGATGAGATTTTTTAAAATTGTAGGAAAAGTGTAGTCCCTTAACAGTTATAAATTTCAAAAGACAGCATATTTATGTGCATAAAGCAACATCAATCATAGGTACTTAAAATCATTTTGTACTTTTTTGGGTAGTATTGAGAGCCAGTTTCTTGCTGTTCTCGTCATTCGTCATGAGGATAATGGCATTTAGTAGGCATTCACATGGCACTGATGCCAAAAGCTGGGCAGTCTCACTGCTCCTGTCTTGTCTAGGGCACGAGAGGGCTGCCCAATATTTGGTCCAGCGAGCAGCTATCATCAACCTCCACTCACTGATGGGACCTCTGGACCTTGCTCTATATCCACAGTTTTGGCAATATCCCCATCTTTTTCACAGCAAGGAAGGTGACTTGGCCCACAAAGTCTCTGGTTCTCGGAGAAACCCCACCAACCCGTTCTATAAGACCATAAGATAAAGGAGCAGAAGTAGGCCATTCAGCTCATCGAGTCTGCTCTGCCATTCAATCATGGGCTGTCAAATTCTTCCAGTCATCCCGACTCCCCTGCTTTCACCTCATACCCTTTGATGCCCTGGCTAATCAAGACCCTATCTATCTCTGCTTTAAATACACCCAATGACTTGGCCTCCACAGCCGCTCGTAGCAACAAATTCCACAGCTATATCACCCTCTGATTAAAGTAATTTCTCTGCATTTCAGTTCTTAAAGGGCATTCTTCAATCCTGAAGTCATGCCCTCTTGTCCTAGAATCCCCAACCATGGGAAATAGCTTTGAAGTATCTAATCTGTTCAGGCTTTTTAATATTCGGGATGTTTCTATGAGATTCCCTGTCATTCTCCTGAACTCCAGGGAATAGAGCCCAAGAGCTGCCAGATGTTCCTCATACGATAACCCTTTCATTCCTGGAGTCATTCTCTTGAATCTTTTCTGAACCCTCTCCAATGTCACTATATCCTTTCTAAAATAAGGAGCCCAAAACTGCACACAATGCTCCAAATGTGATCTCCCAAGTGCCTTACAGAGCCTCAACATCACATCCCTGCTCTTATATTCCATACCTCCAGAAATGAATGCCAATATTGCATTTGCCACCTTCACAACCGACTCAACCTGGAGGTTCACCTTTCGGGTATCTTGCACCAGGACTCCCAAGTCTCTTTGCATCTCTGCATTTTGAATCCTCTCCCCATCTAAATAGTAGTCAGCCTGTTCTTCCACCAAAGTGCATGACCATATACTTCCCAACATTGTATTTTATTTGCCACTTCTTAGCCCATTCCCCTAAACTATCTAAGTCTGTCTGCAGGGTCTCTGTTTCCTCAATTCTACCCGCTCCTCCACCTGTCTTTGTATCATCGGCAATCGGCAAATTTAGCCACAAATCCATTAATAACGTAGTCCAAATCATTGACATGCATCGTGAAAAGCAGCTGTCCCAACACCGACTCCTGTGGAACTCCACTGGTAACCGGCAGCCAGCCCGAATAGGATCCCTTTATTCCCACTCTGTTTTCTGCCGATCAGCCAATGCTCCACCCATCTAGTAACTTCCCTACAATTCCATATGCTTTATCTTGCTAAGCAGCCTCATGTGCGGCACCTTGTCAAAGGCCTTCTGAAAATCTAAGTACACCACGTCTACTGCATCTCCTTTGTCTACCCTGCTTGTAATTTCCTCAAAGAATTGCAGTACGTTTGTCAGGCCATTTTTCCTTTCAGGAAACCAAGCTGGCTTTAGTCTATCTTGTCATGTGCCTCTGGTACTCCGTAATCTCATCTCTAACAGTCAATTCCAACAACTTCCTGACCACTGATGTCAGGCTAACAGGTCTATAGTTTCCTTTCTGCTGCCTTCCACCTTTCTTAAGTAGCGGAGTAACATTTGCAATTTTTCGGCCATCCAATACGATGCTAGAATCTATTGATTCTTGAAAGATCATTGTTAATAACTCTGCAATCTCTCCAGCTACTTCCTTCAGGACGCGAGGGTGCATTCCATCAGTTCCAGGAGATTTATCCACCATCAGACCATTAAACTTCCTGAGCACCTTCTCAGTCGTAATTTTCACTGCACTTCACTGACTCTTGAGCATCTGGTATACTGGAGATTTCTTCCACTGTGAAGACTGATGCAAAATATGCTTTCAGTTCCTCTGCCATCTCTGCATCTCTCATTACAATATCTTCAGCATCATTTTGTATTGGTCCTATATCTACCCTAGACTCTTTCACCCTTTTGTATATTTAAAAAAAGCTTTTTGTATCATCTTTGATATTAGTCACTAGCTTCCTCTCATAATTCATCTTTTCCTTTCAAATGACCACCTTAGTTTCCTCTTGCAAGTTTTTAAAAGCTCCCCAATCCTCTGTCTTCCCACTAGCTCTGGCTTCCTTGTATGTCCTCTCTTTTGCTTTTACGTTTGCTCTGACTTCACTTGTCAGCCATGGTAGTGTCCTTCTTCCCTTTGAAAATTTCTTCTCATTTGAAATATAACTGTCTTGCACTTCCCTCATTTTTCACAGAAACGCCAGCAATTGCTGCTCTTCTATCTTTCCTGCAAATGTCCCTTTCCAGTCAACTTCAGCCAGTTCCCCCCTATGCCATTGTAGTTTCCTTTATTCCACTGAAATACCGTCACATCCGATTTTAATTTTGTATCTTATTTTTTGTACTTTTTGTATTAAGTATGCAGATGATACTAAGATTGTTGATGTTGTGGATAATGAAGTAGGTTTTCAAAGCTTGCAGAGAGATTTAGGCCAGTTAGAGGACTGGGCTGAAAGATGGCGGATGGAGTTTAATGCTGATAAGTGTGAGGTGCTATATTTTGGTAGGACTAATCAAAATAGGACATGCATGGTAAATGGTAGGGCACTGAGGAATGCAGTAGAACAGAGTGATCTAGGAATAATGGTGCATAGTTCCCTGAACGTGGAATCTCATATGGATACGGTGGTGAAGAAAGCTTTTGGTATGCTGGCCTTTATAAATCTGAGTATAGGAGTTGGAGTGTAATGTTGAAATTGTACAAGGCATTGGTGAGGCCAAATTTGGAGTATTGTGCACAGTTCTGGTCACAGAATTACAGGCAAGATGTCAGCAAAATAGAGAGTACAGAGGAGATTTACTAGAATGTTACCTGGGTTTCAGTACCTAAGTTATAGAGAAAGGTTGAACAAGTTAGGTCTTCATTCTTTGGAGCGTAGAAGGTTGAGGGGGGACTTAATAGAGGCATTTAAAATTGAGGGGGATAGATAGAGTTGACGTGAATAGGCTTTTTCCATTGAGAGTAGGATTGATTCAAACAAGAGGACATGAGTTGAGAGTTTAGGGGTGACACAAGGGGGAACTTCTTTACTCAGAGTGGTAGCTGTGTGGAACAAGCTTCCAGTAGAAGTGGTAGTCAGATTCAATATTGTCATTTTAAAAAATAAATAAATAAAATTTTTAGGTATATGGACAGGAAAGGAATGGAGGGTTATAGGCTGAGTGCAGGTAGGTGGGACTAGGTGAGAGTAAGCATTTGGCACGGACTAGAAGGGCCAAGATGGCTTGTTTCTGTGCTGTAATTGTTGTATGGTTTTATGGTTATATGATTATCTCCATAAATATGACCAGTTATACATTACATTTCAGACTTTTTTAAAAATCTTGCTTTGTTGATGCAATTGACACTATTTTTCATTGACATATTTCCTGTTCTCGAAGATTAGGACTTGCATGGAAGTTCTGAGTGTCGATGTTCTTCTGGTCTCATTGAAATTGCCTGTTTATTACTGGTTATTAGGAGCAGCATGGTAGTTCAGCGGTTAATGTAACAATATTACTGCAACAGTGGCCGGGATTCAATTTCCGCTGCTGCCTGTAGGTTCTCTCTGTGACCACGGGTGGGGGGGGGGGGTTTCGTGCGAGAGCTCTGGTTCCCTCCACATTCGAAAGACGTGGGTTACTTGGTCAGGCTCATTGGGCCAGCAGGGCCTGTTACTGTACTGTTTCACTAAATTTAAAATTAAGGTAAAGCTTCATGATATAACTGAGGCTTGTCCAAGCCAAGTCTGATCTCCTCATGCCCATTCCTCTTCAAACCTGGATCCTTCCTGTGCAATGTGCTGTTCTCTTGATAATGTCTTAAGACATGAGAGCAGAATTAGTCCATTTGGCCCATCAAGTCTGCTCCACCATTCCATCATGGCTTATTTATTATCCCTATCAGCCCTCACATTGAATATACCCAATGACTTGGCTTCCATAGCAGTCTACCACAATGAATTCCACGGATTCACCACTAAAGAAATTCCTCCTCATCTCTGTTCTAAAGGGATGTCCTTCTATTCTCAGGCTGTGCCCTCTGGTCCTAGACTTCCCCCACCATAAGAACATCAGAAATAGGAGCAGAAGTAGACCATCAGGCCCATCCAGCCTGCTCCGCCATTCAAAAAAATCATGGTTGATCTGGCCATGGACTCGTCTCCACCTTGCCTGCCTTTTCCCCATAACCCTTAATTCCCCTACTTTGCAGAACTCTATCTGACCTTGTCATAAATATAATTACTGAGGTAGCCTCCACTGCTTCATGGGGCAGAGAATTCCACAGGTTCACCCCTCCAGGGAAAAGCAGCTCCTCCTCATCTCCATCCCAGATCTACTCCCTCGAATCTTGAGGCTATGTCCCCTAGTTCTAGTCTCACCTACCAGGGAAAACAAATTTCCTGCTTCTATCTTATCTATCCCTTTCATAACTTGATATGTTTCTATAAGATCTCCTTTGATTCGTCTGAATTCTAGTGAGTACAGTCCCAGGTGACTCGATCTCTCCTCATAAATTAACACCATCTCTGGAATCAACCTGTCTTCAAAGCCAGTATATCCTTCCTCAAGTAAGGAGACCAGAACTGCACTGAATACTCCAGGTGTGGCCTTACCAGTACCCTGTACAGTTGCAGCATAACCTCCCTGCTCTTAAATTCAATCCCTCTAGCAATGAAGACCAACATTCCATTTGCCTTCTTGATAGCCTGCTGCACCTGCAAACCATTGTTTTATGATTCGTACACAAGCACTCCGTTTCTCTGCGCACCAATAGGTTGCTTTTCTTTATTATTTAAATAATAACCTGCTCTTTCAGTTTTCTTTCCAAAGTGGATGATCTCGCATTTACCAACATTGTACTCCATCTGCCAGACCCTTACCCACTCACTTAACCTATCTATATCCCTCTGCAGACTCTCCGTATCTTCAGTACAATTTGGTTTCCCACTCAATTTAGTATCCTCAGCAAAAGTTGATACAGGACACTCGGTCCTCTCTTCCAGAACGTTAATGTGTATTGTGAACAGCTGCAGGCCCAGCACCAACCCCTGTGGCACACCTCTCACCACTGATTGCCAATCAGAGTAACACCTATTTATCCCAATTCCCTGCTTACTATTAGTCGACCAATCCTCTATCCATGCTAATACGTCACCCCCAACTCTATGCATCGTTACCTTATGGAAAAAGTCTTTCATGCGATGCCTTCTGGAAACCCAAGTAAATAGCATCCATCATCCACTGCACTTGTCGTATCTTCAAAGGACTCTAGGAACTTCATCAAACAGGACCTGCCTTTGCTGAATACATGCTGCATCTGCCTGATGGATCCATTTCTTTTCAGATGCCTCACTAATGATAGTTCAACATCTGCAGCTAAGATCCACAGGTACTGGCTCTCTGCTACATCCTATTTTTGAACAGTGGGGTGACATTCGCTGTCTTCCAGTGCGCTGGAACCTGCCCAGAGTCCAAGGAGCTTTGGTAAATTGTCACCAAAGCCTCCTCTTTAACTTCTGCCATTTCTTTCAGTACCCTGGAATGCATTCCATCATGACCAGGGGACTTGTCTATCTTCAGGCCCACAAATTTACTCAGCACTACCTTATATGATATCTTTTGTATCAAGGTCCTCACTTCCCATCGCATCCATGTCATCTCTCTTTAGCCTATTAAACGTGTTCTCCACCATGAAGACTGACACAAAACAGTCATTCAAAGCGGCAGTCATTTCCTCATTACCCAATATCAATCCCCCTATCCTCCAAGGAACCTACATTCACTTTAGCCATGCTTTTCTGCTTTATATAATAAAATCTTTTACTGTCCATTTTTATATTGTGTGCTAGTTTATATTCATCATCTAGTTTCCCTTTATTGCTCGCTTAATGGTTCTTTATTGCTCTTTAAAGTTTTCCCAGTCTTCCAGTTTCCCACTATTGGCAACTTTGTATGCACGAGCTTTTAGTTTGATGCCTTCTTTGCTTTGCTTTGTTATCCAAAGCTGGCTCTCCACCACCCTCGCTGTCCTTTTAACTGGAATATACTTTTGTTAAGCATCGTGAAAAATCTCTTTGAAAGTCTTCCTCTGTTCAACTGTCCCAGCATATAGCCTGTGTTCCCAGTCTACACTGGCACAATCCTTCCTCCATCCCATTGTAGTCTCCATTGTTTAGGCATAATATGCTGGTTTTCGATCGAACTATTGCACCCTCCATTATAGGAAGCATCCATTCTATCTGAGACTTCCAGTATTTGATAGGTTTCAATGAGATCCACCCCTCTCATTTTACTAAACATGAGCTTCTAAACCAGTCCAATGTTTTCTTTTAATAAAAATTCTGACATGCCTCTCACTTGAACTAATGACAGATCCAAACGTGAGCAGGAGGTGGCTGAACTGAAGAAAGCCATTGAAGAAGAGAGCAAGGCCCACGAGGTTCAAATTCAGGATATCCGCCAAAGGCACGGCACTGCCCTGGAGGAACTCTCAGAACAACTTGAACAAGCCAAGAGAGTCAGTACTGCAGAACTTAGTGTACTTTGAAATGTGTTCACAGAATTTAACACTGGGACCAGGGGCTTGGCTCAATAGCGCATGCAAAAAGCATTTGGTAGATGTTACATTTACAATACTTAATTCAGTTTCAGTTGCAATCTTGGGGCTTGTCATAAATGTTGGCCTTAGATGATGTATATGACTGTAGCTTTATGTGGTTTTATGAGATAATTATTGCATGAATAAAATTCTCCTTAGTAGAAAGGTTTAATTGTTCAAGGCTCATTAAAAGTGAACTCCTAAACTTTGGCTACAAGTGAGATCTTGCATAAGTAACTTGTAAATTTTCTTCATAAACAGCACAAAGCCAACTTGGAGAAGAGCAAACAGAGCTTGGAAAATGATAACAAGGAGTTGGCTGGTGAAGTTAAGAGTTTGCAACAAGCAAAGGCTGAATCTGAACACAGAAGAAAAAAGTTTGAATCTCAAGCACAGGAGTTGCAAGTTAAATTTGCAGAAAGTGAAAAGACAAAGTCTGAACTTTCTGATAAGGCATACAAACTTCAGGTAATGACACAGTGATCTAAAATGTATCGCAAATGAACCATAATAAATGGTTCATTTTCTGTGCTTTGAAGTTTGTTGGTTTGTTTGACCTATGACCTCTTGTGTCAATGGTGTATGTTGAATAAAACAAGTACTTTGCTGGCCTTTATAAACTCTAGGAGGACAGTAATTATAGATGTTTCCTTTTTAGCCAATCTGCATCAATCGGCATGTACTTTATTTTGATATTGTATATAATTTTTTGCATCCCTAGTGAATGCTCATATGGCAGATAGCAGAAACAAAGTTCCTTTTTTTTGTTCTGACTGCTAAATGGACCAAGCTTTGCTGAGCAGGAAATTTGTATATGGCCTCGAATGTGGCCGCATTTAATTTTTTGTAATGTATGCTATGAACGTTCAGAATAAAAACTGGAAAAAACCATACTTTTTTTATTAATTGAAGGATATAGTGATATACAATATAGTGAAGTCTTTTGCATTTCATAAACTTTTTCTTTCTTCGTCCGATTCCAACTACGTGGCAACAAAGGCTATGTGCACAGGAGAATTTCAATTACTGTACGGCCACACACCCGCACAGAGGGAACAGTGGATGTAAGCCATTAGCAAAGAGCAATACTCTAGAGAGGCTACCTTGGTTTTGCTAGGAGTGAATCTGTTGTGTACTCATGTTAAATTGATGACAGATTCAGTTAACTACTTAGAACTCTAACAAAAACTTCAGGAAGTATTTTTTTTTAATAACTTGAACTTTTAAAAAATATTTCATCCTATTATCTGAAGGCTGTAATGCACAAGGTCCATATTAAGGCACTGGAAGTCCTGTACTTGTTGCCAAGTATTCTATAAAACAAGGTTTCTTTTTCAAAGATGTAAACATTGTCTATTAATCTTCCCCTTTACTAGAATGAATTGGAAAACGTATCAGGACTTCTTGAGGAGGCTGAGAAAAAAGCAATTAAACTGACCAAGGATACTGCCAATTTGGAATCAGCACTCCAGGATGCACAGGTGCGTGAATTGACACTTAAATTTTTAAAGTGCAGTTTTCTAGTTGGTTGGAAAGGAAGTGGATCACTTCAGATAATTTATGAATAATAACACAGAAATGTATGATTATAAGTAGTAATCTTGCATTATTTCCCTTTAAAATCAGCTTTTTCATGATGAACTGATCCATTTGTTGAGAAGATTATGCACATGTTTCGATGATCTTTGGATGCCACCTTAAATGCACCACATAACTGAAACCTTATTCTTGCATCAGGGAAGCCAGTTGTCTGTTGCCTGTTCCTATTTGATTTCCTATCCTGATCAAAATAAAATATCCAAATGCAAATTGTACCATAAAGTGTGCCAACAGAAGCTACTGATGCTGACAATCTCATTAAAACTGGAAGTGCTGAAATAGGTCATGTCTAAGAAGAAAGAAAAGGCATTAATGTTTCAGATGATGTCCTCATCAGAACTAGACCATAAGATATGGGAGCAGAATTGGGCCATTTGGCCCATTGAGTCTGCTTTGCCATTTAATCATGGCTGATCCAATTTTACCCTTGGCCTCAATTTCCTGCCTTCTCCCTGTGTTCTTTCATACCCTGACCAATCAAGAATCTTATCAACCTCTGCCTTAAGTATACATAGACTTGGTCTCCACAACTGCCTGTGGCAACAAATTCCATAGATTCACCACCCTCTATATAAATAAATTCCTCCTCTCCATTCTAAAAGGATGCCCCTCTATTCTGAGGCTGTGTACATAACCAAGATGCAATCTTGGGGTGACTACCCCCCTGTAGCTCCAGTCCATCACCACCTCATTCTCCCAGTTGACTTGAAGCCCATCGGGCTGCAGCTCCAGCTGCTTAATATGTCCTTTCAGGAGTTGTAGCTTGGTGCAGATGTGTTTATCTGGGAGATTGGAGGTCTCTGAGACTTACCACGTCCCCCACACAGTACAAAACAATGCCATTCTCACTAAACTATTATGCCCTAAGAGATGAGGAATGAACAAATTATAGCAGAAGGAGTAACTTAGAAGATATTTTACCTTGTCCAAGTCTAATGAGCCAAAGCCACTCTAAACATTGGCACCCTCAAGGGAATATCCACTCTGTTTGAACCTTTTTATTGACCCTTCCTAATGGTCTCTCTTGCTGATTGGTTGCTCTTCAACTCGGAGAAACTGCTGCAAAGCTCTGCCTTTAAAATCTTGATCACCGTCCCAATTTTGGGGTGGGGGGGGGAGAAAAGGTCTTTTTGCACACTTCCTGATGCCAATTGTCCAACTCAGAAAACTGCTGTGCTTATTATAAGCTCTGCTTATTAAATCTTGAACGCAGACCTTACTGAAAGAATTGATGGCTTAAGAATGATTGTTTGCAGAAATACGCAATTATATAAAATTATACATTTATAGTATAGGAGACAGTTAACATTTGGAGTAAATGGCCTTCAAATTTGATATGTCATCAATGGGAAACATTAACAGTTTTCTGAGCATCTTCCGCAATTTGTTTTTACTGCAGCTATTGGCTTGTGCTTGTACTCTGGATACAGTTAAGGTTTGCACTGAGTAATTGTATGTTAACCAACAGAGGGCTAAGGATGAGATGGAATGAACCAGATTCATTTGCACTGGTTGATTTCTATTGAGAGTCTAATCTATCTTAAAAGTAGGTTTTTAAAAGTGACTGTCAAAGAGATAGCGGAAAGAATTCTTAATTTGGCTAAGCTTGCCACAACTGGTGTCTATGCATTAATCACCTTTTTCATTTGAATTATTGCACTAATTTGGTAATGAGATGTTTAACTACCTTTGCATTGTGCTTGATAGGAACTGCTTCAAGAGGAGACACGGCAGAAACTGAACCTCAGCAGTCGCATTCGACAGCTGGAGGAAGAGAAGAACAATCTCCAAGAGCAGCAGGAGGAAGAGGAAGAAATGAAGAAGAACCTTGAGAAACAGCTGGCTGCTCTCCATACGCAGGTTAGCTTTTGGACCCTCTGGAGGGAACTGCTGCAGTGATTACTGGTCCTTGGCAGTAGATTCTGTATGAATGTCTATTAACGAATTAAACAAGCCCGGAACTGCTTTGATGCTAGTTCAAATAAAAATAATCAAAATGCTTTAAAAAGGAAGGTTAACAAACTTTTTTCACCCTGTTTAGTGAATAGAGTATCAGACTGCAAATTATTCTGAAAACAATACTGAGAATTTTTGATCTTTTGCTTTGTCTCCAGGAAGTACAACTGACTTTGAAGTAATTTTTTTAACCCCCCCCATCCATTTGTGAAGTAATAAAATATTGGAAATACAATTTGACAGTCAAAATAACCTTTTTAAATACACAGACCCTATATAATGTTACCTGCATAGCACTGTTTTGATACATTGCAATTGTTCAATTCTTTATTGAAATTTTTTTAAATTGACCAAAGTTCATTCTAACACTTAAAACTTCTCAGGAGCAGCCACCATTACAGTAAACATTCAATCAGCCAATGAGGGTGCTTTGCATACGCTTTGAGCCTCTCACAGCCAAGCGCGTATTAGTTCAAGCTCTGCCTTCCCCGCATGTGTAAACATTCTTGCTCCCTTGCCAGTTGATTCCTTTGTTTTCACTGATCATGTCTGGAAAGTGGTCTGCAGCTTCCAGTGAGGGTGGTACATCTCAGGTGTCTCGGAAAAGCATCAGCATGGATGTGAAACTGCAAGTGATACGGTGTTTGGAAGCTGGTGAGCATCAGACTGATGTAGACACCTCTTTGAAGTTGGCCACAATCAACAATCAGAACAATTATTAATAAAAAGTAGATAAGATGAAAGCTTCTGCAACCACAACCTCAGAATTATCATATAACCATATAACAATTACAGCACAGAAACAGGCCATCTCAGCCCTTCATTACTCTCCTGCCCATATACCTATCCAATTTTACTTTAAATGACAAAATCAAACCTGCCTCTACTGGAAGCTTATTCCACACAGCTACCACTCTGTGAGTAAAGAAGTTCCCCCTTGTGTTACCTCTAAACTTTTGCCCCCTAACTCTCATGTCCTCTTGTTTGAATCTCCCCTACTCTCAATGGAAAAAGCCTATCCACGTCAACTCTATCTATCCCCCTCATAATTTTAAATACCTCTATCAAGTCCCCCGTCAACCTTCTACACTCCAAAGAATGAAGACCTAACTTGTTCAACCTTTCTCTGTAACTTAGGTGCTGAAAGCCAGGTAACATTCTAGTAAATCTCCTCTGTACTCTCCCTATTTTGTTGACATCTTTCCTATAATTCGGTGACCAGAACTGTACTCAATACTCCAAATTTGGCCTCACCAATGCCTTGTACAATTTCAACACTACATCCCAATTCCTATACTCAATGCTCTGATATATAAAGGCCAGCATACCAAAAGCTTTCTTCAACACCCTATCCACATGAGATTCGACCTTCAGGGAACTATGCACCATTATTCCTAGATAACTCCGTCCAACTGCATTCTTCAATGCCATACCATTTACCATGTATGTCCTATTTGGATTATTCCTACCAAAATGTAGCACCTCACACTTATCAGCATTAAACTCCATCTGCCATCTTTCAGCCCAATCCTCTAACTGGCCTAAATCTCTCTGCAAGCTTTGAAAAACGACTTCATTATCCACAACACCAACTACCTTAGTATTATCTGCATGCTTACTAATCCAATTTATGACCCCATCATCCAGGTCATTAATGTATATGACAAACAACATTGGACCCAGTACAAACCCCTGGTCACCGGCTTCCAACTTGACAAACAATTATCCACCACTACTCTTTGGCATCTCACATCCAGCCACTGTTGAATCCTTTTTACTACTTCAATATTAATACCTGACGATTAAACCTTCCTAACTAACCTTCCGTGTGGAACCTTGTCAGAGGCCTTACTGAAGTCCACATAGACGACATCCACTGCTTTACCCTCGTCAACTTTTACAGTAACCTCTACAAAAAATTCAGTAAGATTTGTCAAACATGACCTTCCACGCACAAATCCATGTTGACTGTTCCTAATCAGATCCTGTCTATCCAGATAATTATATATACCATCTCTAAGAATACTTTCCATTAATTTACCCACCACTGACATCAATCTTACAAGCCGATAATTGCTACGTTTACACTTAGAACCCTTTTTAAACAATGGAACCACATGAGCAATATGCCAATCCTCCGGCACCATCCCCGTTTCTAATGACATTTGAAATATTTCTGTCAGAGCCCCTGCTATTTTTACACTAACTTCCCTCAAGGTCCTAGGAACATCTTGTCAGGATCCGGAGACTTAACCACTTCTATATTCTTTAAAAGTGCCAGTGCTTCCTCTTCTTTAATCATAGTTTCCATAACTACCCTACTTGTTTCCCTTGCCTTACACAATTCAATATCCTTCTCCTTAGTGAATACCAAAGAAAAGAAATTGTTCAAAATCTCCCCCATCTTTTAGCTCCACACATAGCTGTCCACTCTGATTCTCTAAGGGCGAATTTTATCCCTCACTATCCTTTTGCTATTAATTTAACTGTAGAAACACTTTGGATTTATTTTCACCTTACTTGCCAAAGCAACCTCATATCTTTTAGGTTTTTTAATTTAAGATTCTTTTTACATTCTTTATAATCCTCAAGTACCTCATTTTTTCCATGCTGCCTATATTTTTTGTAGATCTCTTTTTCTGAACCAAGTTTCATCAATGAAGGTGACTCATTTAAGGAGCCATTTACCTGGAAAAAAAATGGAAAATAGACAACATGTACAAATGGATGAACAAACACAATGAAAGATGCCCCTAAGCCAGCTGATAATGGAAAAGGCAAGAAACATCTTCAATCATATTCAAGAAGATATGTCAGTAACATTCACAGTCAGCAGAAGTTGGTTTGATAGATTTAAACAGTGCAGTAACTTCCACAGCGTGCGTATCTCTGGTGAAGTAGCTAGTGCAGACAATAAGGCAGCCCAGGATTTTCCTGCAACATTAAAGGCCATAATTGCAAGGGATGATTATCCTCCCGAGCTTGTCTTGAATGTGGATGAAAGGGGCCTATTCTGGAAAAGAATGTCTTCTCTACTTTCATCTCCTGAGAAGAGAAACTTGCATCTGGTTTCAAGACTACAAAGGACCGGGTAACTCTTGCTAGGAGGCAATGCTAAAAGTGACTTTAAGTTGAAGCCTATGATTGTGTATCATTCTGCAAAACCAAGAGTAAGAAAGGTAATTTGAAGTCAAGTCTACCAGTGATTTGAAAATCTAACAAGGCAACCTGGGTGATGATTGATGTTTTTCAAAATTGATTTGTTTCACAACTTTGTCCAGCGGTGAAGCACTATTGTGAGGAGCAAGATTTTGAACCTGAACCATTATTGGTGCCTGATAATGCCCTGAGAATCTAGGTACACTTTGGACCTACATTCCTGTAGAAGTGGTTTACCTTCCATCCAATACCACTTCATTGCTCCAACCATTGGATCAAGGAGTAATATCGAATTTTACCTTTGCACATTCAAGCAACTTGTAAAGGAAACAAAAGGTCAAGACAAACAATCCAGCAGGTAATTTCTGGAAAAACTACAACGTCACGAAATCTATAGACAATATCAGAGCAGCCTGGGATGAAGCAACTTCAAACTGCATGAACGGTGTTTGGAGGAAGCTAAGACCTGAAGAATGCAATGATATCCTAGGATTTTAGGCAGAGCCAGTCATCCAAAACACCGTTGACTGGCCAGTGAAGCAGGAGTAGGGGATGTTGAAGAGTTACTCCATTCTCATGTTGAGAGGCTTAACGAAGAAATTTGAGAATTGGCAGAGCTACACATCCTGGGTGGATCTGAGGACACGGATGGAGAAGAGGAAATGCCAGCAAGAAACCTCACCACAAAACTCCTCAGTATAGCATCACAACGATCGCACAAATCATGGACCATTTCATCGATAATGACCCTGACTGGGAGTGAAGCAGTAAGAGAGGTATTCTCGACATGATTTCCTGCTACCGCGAACTGCTTCATGAGAGGAAATTTAAGAAAAGGCCGTCAAATCTCGATGCCTACATGAAGAAACCAAAGTTGGAGGAGAATCCACACAAAATGCTGGTGGAACACAGCAGGCCAGGCAGCTTCTATAAGGAGAAGCACTGTCAATGTTTCAGGCCAAGACCCTTCGTCCTGACCCGAAATGTCGACAGTGCTTCTTATAGATGCTGCCTGGCTTGTTGTGTTCCACCAGCATTTTGAGTGTGTTTGAATTTCCAGCATCTGCAGATTTCCTCGTGTTTGGAGGAGAGCCCTGCAGGCTGGCTCCTCCTCTAAGACATATACCACTCGCTTTCCTCCGCTGGTGCCGTGTTGTTTTGCTGCTCCACTGTTGTATGTGATAGGCCTATTTGCGTGCTTGTTATTCCACAAATTGTTTATACATAAAATAATCATTTCCGGTTTGATTTTTTTAAAATTAAGCACACATCTCTATTTGCGTAATGGTTCAACGACTCTGCATAGCGCTCCCCCACCGAGGAACACCTCAGAGTTAAAGAGGGTCAGAGTGTATTATTTAATTTTTATTTTTCTTGTAATTGCCTCATCTTTGCAGTTCAGAGCCAAAATCATGGCATAACGAATGTATTTCTTTGAATTCCAGAAAAAGATGCCAGGTGCATAAACCAATGTAACTTTTTAATTTCAGCTGGTTGACGCAAAGAAGAAAGTGGATGAAGATGTGGCAACGATAGATGGCCTAGAAGAGGCCAAAAGGAAACTTCTGAAAGATGTGGAAGCTATCACTCAACGCTTTGAAGAAAAAGCAGTAGCCTTTGATAAAATGGAGAAAACCAAAAACCGTCTACAACAGGAACTTGACGATCTGTTGGTGGACCTTGACCATCAACGTCAAATTGTCTCCAACCTTGAGAAAAAACAGAAGAAATTTGATCAGGTATTTTTAGTTGACTAAAGTGTGCCACCAATGACTTTTTTAAACCCCAAAATGGTAACGTATTTAACAATTTTATGGGTCTGCAGTCGTCGGTTAAAAGGCTCAAATATACAGTATGTTCCTTCTGGACTCTGTAGTTTTATGGGTTTTTCTATTCTTGGCCTCGGCCTGAATCATAATTCAGTTGAAAATGTTAATTGGAAAGAGCTGAAGAGAATTAAAACTAGTTTAAAACGAACACTTCATGGATTTGTAAATATTCTGTAGTTGATTTAAATTTTATAAATTATTGCAAAATTGTGATTTCAAGTGAGTTTTGCTTTGTTGGTCAGATGTTGGCTGAGGAAAAGAATATTTCTGCACGAAATGCCGAGGAAAGGGATCGAGCCGAGGCTGAAGCTAGAGAAAAGGAGACCAAAACCCTGTTGTTAACCCGAGCACTGGATGAGGCTCTTGAAGCTAAAGAAGAATTGGAGAGACACAACAAGCAACTCCGTACTGAAATGGAGGACTTAATGAGTTCCAAGGATGATGTGGGCAAGAATGTAAGTTGACACAACCACATTAATGCTTAATTCAAATACTTGGGTATATCTATCTAACCTTAATGTGATTTTGTGCAACCATCAGCAGTTGGGTTATAGTGATTTTAAAATGGTATCCCAAATGGACTGAATGTGGGCTTCCTGTCACAAGACTATTTGTCATCTCCATGTGATTCTGTTGCTGCACCTGTCCATACACCATTAGGATTTTATATGAAACTTAAGGAACGAAGCCTTCTCTGTATGGTTGGTTGCCTTTAAGTTTGGTGTAGAACTATTTTATTTCAATTTCATTGTTTTTTTAAAAATTGTATGAATAGCAGTAGGCTGAGCACAAATATTTTGACATGGGCATCAAATTTTTTTAAACGAGCAAATTACATTGGGGGAACAGAAGATTCAAGATGAAAAACAGAAAATGACCTTTCCAATAGAAGTCATCTGAATAAATATAACTTGATTAATCCTCTTATCCTAATTTTTCTCTATCAGTTGAGTAGAACAATTTCAATGGGTTATAATTGGTATTTAATTTTTAGTATTTCTCAAAACTTTAAAAATAATTGAACTAGTTGTTCTCCTGGCATTCTACCTATTGCTGAGTGCAATTTGAGTTTGATTGTACAGATGTGATATTTTTCTAATCTTTGCTTTGTCTGAAGTTGAAGCCGCAAGTGGTTCCCTTGCAGTATAGGACACAACCCTGATGAGATAAAAATACCTCTGGTTAAAATATTTTTTTTATTTTCATATTATTACAGTAAAGTTTAAGGTTAGGTACTGAAAGAATATTAGATGGTAATTGTACTTCTAAAATTAAGTAGGAAAATGTTTCAAATACTCTGGTTTTAGTGTGATACGGATGAATTCAAAGGCTAGTATAGATAGATTAGATGGAAATTTGCACACTTGATTTTAAGATCATTTAACATCACCTTGTGAATTACTGCTTTGTTCAAATGTAACAAAGGAAGGTGAAATTTCCTCAGTTTGTGGATTCTAGCTCCTGGAAAAGCAATGTAGGACCTTGAAGTGGATGGGGAGTTGACCAATAAATAAATGTACCTGATCGATCTGGTCTTTTATTTGGGAAGGTGCATGAACTTGAGAAATCCAAGCGGGCCTTGGAACAACAAGTGGAGGAGATGAGGACTCAGCTTGAGGAGTTGGAGGACGAGCTGCAGGCTACTGAAGATGCCAAACTTCGTTTGGAGGTCAATATGCAGGCCATGAAGGCACAGTTTGAGCGAGACCTGCAGGCCCGGGATGAACAGAATGAAGAGAAAAAGAGAATGTTAGTTAAACAGGTAAGTTCTTTATCAGAAGGTGTCTTCCTCATCAATATCCTGTTCACTAATACAAAATCACTTGCGGAAGTAAATGAAGCATTAGTTGACAAAACTCCGAATCGAGTTGTAGAACATCAGCAGTTCTAGTAAGCACTGTGCCACAATATTAAATTAGCGTAAGTGGCAGAAGGCTCTCCTGCAACTAGTTTCACCAGGTTCTCGGTTGACATTTTCATTTGTATATAACTTTGTAGGGGAAGAACATCCAGCTTTTTGCTAGAAGTCATTTACATACAAGTGGCTTCAACTTCCTGACCTCTGGCTAGGACTAAAGGTAGAATTGAGTGCTTATCAATTATTAATTTGCCTTGTGCATCAGTCTATAGTCTGTACTAGTTCACTTCGGAAGCCCATTCTCCACTTTTTGTGGATGTTCCTAAATCATCAGATGCTTCGATCTGCTTCAGGTGGAGCCTTTGATCTTAAATATTTTGACATGGTCAACAATGTTGGAATGTGCTGTTCTCAATAATTTCTTTAACCATTGATGGGTAATTTCAGATGAGCTAAATGGTTACCTGAGTTTTGGGATTCCAGTCTAATTAATGTGCAATTTAATAGCTATTGAGTTATTTACCACGATTCAGTTATTTGGTCTTGCTGGGTTTCTGGAGAGCTTAAGTTAATTATAGAGTATTCATAAATTTGGGTTGTAAGTATCCATTGCGGGGGGTAGGGTGTTGTGGGGGGAGCCCTTCAGTTTATATTTAACTCAGCTGTCAATACCAGACACTTGAAACAAAGGGCCAAGCATTAAGCTGGGGATTTGGGGCATAGGCCATTTCACAAGGCCTAAATTAAATACCTTTAATAGCTTTCAGCTGAATGTGACAGCATGTGGAGTGCAGGTGCTTTGTGAGAATTGTAACAACTGAATCTGCATCTGAACCAATCCATTGTTAGTGGCACGAAGATTGACAGTCTTTGGCAGAGTGAATGATTAGTTTTTGGTGGCTGGAACAAAGTCCCCATTATAGTTATGTTCATAGTGAACTCCCTTTTTGCTCCACATTATGATTACTCTAGCAGATATTGGAGAAAACTGGCAAGAATTATCTTGGAACTGCACATTTTAGTTCAACTGTTCAAGTGGTTTGTCATTAGGCCATTTAACACTAATGTTCTAATCATTCCAATTAAGACCTTGCTCCTGTTGATAAATAGGACAGAATTGTAATAGTGAAATTAGGAACAAATGTGGTTTTACCTTTGAACCTTTCAGCATTGAAGTAGCACTAGAATAAACAGCATTAGACCTGGACTTTGTAGATGGTCAGTTTACTATGAGGTTGGAGTTAGTGATGCTTGGAGCGAGGCATTTGCAATTCACTAATGTCATTATTGCTTGCTATAGGTTCGTGAGCTTGAAGCAGAGCTGGAGGATGAACGGAAACAGCGGGCACAAGCAGTGTCTGCAAGGAAGAAGCTGGAGATGGATTTGAAGGATCTGGAAGCACAAATTGAGGCAGCAAATAAAAGTCGTGAAGAGGCAATTAAACAACTCCGAAGACTTCAAGTAAGTCACTTTAAACTTCCACAATTATAGTTTACTTCTGCAAAGGAAGAGATCCCGGCTGTTAATGAAGTTAAAGATTTTCCACCACTACAGAATGCAGTTTATAATACATAGTAATGATTGTATAGTTCATAGACAGTAAATTGCACTAAAGTTATGCATAGTTCATTGTCAGATGAACTTGAAGGAAGATTTAAACAAATTCACACCTTTTTCAGGCACAGATGAAAGATTACCAGCGTGAGCTAGAAGAGGCTCGTGTTTCCAGAGATGAGATCTTTGCACAGTCAAAGGAGAATGAAAAGAAGCTGAAGAGTCTAGAAGCAGAAATTCTGCAGCTTCATGAGGTTTGTCACAGTACTTTCACTTACTTGGACGTCAACCAGGCCAAGGAGAAATATCACACTTATTAGTGCAGATAATGCAAGTTTGAGAAGAGAAATTACCAATCTGGGGCAACCACATAAACAGAATTGTTTATCTAACTGCAAGATTTTGGAAATAAACTAAGAGCTAGTGAAATGAGATGAAGCTGTCTGTGTTGGACTTGTAACAGGGCAAACTATAGTGAGATATAGCTGATTAAATTATGATCAATAAACTGTTCCTTTTTTAAAAATCTTGTAAAACAGTATGACCCAAACCAAATCCATAGCAGCAGCCTTTAAAATTCAGTGACTAATAACTTAATATCTGCATGGAAGTCGGTTGGTTCGTACTCTGCATGGAGGTCAGTGACCAGTGGTGTTCCCGGAGATCTGTTCTGGGACCCCTACTCTTTTGTCCAGGTCATTTATAAAAAAAATCACAAAAAGTAGAAGGGTGGGTTAGTAAGTTTGCTGATGACACGAAGGTTGGGGGTGTTGTGGATATCCTGGAGGGTTGTTGGAGGTTACAGCGGGATGCAGAACTGGGCTGAGGTGGCAGATGGACCAACCCAGGTAAGTGTGAAGTGGTTCATTTTGGTAGGTCCAATTTGAAGACAATAGAATATAAATGGTAAGTTTCTTGGCAGAGTGGAGGATCTGAGAGATCTTGGGCTCCGTGTCAATAGGACACTCAAAGCTGCTTCCACAGGTTGTCTTTATTAAGAAGGCATATGGTGTGTTAGCTTTCGTCAGCCGTGGGACTGAGTTCAAGAGCCGAGAGGTAATGTACAGCTGTATAAGCCCTTAGTCACTCCCCACTGGAGTACTGTGTTCAGTTCTGGTTGCTTCACTACAAGAAAGATGTGGATACTATAGACAGAATGCAGAGGAGACTTACATGGGTGTTGTCTGGGTTGCAGGGTGTATCTTATGAGAATAGGTTGAGTGTACTTGGCCTTTTCTCCTTGGAGTGATGGAGGATGTGAGGTGACCTGATAGAGATGTACAAGCTGATGAAGGACATTGATTATGTGGATAGCCAGAGGCTTATTCCCAGGGCTGAAATGGCTAACACAAGGGGGCATAGTTTTAAGGTGCTTGGAAATGGGTACTGAGGGGATGTCAGAGGAAATTTTTTTTCCCCCAGAGTGGAGGGTGCGTGGAATCTACTGGTGGCGGTGGTGGAAGCAGATACAATATGGTCTTTTAAGAGCCTCTTGGATAGTGCACCGGTCTATCGCGAGGTTAACCCCCTGCATTTTGCGGGTACCCATTTTCAGCTGGGTAGACTGGAGCAATGTGTGGTTAAGTACCTCGCTCAAGGATACAACACACTGCTTCGGGTGGGGCTCGAACTCACAACCTTCAGATCGCTAGTCCAAAGCCTTAACCACCTGGCTACATGCCACACACTCTGGATATATGGAACCAAGATAAGTGAATGGAGCCACTTAAGGCAGGATCCCAACTGATGGAACACATTAATCGCTTTAAAGCTTGATGTGCATTTAAGGAAATTTATTGCAATACTGATTTGCTCACAAGAGCTGTTAATTTTTAGTTGGTTGCTGTATGATATGTCTAGTGTCGCTGGAGATCATTGCTTTATTGTCTTTGAGCCTTGCGTGGAGCTGAACTTAGCACTGTTTTGCAGGAGCTGGCTGCTTCGGAGCGAGCACGTCGCCATGCAGAGCAGGAACGTGATGAGCTGGGAGATGAAATTGCAAACAGCACATCTGGAAAGTAAGGAAGTGTAACATTGGCCCATTACCCCAGTTCTTAATATAAACTGCTTTACATAGAGCAATTGATTTACTGCGACTTAAATTAAATGTAGTTCATGTGTCAACAGCAAGAAAGTCTGGGTTGAATATCTCCAGAGTTTGCAATTGCCTGAACATACCCAGCTGCAAGATGCTTATAAAGGGAGCCAAGCTGGTCCAAGCTTTGATTTTTCTCAGGGGTTTGCGAGCATCTATTGAGTAAAGCTCAAAGTAGTAGCTGATTTCAAGATTGACTTTTAGTTGTAACGTTAATATTTTATTTAATTTCCCTCTGCAGGTTTATCACTAAAACTGGGGTACTCTGCTTAGTATAACACAAGTAGCATTTGGACATTGCAGGATATTTGGTTATTTTGCTTGTCCAAAGCCTTTATTTTCCTCCTAGAATGTTGCTGTCCTCTATTTAGTTCCAGATACCAGTACTGCTTCCCAAATATCATGTCTTTTGTAGATGACTAGACTTCTGATTTGGTCTTTTCATTGGAAACAACAGGACTTACTGTGAAACAGTATTCCAACATAGAAATTCTGAGCCCGTAACTATCTCATTCAAGTTGCATGGAAGCGCACTAGAAAAGGTGGGAGCAGGAGGTGTGCGGGAAAGCTGTATGTAAGCACAGCATTTCTTGCGGTTACTGATGGACATTGGTGCTTATTTTCCTCAGCCTTGTCGATCAATCAACCTGTCTCTCAGTCAAACGCGGCAACCGTAATTATTTTTGTAAGAAAATATATACTTGTACATTTGGCAGGATCTAATTGCTGCAAATGCCCTAGCTACCAGTAAATTTCAGAATTGTGAGTTGCCTTTACGTTTAAAAGCACAAAATCTGGATTGTACAATTCCTCTTCCTTGCAGTGATTTTCCAGTTTAGTGTTTGTGTTTGCTTTACTTAAAATATAAAGAATGTGCAGTGAGTGATGGGTTAGTTGGCTTTGTATTTTTTTGTATAATCCATATTCTACGGTGTCTAATCTGATAACGTGGAAATTAGATAATTTACCCAAGTATTGCTCACTTGGTCAGTGTATCAGCGTATTGGAACCTGGTTAAATAATTGCTTAGCCTGAAATCAAATTCACTATGTCGTCACTACCTCCTCCCATAGATGCTGTGTGGCCTGCTGAGTTCCGCCAACATTTTGTTTTTATCTAATTTTGAGTAGCTTTATCTTCAAAATAGAACATTCAAGTCCACAGCCAGTCACAGTTTCTGAGCCCTAGGACCACATTTGAAACTTAAAATCCATTTAAACCAAATTGGTGTCTTAGATGTGCGAGAAATTGAATTCTAGCGTAAACTTGCCCGTCGTGGTTCTGCAGGTCTGCTTTGCTGGATGAGAAGCGCCGTCTGGAGGCTCGTATTGTCCAGTTAGAGGAAGAGCTTGAAGAAGAACAGAGCAATACAGAGCTTCTGAACGATAGATTCCGAAAGACCACAATGCAGGTTTGACATTGGTTGATTAAAGTTAGTTATATAGCTTGCCTCTGGAAATATTCTGTTGTCATTCCCTTTAGTCTTTGATGTCATTTACTTCAGAAATCATACTTGAATATAGGCACTGAGCCAATAGATTGAAATGCGGTTTGCATGCTAGACAGTTCCAACCCATTTGTGCTTTTCCCTATACCTGCTTGGTCCTGAATGCAATTAAATGTTCGTAATTTCTAGAAAGGGTGAAGTGAAATACTAGCAATTTTGCTCCGTTTTTAAGCAGCTGCACAGTTTTTCAGCGGCTTTTGGTGGAATGGTAGTTGCCAATTTCTGCTTGAAGCAGCCCAGGTGCCCTGGTTGAAGGTGGCTATCACCCACTTTCTGGTGAATGAACTGGTTGCTTTCAAAATGCCCTGGAGCAATAACTCAAAATTTAAAGTACATTTATTATCGAGGTATGTCTGCAGGGTACAACCCTGAGATTCATCTTCCCCACACAGCCATGAAACAAAGAAAACCACGGAACCCATTCACAGAAAAATTTCAAGTACACCTCACATGCAAAAAAAAATCATACAGATGTCAAAAAATACGAGTGAAAAAAATTTTCAAATTATTACGTATATAATTATTTATTTTGGATACTGTATATACCAAAAGACAACATGAGAATTAGAATCCCGTTGATTCAGCTTTCAAGAACTCATCAACTCGTGTTCCTGATATGTATTGCTTGTGTATTTGTTTTTATTATTTTGTAATTGCAGAGTTTATTGTCTTGGAACATTGTCCATCCTTTTGGGTGTAGTCTTCCAATAATTCTATTGTGCTTGTATTTACTGTGAATGCCCAAGAGAACATTAATCTCAAGGTTGTTTATGGTGACATATAGCTACTTTGATAATAAATTAACTTTGAGCTTTGAGAAGTCATCCCACCTTGGAAACCAAAATCTCATTTGCCCAGCTCTTTCTCACATTTGGCCTGAGTATTTTGTGGAAATCTGATTAGAAGGGGATTTTGACTGGTGAACTGCTATCAGAATCTTCCTTCAGGTCACCACGAAATTATTTTTGAATTTAAGTGAGTTAAGTTGGCTCTGTGTTGATCTTATTCCATGCCATCCGTTATCTTCCGATTTCAGCTGGCCACAGCATTCTTTTGCTAAGTCAAAACATTCAGCTTCACTTTGATATATTTAGCTTATCAAGGTTCTGCAAGCCAGCAGGATATTGTAACATAGACCATACAGATAGTGAACAGTTGTTGGAAGTAAAAGGAAGGTTATTCAGAGTTCAAACATGAAAAATAATTTACAGCAGTGGACATTCAATTTTATGCACTTCAGATAACATTTAGTTATTTGCTCGCGATAAAATTTAGTCTGTTTGCTTCCTTTCTCCAAACTTATTTCAATGCAACTTGTAAGATTTAAGGAGGTTGTATCGCTTGCCAAGAGTCAACTTGGCCAGCACAACATCACTTTGCTGGATCATTGCTAACATTCAAGCCAAAGACTTGGCAATTGTGAATCTTTTGCCAAAGGGAAACTTGGCAATTATGACACTTATGAAAGACAAAATCTTACATTTCTGACACATAATCTATTTGCTGTGGTGTGACTTTTTTGTGGCAGGTCGAAACTCTGAATTCAGAACTTGCGAGCGAGCGCAGTGCCGGTCAGAAGAGCGAAAACGCACGGCAACAACTTGAGCGCCAGAATAAGGAGCTAAAAGCCAAGCTTCAAGAGCTGGAGGGATCGGTCAAGTCCAAATTCAAGTCAACAATTTCAGCACTGGAAGCTAAGATAACACAGCTGGAGGAGCAGCTTGAACAGGAAGCAAAGTAAAATGGCTATTCAATTTAACAAAAGCGGTAGATGTATGGTTCCATGGAGTCTCACTTGACAGTTTAGTGATGCAGTGAATAGTCCACCAAACACCAGAAAATTAAAGTGGCTGCTTGAGTTTAACTAATGTGCAAAAATAATCCTTGGGTATATTTTTTAATCTCCCAGAGGTCTGTATTTCAGTTCTGAAGTGCATTTGACAACTGGGGCCCCAACTCAAACTGCCAGCTTGTGAAGTGGAGAAGAGAAGCAGTTTCCTTTATTCCAGAAATTGGGGTGGGGGGGGGTGCTTTTTTGGGCCACGAGTAATAATTGGCATGTTTTCAGAGTTGGATTGTGATTATTGTACTGGATGACAAAATGGAGATGATAGCATTTTGGCAGTGCTCGAAAGCATGCCAAAGGGATTCAGCAGGAGGCTGACAATGCAGGGCTTTAGTTACAAAGTGAGATTTGGTAGATTGGGATTGTTCTTGCTTGACTGTGGAGTGATCTTGTAGAAGTTCATAAAGTCATGAAGGCTGTACAGTCTTTCTCCAAGGATAAGGGAGTCACAAGCTAGAAGACATGGGTTTAAGATGAGAGCGGCAATATTGAAGGAAGATCTGAGAGACTAGGTTTTCCACACAGAGGGTGGGGGATATTTAGAACAAACTGCCAGAAGAAGTGGAGGCAGATACAATCAGCGTTTTTTTTAAAAAAAAAGCATTTGGACAGGGACGTGGGTTAGAAAGGAATAGAGAAAGATGGGATAAATGTGGGAAAATGGGATTAGCATAGATGAGTATCTTGTTTGTGTGGGCGATTCAGGCTGATGGGCCTGTTTCTGTGCTGTAGTGACACAGTACGATGGGATAGTTCAGAGCCACTGCCTTGTAGTACCGGCAACCTGTGTTTATCCTGGCTTCTAAAGCTGTTGGTGTGGAGTTCATAGGTTTCCGCCTGGAGCTGATGTTAATATGGGTTTAGTATAAGTGGGTGATTCGAGTTTTGAACGACTCAGTGGGCTGCAGTATGTTTCTGTGCTATATGAATCTGGCTCTAATTTTAGTTAAAAAAAAATTTAAACCTGGTGCTTTGCTTATGGTAGCTTTGTTTACATTTCATCATTAGTGGCACTCTATATTCAAACCATTAGTGGTGAAGCAGGGAAGTCATCAGGGAATAGATGTTTCATGGTTATAGTAGTTCAGAGTGGTAGAAGTTTGATTTTTTTTTGACCAACTGGCATTTAATTTTTACAATACAAATTAAAATGTGACGGGGGATCTTTCTTTTATGCACAGGTGGCTAACCCCACAGAAAATTGCATGTTTCATAGGAACTGGTGTTAAGGGATGTATATGTAGCTGGGGACAATGGGAAATGGATTAATCTATTAAATCTATTCAGTTCATTCTAGTCTGAAATATGAAATTCATTAATGTGTTGATATTCAGAAAAGTTGGAGGCACTGGAAGTTTATGAATATTTTCTCTGCATTTGTAATAGCACAGTATTTCCAAACAACTGTGTATTTAGCATTTGAACTGAAGGTTGTGAAATTTGATACTCCGAATCTAGTGAAAAGAAATCATAAGGATTTTAATTTAGTTAGTCAAAAGAGACTCGCCTCAATGCCCAAAAAAATCTGCTGAGCTAATTTCCTTCATCAGTTCATCCATTGGAATGCAATTTGTTTAGATAGGACAACTATATTCTTTGTGCTTTCGTTTATAGTGTCAGCACTCATTGGAGCTGCTACTTATTCATTTCCCTGAGCATTGCCAGTTTTTGTGCCAGTAGATTTGTTTTGACTTTTGCTTTTAAATTGGTGACTCTTTTATTTGCAGGGAGCGAGCAACAGCCAACAAGTTGGTACGCCGCACAGAGAAGAAACTGAAGGAAGTGTACATGCAGGTCGAAGATGAACGTCGACATGCTGATCAGTACAAGGAACAGGTATTGCCTCAGCTACCAGCTCTTCTCAGTATAATATTCTTCCACTAATAGTTGGAGGGTTAACTGGCCACATTAAAAGGCCCAAATGGAGAAGTAAGTGGTAGAATCTGTCAGAATACTACAATATGGACACAGGTCCATACTGATCAGAATGTCCCTCTAAACCAAGTGTCCTTCAAAAGCAATTGATAGGAATAAAATGGGTGCAATGTAGCATTATTGTAATTGGAAGATTTCTCGTTGGCATCAGCATGGTGGACACTGGCGGTGTTTCTATGCTGTATTAATGACAGTTTTTGACAAGTCAGAATGCCTTTTACAGTAGTGATAGTCTCCCCCCAGCTTGCCCATCTGTCAGTGGTATTTGAATATGTTCCATATGTAAATCTATTTTTTTTAAATGGTAGAAACATTCAATTGTTAAAACACGTGCTCATATGAAAATGGACTGTATCTGGAATTGGCCCATGTATTTGTGTGTATCTGCCATTCATTTGGCTCTGAAGACTGTAAGACTATAAAAGAAATGAGCAGAGTTGGGCCACTGAGCCCATCGTCTACTGTGCCATTCCATCATAGCTGATTTATTATCCCTTTCAACCCCATTTTCTTGCGCACTCCACATAACCTTTGCCCTCCTGACTAATCAAGAACCTGTCAATCTCCGCTTTAAATATACCCAATAACTTGGCTTCCACAGCCATCTGTGGCAATGGATTCCACAAAGTCGCTACCTTCTGATTAAAGGAATTCCTCCTGATATTTGTTGTAAATGGATACCTCTCTATTCTGAGGCTGTGCCCTCTGGTCCTAGACTCAGCCACCAGGAAATATCCTCACCACATTGGCTCTATCTAAGCCTTTCAATATTCAATAGGATTCAATGAGATCCCACCTCATTCTTCCAAACTCTGAGTACAGACCCAGAGTCATTAAATGCTCCTTGTATGTTACGCTTTCACTCCGGGACTCATTCTCTTGAGTCTCCTCTGAACCGTCTCTAATGGCAACACATCTCTCAGAGAAAGGGCCTAATCTGGCCAATGCTTTATAAAGCCCAAGCATCACATCCTTGTTCTTGTATTCTAGTCCTTGCTAACATTGCATTTTTCTTTCTTACCAGAAGCTCAAACTGGAGATCAACCTTTAATGAATTCTGCATGAGGTCTCCCCAAGTCGCTTTGCATCACTGAATTCTGCATTTTCTCCCATTTGGAAAACAGTCTTCACCTTTGTTCCTTAACAAAGTGGGTGACCAAACACTTTCCTACACTATATTCCATCAGCCACTTTTATTTTCCTGTAGATACCCTGCTTCCTCAACACTACCTGCCCTTCCATTTTTTTTCATATCATTTGCAAACTTGGCCACAAAGCGATCAGTTCTGTCATCTGAATCATTGACATATAACCAGAAAACAAGTGGTCCCAACATTGAGCCAGTGGAACACCACTACGCACTGGCAGCCAATCAGAAAGGGCCCCTTTATTCCGACTCTTTGCCTCCTGCCAATCAGCCAATCTTCTATCCACGCTAGTATCTTTCCTGTAATGCCATAGGCTCTTATCTTGTTAAGCAGCCTCATGTGTGGCATCTTGTCAAAGGCCTCCTGAAAATCCAAGAGAACAATATTCACTCACTCTCCCTTGTCTGTCCTCCGTTATTTCCTCAAAGAATTCTAACAGATTTGTTTGGCACAAATTCCCTTTAGAAAAACATGCTGACTTCGGCTTATTTTTTCATGTACATCAAATCACCCCGAACCTCACCCTTAGTAATGGCCTGCAACATCTTGTCAGCCACTGAAGTTGGGCTAACTGGCCTATAATTTCCTTTCTTCAGCCTCCCTCCCTTCTTAAAGAGTGGACTGCAATTTTCCAGTCCTCAACCATTGCAGAATCTATTGATTCTTGAAAGATCATTACTAATGGCTCCACAACCTCTTCGGCCACCTCTCTTCAAACCCTGGGATGTAGTCACAGTGATCTCTACCTCAGGCCTTTCAGCATCCCTAGCACATTATCCTTAGTAATAACCACATTAATTTCTGCCCGTTGACAGTTATGAAGTTCTAACATATTGCTGGTGTCTTCCACAGTGAAGACTGACGCACGGTACTTAAAGTTCGCCCGCCATTTCTTTGTCCCCATTACCTCCTCCAGCACCATTTTCCAGCAGTCCAATATCCACACTCGCCTCGGTTTGGGGGGGTGAGAGAAAAAATCCTCTTTTGTATTATTGGCTAGCTTACTTTCATATTTCACGTTTCTCTCATGCATTGTTTAGTTGCCTTCTGTTTTTTAAAAACTTCCCATTAATTTTTGCTGTATTATATGCCCTTTGATTTGCTTCTGTGCTATCTTTGACTTCCCTTGCCAGTCCCAGTTGCATCATCGTCCCCTTAGAACACTTCATCTTTGGGGTGTTTCTATCCTGTGCCATTCGAGTTGCTCCCAGAAACTTCAGCCATTGCTGTTCTGTCATCACTGCTAGAGTCCCTTTCCAGTCAGTTTTGGCCATCTCCTCTCCCAAGCCTCTAATTCCCTTTACTGTAATACTGATATGTCTGACTTTAGTTTCTCTCTTTTTTTTGTAATTTACTTTTTTTATTGAAGTTCATCAAATAAATATTTCCATAAGATGTATTTCAGATATTGTACATATATATCATATAGTCATATATGTGGAGATTTGTGGCATAATATTTATCAGAGGTATATTTAGAAAAGAGAAGAAAGGAAGAACAAGTGAAAGGAGAAAACTATGTTCAAACTGCAAGATGAATCCTACCACTTTATGATCGCTGCCTCCAGAGGGTTCCTTTACCATAAACTTTCTTATAAAATCTGTTTCATTACACAATACCCAATCCAGAATTGCCTTTCCCTAAGTGGGCTCAACCACAAGCTGCTCTTAAAAAGCCATCTCGTAGACATTCAACAAATTCCATCTCTTGGGATTCGGCACCAACTCAGTTTTCCCAATCTACCTGCATATTGAATATACACCATGACTATCATAATATTATCCTTTTGTTAACATGCATGTGGAAGGGCATCCAGGACATCACCAATTACAAGACAACATCACCTGACTGTGCAGGTGATGCCTCCCTCCCAAATGCGCTGAATAACTTCTACACCCAGCTTGAGGCAGAAAATGACGTGGCCGCGAGGAAGTCCACCCCTCCTACAAATGACCAGGTGCTGTGTCTCTCCGTGGCCGACGTGAGAAGAACCCTGTGCAGGGTCAACCCACGGAAGGCTGCTGGACCAGAAAACATCCCTGGTAGAGTGCTCAGAGGATGTGCAGACCAGCTAGCAGATGTTCTCACTGACATCTTCAACATCTCCCTGAGGAGCGCCACCATTCCAACGTGCTTCAAGGCCGCCACCATCGTCCCCGTGCCCAAGAAGTCTTCAGTGTCCTGCCTAAATGACTACCGTCCTGTTGCACTTACATCCATCATCATGAAGTGTTTCGAGAGGCTCTTCATGAGGCATATGAAGACCCTGCTGCCCCCCTCACTGGACCCCCTGCAGTTTGCGTACTGTCCCAACCGCTCAGCAGATGGCGACATTGCCTCCACTCTCCACCTGGACAAACAAGACACATACGTTTGGATGCTGTTCATAGACTTCAATTCAGCATTCAACACAATCATCCCTCAGAAACTGGTTGGATAGCTGAGCCTACTGGGCCTGAACACCTCCCTCTGCAACTGGATCCTAGCTTTCCTGACTGGGAGACCTCAGTCAGTCCGGATCGGGAGCAGCGTCTCCAACACCATCACACTGAGCAGGGTAGCTCCCCAGGGCTGCATGCTCAGTCCACTGCTGATCATTCTGCTGACCCACGACTGTCCTGCAACACACAGCTTGAACCATATCATCAAGTTCGTCGATGACACGACCGTGGTGGGTCTCATCAGCAAGAACGTCGAGTCAGCTTACAGAGGGGAGATGCAGCGGCTAACGGACTGGTGCAGAGCAAACAACCTGTCTCTTAATGTGAACAAAACAAAGAGATGGTTGTTGACTTCAGGAGGGCACGGAGCGACCACTCCCTGCTGAACATTGACGGCTCCTCCGTAGAGATCGTAAAGAGCACCCCTCATGCAAACTCTTCTCCCTCCTGCCATCTGGGAAAAGGCTCTGAAGCATTTGGGCTGTCATGACCAGACTATATAACAGTTTCTTCCCCCAAGCTACCAGACCCCTCAATACCCGAAGCCTGGACTGACACCTTGCTCTACTGTCCTGTTTATTGTTGTAATGCCTGCGCTGTTTTGTGCACTTTATGCAGTCCTGGGTAGGTCTGTAGTCTAGTGTAGTTGTGTGTATTTTTTTCCTCTGTTGTTTTTAACATAGTTCAGTCTAATTTTTGTAATGCCACGTAACACCATGGTCCTGAAAAACGTCTCATTTTTACTGTGTACTGTACCAGCAGTTATGATCAAAATGACAATAAAAGTTGACTTGATTTTCTTTCTTGTATTGCAATTTGTGTCCCATCTCCTGGCTCTTGTATGGAGGTCTATATATTTTATCAACAGAACCACCCCATCCTGTCTGCCTCCCTGTCCTTTGATACAATCTTAGATGTTCAGCTCCCAACTATGATCAACTTCCAGCAGAACTCAGTCATGCCTGTGATGTCATACCTGCCAATCTCTAACTGCTGCAAAATAATCTACTTTATTCTGTATACCGCATGCATTCAAATATAACCCCATCAGTCCTATATTCATCAGCCATTTTGATTTTGCCTCCCCCCACCCGTTACACTTCAGCTGACTGCAATTTTACCCTCTCATCTGCCTGTGCTTCCTCAGTCTCCATGCACACAGCATTCCAACTGCCCCATCCTCAGCCCTATCACTCCAGTTCCCATCCCCCTGCCACTGCCAAATTAGTTTAAACCCTCCCCAATATTTCAAGCACACTGCTTCTGAGCTGAGCCTGGTAAAATTTATCAGCTGCTGGAAAGTTAGTTAAAATGAGTTTGTGTTTTAATAATTGAAGTTCTTCAGATTTTTGTTTTAAAATAACAAAGGCATTCCTACTGAATCTTGGCAGAAGATCTGCTCCATGGTTCATCAGTGAGGTGCAGAATAGGTATCAGATCAGTGTTCTGTACTTTACAGTTTAAAATTGCCCTCATTTTGTTTCCTGTGTATGGTGCCTTGGCTTAATGATGTTTGCTGTGGGTTAGATTTTAATTTTGTGCTACCTTTTGAACCTTCTGTTTCTACCTTTTTTTTAAAAAAAGGAATAAGAAGTGCGGGTGGAGGATAGGAGGGGAGAGGCGTTTGTGGAAATGAGGCAGAAGCTTCAGTTGCCAGTCTCATGGTTAGATGGTGCATAGAATTTGTCATAATCAGTGTTATTATTGCTAGCATTTTGTAAAATGTTTTGTGGTAGCAGTTTCGTGCAGGACATAAGAATTTACTATGAACTATGTAAAATACAAGGCAAAAGAGGAACAGGGAGGTGTTCATGGACTGTTCAGAAATCTGCCAGAGGGGAAGAAGCTGTTCCTAATATGTTAAGTGTGGGACTTGGGGCCCCATAGCATCCTAATTGATTAATGCAAGCCTGTAGCTCTGCACAGTAACAGTATTTCAGAAGGACCTGATATATGAACCACTGTTCTGCTAATCGTGAGGTTGTCATCCTAAAACTGTCCCCGTAAAACAACAAATCCTATCCACTTGCACTTGCAAACATTACTGATTGGACCATAGAAACTTGTGGGTTGCTGGGTTGTTCAGCAGTAGGAAAAGACTAAATGAATGCTTAATGTTAAGTTTACAGGCAGAACCTGATTCCAACTTCAAAAAAGATCTGAGTTTCTTTTCTGTCCAGGTGGAGAAGTCGAACTCACGCATGAAACAACTGAAACGGCAGCTGGAAGAGGCAGAAGAAGAAGCGACCCGTGCCAACGCAGCCCGTCGGAAACTCCAGCGGGAACTGGATGATACCACTGAGACTGCCGAGGCGATGAACCGTGAGGTCAACACTCTGAAGAGCAGGCTAAGGTAAAGTTGGTGTCAACGTTTTGAGAATTTTAGCCAAAAAAAAAGTCTGGATGAGCTTCAGATGGAATTGGGAACACAGTTCTTAAATTCTACACTGTGATACTTGCCAGTTCAAAGGGCACTGTTTATCATTTGAGAAGGCTTCTGGAATTACCAATATCAATGAAATTTATGGTACAGGAAGCCATTTGGCTTGCTGTGATCTTCACACACACACACACACACACACACACACACACACACACACACACACACACACACACACACACACACACACACAATGCTGGAAGAACTCAACAGCCAGGCACCAGGCAGCATCTATGGAAAAGAGTGAATGTCTCAGGCTGAAACTCTTCATCAGGACTGGAAATGAAGGGGAAAGTTCCCTCCAGCATTTTGTGTGTGTTGCTTTGGATTTCCAGCATCTGCAGACTTTGTTTGCTGTATCTTAAGTGTGTTCCCATTATTTATCACCTTCCTTTTATCTTGTACCAGCACAACAGACCATCCAACCCATGGGTCCCGTGTCAACTCCCAGGTGAACAGACCTGTCCTTCTCCTTACTTCTGATACTCTGATTAATTGAAATCCCTTTATTAGTGGCCAATTAACCCACAGGCACATCTTTAGCGACAGAAGAAAATGGGACCTACTGGAGGAGACGTTCCACACATTTTGAAGACAGGATGGGAATTTGGATCCCTGGAGCTGAGATTCAGTAGCACCATTTGTCTCACCACTCCACCTTCAGCACACTCCTCGGGTTTCAGTCCAGATCAATAAGACCTACTTGTCAGCAAGAGTCAGTAGATGTGATCAGGCAACAAGTCCTTCAGTGCCTTCCGTACCCCTAAGATCAAGAACAGTTAACTCTCCGACAAGATGTGGTTGATTCCAGGGACACTGTGGTTCAGTTAATTACTGGAATTAATGTGTGATATAGTGTTAATTGTTGAAGCAAGCTAGTTTAACAGCAGCTTTGGGTCTCCACTAAACAGCTGCCAGTGTGTATATTTTGCTGACTGCATTATTTCAATTTGATTAACACAATTAGGCTAAGAAATGGATATGACTACTTAGTGGAGATGTATTTTTTTAAAATGTTCTTTAATCATTCTGTCTGTTCCCAGCCCCCATTCCGTGCCTCCCTTTTCTCTGCAGTAACAATTGAAAGTTGGGTAATATGGCACTATTTCAGTACTTGGGTCATTCAGCAGTACTATATGGATATTGGCCCTTCGATCCAACAAGTCCATGTTAACCATTGTGCCCACCCAACCTATCCCAATTTTTGTGTTTAGCCCCTGCTCTTCCATGTACCCATCCAAGTACTACTTAAATGATATTGTACCTGTCTCTAAGGTCTCTTTTAAATCTTTACTTGATCAACCTTGATCTCTGCTCTCTAGTGGGGAAAAGACTATTATCATCAAATTTGATGATGCTCTCGTAATTTTAAGTATTCCTTAGAGCACAGGAGAACTAGGCACAACCTTATAGAAATGAAGTCCCATTCTGGCCAACTTTTCCCATAACTCAGGCTCTTTAGTCTTTGGCAACATTCTTGTAAGTCGTCTTTGGACTTTTCAGTTTAACCAGATCCTTCCCATAACGGTGACAAACTGCATTCAGTATTTCAAGTGCAGCCTCAACAAAGACTTGTAGAACTGTAACATAATGCCCCATCTCTTATAGTCAGCTTCGTAACTAGTGAAGGCCAGCATCCTAAATGCCTTCTCAACTCCCTGAAACAAATGTTGAAATTATTATATATTTTACAACATCAGGTAGAAAAAGCTGAAGTCGAGGAGACCTATCAAAGGTGAATGTAACATTCCTGTAGCGGCAAAACTTATCCAAAATCAAAACACTTGCCTGCGACCATATGGACTGTTATACTTTCAAGATGTGCCCACAACTCCAATAATTTAATCTAAAAGTTGAACCCATTATTTGATCCTTAAAATAAAGCATCCTTACAATACAATAATGCATTGAGTGTTTTCAAGGATCAGCAAGAGATGCGACCACCACTGAGCTACAAACTGCAACGAAATAAGCAAGGTAACTTATTCCCTTTGCTTTTACCAATGTCCTCACTCATGTGACTAGTTACCATAATGAACATATAGAACAATACAGCACAGTACAGGCCCTTCAGCCCACAATGTTGTGCCGACCCTTAAACCCTGCCTCCCATATAACCCTCCACCCTTAAATTCCTCCGTATACCTGTCTAGTAGTCTCTTAAATTTCACCAGTGTATCTGCCTCCACCACAGACTCAGGCAGTGCATTCCGCGCACCAACCACTCTCTGAGTAAAAAACCTTCCTCTAATATCCCCCTTGAACTTCCCTCCCCTTACCTTAAAGCCATGTCCTCTTGTGCTGAGCAGTGATGCCCCTGGGGAAGAGTCGCTGGCTGTCCACACTGTCTATTCTTCTTAATATCTTGTACATCTCTATCATGTCTCCTCTCGTCCTCCTCCTCTCCAAAGCCCTAAATCTCTGATCACAATGCATACTCTCTAAATGAGGCGGCATTCTGGTAAGTCTCCCTTTCCATTGCATCCACATCCTTCCTATAGTGAGGCGACCAGAAATGGACACAGTACTCCAAGTGTGGCCTAACCAGAATTTTATAGAGCTGCATCATTACCCTGCGACTCTTAAACTCTATCTCTCGACTTATGAAAGCTTTCTTAACTACCCTATCTACCTGTGAGGCAACTTTCGAGGATCTGTGGACATGTACGCCCAGATCCCTCTGCTCCTCCACACTACCAAATATCCTGCCATAGTAAATGTGCAACAGAGACTACAAAGCAGAAAGAGAATAGATTCAAAGATCCTACATTTCCCATTTCTCACAAGTTCCATTATAGTGTTAGAGAAGTGCAGCACAGAAACAGTTCCTTCTGAACATCAAGCTGGACTAACTTTGTTACTCATTTGCGCACATTCTGCATATCAACTTCCTCCAGACTCCCACTCAGCTACCCACAAGGGGCACGACTTTGAGATGTGAGAAGAGACAGGTGTAAACCACCAACTTGTGTCTGTGTGGAATTAGTAAAACACCCAAGGTCAGGAGTGAACCAGAGTCACAGTCTTGACCTGTGAGGCAGTAGCCCTCCTATCTTAAACTATTAATTATCAGGTGGTATTGATGTGCATTAATTGTCACCAGAAGGAGACAAGTTATTTACAGAAATGCTTGTGATCCATGCTACTTCACATTGTTCCAGGTGAACAGATTTCAAAGATGAAACGGCTTTTTTCCCTCTGCTGGACCACAGCAATACTCTGACCAATTTTATAAGAATTAGTACACACCCATAAGTTTCCTCATTAACAAAACTGCTTTTAAACTAAAGTTTAACTATGTACAAACCCCATTTCCAGAAAAGTTGGGATATTTTCCAAAATGCAATAAAAACAAAAATCTGTGATATGTTAATTCACGTGAACCCTTATTTAACTGACAAAAGTACAAAGAAAAGATTTTCAATAGTTTTACTGACCAACTTAATTGTATTTTGTAAATATACACAAATTTAGAATTTGGCTGCAACACACTCAACAAAAGTTGGGACAGAGGCATGTTTACCATTGTGTTACATCACCTTTCCTTTTAATAACACTTTTTAATCATTTTGGAGCTGAGAATAATAATTGTAGTAGGTTTGCAATTGGAAATTTTGTCCATTCTTGCTTGATATAAGACTTCAGCTGCTCAACAGTCCGTGGTCTCCGTTGTCTGATTCTCCTCTTCATGATGCGCCATACATTTTCAATAGGAGATAGATCTGGACTGGCAACAGGCCAGTCAAGCACACGCATTCTGTCTACAAAGCCACGCTGTTGTAGCCCGTGCAGAATGTAGTCTGGCATTGTCCTGCTGAAATAAGCATGGATATCCCAGGAAGAGACATTGCCTTGATAGCAAGATATCTCTCTTTAAAATCCTAATATACGCCTCCGAGTCAATGGTACCTTCACATACATGCAACTCACTCATGCCATGGGCACTGATGCACCCCAATATCACAGATGCTGGCTTTTGCACCTTTCACTGATAACAATCAGGATGGTTGTTTTCACCTTTGGCACGGAGAACTCGATGCCTGTTTTTTCCGAAAACTAGCTGAAATGTGGATTCATCTGACCACAGTACACGGTTCCACAGTCTTTCAGTCCATCTGAGATAAGTTCGGGCCCAGAGAACTTGCTAGCATTTCTGCATAGAATTGATGTATGGCTTCCTCCTTGCGTAATACAGTTTCAAGTTGCATTTCTGGATGCAACGACGGACTGTGTTAGTGACAATGGTTTTCCGAAGTACTCCTGAGCCCAGGTGGCTATAATTGTCACAGTAGCATGACGGTTTCTTAGGCAGTGCTGCCTGAGGGCTCGAAGATCACGCGCATTCAACAGTGGTTTCTGACCTTGCCCTTTACGCACTGAGATGTCTCTGAATTCTCTAAATCTTTTCACAATATTATGTACTGTAGCTGTTGAAAGACCTAAGTTCTCTACAATCTTGCGTTGGGACTGACTTTTGAACTGACTAACAATTCTCTCTCGAATTTTGGCACAAATGGGTGAGCCACGACCCATCCTTGCTTGCAAAGACTGAGCCTTTGATGGATGCTACTTTTATACCCAGTCATGAAACCAGTGTTACTTGAATATTCTGTGCACTTTTCAATCTTATTTCAACTCTGTCCCAACTTTTGTTGAGTTTGTTGCAGCCATCAAATTCTAAATTTGTGTATATTTACAAAATACAATTAAGTTGGTCAGTAATACTATTGAAAATCTTTGTACTTTTGTCAGTTAAATAAGGGTTCGTGTGAATTAACATATCACAGATTTTTATTTTTATTGCATTTTGGAAAATATCCCAACTTTTCTGGAAATGGGGTTTGTATATTTATTGCTTATTTGTAAATGTACCACTGTGAATGCACGGATCCAAAGCACTTGCCAGTAGTTTGCAAGTCAGTTACTTGATAGAGCAAGTGATTGATGCAAAGCTTATTCATAAGTCTAGTAGAAAATATGCTATGATTTTTGTCTCATTGGATTGTAATATTTAGTAGTGAGGTATTTACCATTGCATTCCTCAGGCGAGGTGGCACTGGTCTAACGTTCACCACTAGTCGAACTGGAAGACGTGCACTGCAGCTGGAGGGTGCGGCACTTGAACTCTCGGATGATGACTTGGACAGTAAAGGCGGTGGTGACCTTAATGAATCGTTAAACCAGGCAGAGTAGAGTCATTCATGGTTAACTAACACGGAGCTCCTTTTCCTGATCAAAGAGAAGCTGAAGATTAAAATGATTACTGAACTGATGATTTCTGATTCTTTCCTTCCTATTCTTTTAAAAAAACAAGCAAGTTTTCAAGTAAGTCATTGTCCTCTTGCATCTTAATTTACTTCTTATCTTGACTTGCTGCACCCTACATATTATATCCCAAATTTTCTTTATCAACTACCAATTTGAGCACATTTACACCTAAACCCAACTGAGATCTGGGAGTTGGGGTGTAATCAGAAGGAGCCTTATATATTGTTATGCATGCTACATGTACAAATAAACATGTATTTCCATATAATTCTGTGGACAATGGCTTAGAATTTATTGAGTTGTTAATCTGCAGCCAATTGCTGTTTAAAGACCAAACTGTGAGCATTGCTGGATCTAAGTAAACAAGTTTTATAATTGTAATTATCTACTAGGATGGCAGTATCTGGTGAGCATCATTTCCAATGCAAGGACAGGCCTGCATTGTTAGTGCCAACATATACTTTGAGTAACCAGGGACTAATCAATAACTAAAATTTAGCTACACTGAAACATCCTGGAATTACCATCGGTCAGAAACTTGTGATTTAATTCACTTGTGATTTTAATATACATTCACTCCTATCACTCCAACTCGCTGGAACCCTTTTCAGATTGTTAGTGGGGATCGTAATTTGCACAAATCATTTTGAAGTACAATAATTGGAGTTTAATAGCTATATTGTGATTAAAATGTTCTTTAACCGTGTTTAGTGTTTGAACTGTGTTCTTGTGTTTTCCCTTTTAAGCTGTTTACATCTCACACATGAGCGTGAGTACTTCAGACACTTTTCTGATACCCTCTTCCATTCCTATGTAGTAATTTTACCCTAAACATGGATGAAAATTTTTGTACAATGGACCCAGGACAGATTGGCCTTTCTATTTGATCAATTAAGATTTTTGAATACTGTTCTGATTAGCTGCTTTCCCACAATCTGTTCCTGTGTAATTTCTTCCAAACAGTATGCGACTGATGTTTTTTTTTGCATAAAGGGTGATGGACACCCGATTTTCCAAAGTTCATAGAATATTTGCATAAACCTTCAAGCTACCAGATGCTGCATGTTTCAAAGTCGTACAAATCAGTCCATATCAATTTTTATTCAAACAGGAGTTCCATTAGAATTTATGTGAAAAGATTTCAGAAGTGCCTTAGACACGGCTTATAATTTGGTTACAAGATCGGGCATCACAGTAAAAAATGATATAATACACTATGCTGAGTATGTAACCATTAAAATGGTTTTGTATTTTATGCAGCTGTGCTTCATGCCTTGTAAAATCCTTATGATCAGAATTTATATTGGGGGTTAACATGGTATTTTGAATATGTACCTTGAGCCTTCTGTACCATGCAGGAATTTCTTAATATCTTGTTTAAAACTTTTTAACATCTTAAGTATTTTTCTGTACAAGCTGTTGATCACTAGGCACTGTCACTCTCATACCTTGTATACCTGTATTTCTAGACAGCTATACCATTCAATAAAAAATTCTTGGGAAGCAACAATTTTTTTAAGAAAACAATAAAGTTAAGTACAACATTTTATCCTGTGTAATCCTTTTAATTTAGATAAATGTTGCCTGTTCTTGATCCTTAATGTTCTGAAAGAGATGAATCTCCCTTATTTGCTTTGGTAATATTTTAGAATTTGTACTGATTTCAGTTGGCTGTTGATGGCCGGTCAATTTGTATTATATTTTGGAAATTTCAACCGGGCAGTATTCCCTTTTGAACTAATTACTGCATTGAAATGAACCTCAGATTCTTATTCCCTTCTCCCACCCCAAACCTGCTCCAAACACCAAAAAAAAACTTTGGGACGGGTAGGTGATGCTTATTTCCCTAAAATATGCAAAATAGTGAATGATTTAAGTAAGGCCATACTTCCCACACAATGATTATGAAGATTTTATATTAGGAATGAATATTTTTGTTGTGCCCTAATTTGATTTTCCTCGTGTTTTAACAGTCTGACTGCACTAATGATCTGGGATAAATTTGTTCTGCTTGATTCATGCGGAATTTCCTGGGAGCAGATCAGTGGGATGGACGAGGTGCACACTTGAGCACAAAAGCAAAACTGGGCCAAAGGTTTTGCCATTCTACTTTCCCGAGCCACTGTAACTAACCCCTTAACCTTTGGGATTGCAGATTACCAGTTTACTAGATAGTGCATCCTGAGCCTAAAATCAAGACCCTAGCAACCAGCAATTGTGTGGTGCAATGATGCCAATGGGTGTAAGGGGAGGAATATGCTCCGCCAGTGTAGAAGCTGCAGAAACAGCTGTCAGCTGGTAATCAAAAGCTTTAAAAGCTAGAAATGTTACTGGTGATGCAAATCAAAACTGGAACATAATTCATAGTTGCTGCTTTGGTGAGATTAGTTTCTTGCTGTGCCAGTTGAATGGACAAATGGACGCTGAACTCTGAGGTGTTAATTGTCACAACAGAATTGGAAAATTCTGCAGGATTGCCAACAACTTTTAAGATATCGCCATCAGAGAGAGGATCTCAAACTTTAAGTGGAGAGTGAATGTAGCTGCCAGCAAATTCTAGTGACTCGTTCCCCATCCTGAATCTCCTCTCTCCATAGAAGAACAAAAAGTAAATTTGGACTGTTATGCCTAAATACCAATATACACGTTAAGATCATTCACAAAAAGATGCTTTTTTGGGCCAGGTTAACGACTAATTGCCTAAGTCTGTGCAGTTGTCTCCTCAGAAATTGTGGTCTTCGTGAAGAGCAGTCTCACCAAAATCTAAGAACAACTTAGATAAAATATCTTGGCTTTGAAAATTTGCTATTGGATAGAAAATACTGGCAACTTTTGAGGAAAATATTTAGCCATGTAAAATAAATTTAACTAGGCATTGTGAGGGGAAGGGAAAAGCAAGTTGGATATTAACTTGATTTTGTGTGTTTAGTTTTCTGATCCCGAAGTATAATCTTTATGGCAGAAATGATCCATCAGTACTGAGTGCTGGTTGATCATTCAGACTGGGATGTCACTTTCTGGGCTTCACTTCTGTTTTGGTATTGTGTAACTGCCTAGCTAGAGAGCCAAAACATGGTTGGTTGTTCCAGCATTTGGTTGAATGATCATGGATAAGCAAGTTCAGTATTACTTAGTGTGTACCAGTAAAACATGTGCAAACTAATATTATGCACTGTGTATATAAACCAAGACTCTATGTATTTGATATGTTCTTGTATCCCTCAACATTCTGTAATTGTAAAATGTCTTGAATTGACACGAGATGAATGGATCATCTTCAGGAAAAAAAGGTGCACATTGATGAATTAGAATCCAAGCAGAGGCCAGATAAGAGATTCCAAATGCTGGTGTCTAGATCACGCACCCTGGGGATGTGGGAAAAAAATGGTGATATTATCCGACTAAATGTTATAGAAAAATGAGTTTTTGATAGCATTTTTAAAATGGGAAGTGGGATGTTCAGATAGGCACATGAATGTAAGGAACATGGAGGGATATGTGTAGGTAGGAGGGATTAGTGTTTTGGATTTTAGTTGCTTTGGCCAAAGGTCCTGTTCCTGTGCTGTACTGTTCTATGTACCAACGTGTGTAGAACCAGGATTGTAATGATGCTCATTCAATCGGATGCGACACGAAGTGGTAGAACCATTAAAGGAAGAATTACCAGCATTTTTAATAGTCTAATTACTCCACCCCCTCCACAGGTGACTTTTTATTTTTTTTAAAGAAAAGGACAAAATAACCACTTGGGCTGAACAATAATAGTACTTTTGAGAAAGTTAAGGACTGAATTATGCCATCTTGGCCATAACAATTGTTCCTGCTTTCAAAGTAGATTTAGAAAGACATCTGATGTTCCCAGTAGGACTAGTTAACAGAATAAAAAGGTGTGAATGGGTATAAAAGTAGAGAGCAGCAAGTTTCCCGGATTTGATTAGGAGGTGGAGAGTGAAGTGAATTGACAGCTGCATTTGGTGCAATGCCAAATGACACTGATGATATTCCAATTTCTCCATCCTTTTCTCAATTAACTCCAGTGGAGTAAAAATGAGGTCCACCATTCCCTGAAAAGACGGCCAAATACCAACTCATACTAGGTCCGTTCTTGTACGGCTAGTTGCTTTTTTACCGTCTTGTGTAAAAGTCATTACCCAACACCTGGGTTTCTCTGGATCTGGTTTCAAGTTATTTCAATAATATTACAGAATCTTTACAAATGTTTCTCACTTCTGATTTTTTTAACATTTTAAAAGCTCCAGCAACTTAAAGTGGATAGAATTTGGGCCTAGAAAACATATGCTGGATTCTTGGATCAAGGAAGGAAATAATACAAAACACAAGAATCTGGAGAAATGCACACAAAATGGTGGAAGAACTCAGTGTGTCAGGCAACATCTATGGAAATGAATAGACAGTTGACATTTTGGGCCAATAACCTTCACTGGAAATGGAAAGGTAGGGGGCAGGAGGAATGTGCAAGGTGAGGGGTGGGGGAGGGTGGATGAAGTAAGGAGCCTGGGGGGTGATTGGTGGAGAAGGCGAAGGGATGGAGAAGAATGAACCTGATAGAGTGGACTGTGGAAGCAATGGAAGGGGGGGGGTGCAAAGGGTGAGATGATAGGCAAGAAGTTGGGGAGGGGAAACAAAAAATACTAGTTAGAGAAATTGATGCTCATGCCATCAGGTTGGCAGCTCCCTAGATGAAATTTGAAGTGTTTCTCCTCCAACCTGAGAGTGGCCTCATCATGTCAGAAGATGAAGTAATGGACCCACATGTTGTAAGAGGAATTGGAGTGGTTGGACACTGAAATTCTGCTTTTGTGGGTTGTGAAGTACTCGGCAAAGTGATTTCTCCCAATTTATGTCGGCTTTCACCAGTGCAGAGGAGGCCACATTGGGGGCAACGTATACAGTAGACAATCCCAAAAGATTCATAGCTGAGTGCTGCCTCATCTGGAAGGACTGGAACCTGAATGGAAGTAAGTGGGCAGGGGTAACATTTCTGTTACTGGCAAGGATACGTACCAGGAGGGAGATTAGTGGGGATAGACAACTGGACAAGGGAATCAGAGGAAGCAATCCATACAGAGCGTTGGGGGGGTGGGGGAGGAGAAGGTAAAAAGGTTTGATAGGGTCTCACTAAAAATGGTAAAAGTTGTGGAAAATGAGGTGTTGGATGCAGAGGACAAGATGAATTCTATCCTGTTAAGGTGACGGGAAGGTTGAGAATGTCTGGGAAATGGAGGATATGTGGGTGAGATGCAGCATCAATGTTGGTAGAAGGGAACTCCATTCTTTGAAGGAGGACATGGGATAGGCTCGTCCTGGGAATAGATGTAGTGGAGACAAAGAAACTGAGCAACGGGATTAGCATTTTTACAGGAAACTGTGGAAAGAGGAATTGTCAAGATGACCGTGAGGATCAGTAGGCTTATAAAAGATAATAGTAGGCAGTTTATCTCCAGAGATTAAGGAAGGGGAAAGAGGTGTCAGAAATAGATCAAATGAAGTTAAGGGTAGGGTGGAAATATTACAAGTGTTAACCATTCTTCAAGTATGCTTTTGTTTTAAAGGGAAAAGATGTTGATTTTTGGGCCATTTAGCCTAACATCTATAGTGAGTAAATTATTGAAAATATCGAGGATCAAGGTCCCAAAGGTCAGGCAGTGGGAGTTGGACAGAGGATCAGTGGAAAAGTGGCGAATTTGGGTCAGTGGGAGAAAGCAAGGAATAATGATCAAAGAGAGTTAGCATTTGAAAACCTTGTAGTGGGATTCTAAAGCTTGATGTTGGGTCCTTTGCTTTTGATGTACATTTTGAATCGATATTAGGGACAATGATTAAATTTGCAGAGAGCATCAGAAATGGCAATGAAATTGAAACACAGTAAGCTGGAAGCTAAGAAATGTGTTCAAATTATTTGGGTACAAAATAAGCAAATAGAATTCAATTGGAGCTGAAAATTGGGGACAATGGGGGAAAGAAATGATTGGATAGAGGGAGAAGCAAGTGATCGGAGAGCATATCCACAAATCACTGAAGGCAGCAAGACCACTAAAGATAGATGTAGCACCAAATGTGAGAGTTTGTTGGCAAAGCCGTACAATGCAAGCAGGGAAGTTGTACTAGAGATTAGTGGCCTACAGGATGTAATAGTGACAGATGACATTTACAAGGCTGTTGGAATTGCTTTGAACAAAAGAAATCATGACTGTGTACAACAACCTGGGGGCCCAGAAGGATAAATAAAATCTCTGCTAATGACTGCTTACTAACCTGGTGGCAGATTTTGAGGTAAGTTGAATTGGTTGATAAATAGAAATCATCTCTACGCAAGTTGCTATTTTTGTACCTTAAGGACCCTCGATACAAGAACTGAGAAGTAGGATGAACTTGAATATATCTATTTTTGATAATCAATGTAAACTGCAGATGTCGAAAAGCTATAATAAAAGCCAAAAGTACTGGATAGGTTCGAGAGATTGGAAAACATCTGTGAAGACAGAAATGAGAGTTAATATTTCAGGTCATTGACCTTTCTTCAGAATAGCATTGAGTGTACTTATAAGTCATCTCTGATAACGGATCTTTGACCAGAAACTTTGTTTTTTCTTGCCACAAACCCTTTCATGGTTTGCAGGAACACAACGGAGCAAATAGTCTCCTTCCTCTGCGGTGAGTTTCTGCAATTCTATGAAATATTTGTTCAATTTTTCAATTCTGAACTTTAGGTATTAGAATCTGCTTCCATAAATTAATTCACGGTCTAAAATTTACTGGAACTTATGTTTGCCATTTGCACCTTTATAGCCTTTGATTAAAATTCTCATCTTGTGGCAAAGACCATTCAGCCCATCAACTCTGCTGGTCTTTAGTTCAGCTCTGTTTCCCTGCTTACCCTCTCACAAATACCTGTCATCTCTGGTTCTCCTATCAGCCATTCTCACCAGGGTTAGTTCATGGGAGCCAGCTAGCATATCCTGTGGGAATGGGAGCACCCAAGGAAAACCTGAATAGTCACAAAGAACACACACAAAATGCTGGTGGAACACAGCAGGTCAGTCAGCATCTATAGGAAGAAGCACTGTGGACGCTTCAGGCCGAGACCCTTCGTCCTGAAACATCAACAGTGCTTCTTCCTATAGATGCTGCCTGGCCTGCTGTGTTCCACCAGCATTTTGTGTGTGTTGCTTGAATTTCCAGCATCTGCAGATCTCCTTGTGTTGAGTCACAAAGAGAACATGTAAGCTCCATACTGACAGCACCAGAAGTGAGGATTGAATCCAGGTTGCTGGAGCTATGAGCTGAACTGCCCTTGTATTTGACTATTCTCTACTTACTTAAATTCTCCCTCTCTCCACTACTTTTCATCATCTCTGGCTTGCATTAATGATCATCGTGCTGATTCCCTATGCCCTGTTCCTGAAAAGAGTGATTAATATTTCTACTCACTGCTGATGTCAAAAGAAGGTCTGACCTTCTCTGGTTTGAAATTCACCTTTCCTGATGGGTATTAGTTTTACAGGATCACCAGTGTCAATCAGCAGATCTCATCAATCAAATGGAGTATCAATCACTTTGAAGAATCTTCCGTTAGCAAACTTGGAAGAAAGTAGTACTTTCTAACCAAATTATGAAACATTTTGTGAGTGAAAGCTCAGATTGTATACAAGATTAAGGCAAACCTAAAGTATTAATCTTTTTTTTAAAAAAACTTCCTAAAGTAGTTTGATAATACACAACTTTAATAATCTGACAGGATGTTGATCTGAAATGTAATTTTCCAAGGCTTGAAAGAATGACTGGTTCACCATCAAATGTTAACTTGTACTTTATGCAACCAACCATGACACTTCTGGGCGTTTTACTGGGACTGATAATGAACTAAATGGTGCCAGCTCTGGCTGATGATGTCACGTATGTAAATCCTTGAGCTGTATGGATATAAAAGTCTGGATTGTGTTGGGAGGGCGATGGTAAATCCTGAATATGCTGCGATTCCCTGCCGTTGCACCAGGGATTTAAAGAAAAGCTACTGGAGGCCCTCAGCCAGCATCTGTGGGGTTAAACTGGCAGTCAACATTTTGGGTTGAGACTCCTTGTGTAGACTGTATTAACTGGGGGATTTCAGCTGCTGTGATCTTTCATCAGCAGATCTGTGCAGAATTGGAACTTGCTCCCAGCTGGAGTATTGTCTACCTGGGGATTAGTTGGAGAGAACTTTTTTCCCTCATTTTAATATTCCAATAATATTTTTTCAATGTTAAGTTTATTTCAATACAGCATCTTTAATGATTTTAATAATGTAAATATCAGGTACTTTCAAACTGTTAAAATTACCTCTTAGCTTTTGATAGGGGGCAAAACTCCATCCCCAGTCCTACATTCATTCAAAGGGTGTGAGGGTAATCTTGGGGTGGATCTCCCAGTTCTCACCATCTGTGGCTGGAGAGTCAGCTCATCTGTCCTTCTGCTTCCGGTCCAGGTAAGTGCAAGCTGGTAGGAGCTATGGGTAATGATTCCTGGTGATGGAGAAAATCCAGTTTATTTAATCGTGATCCCCGAAACCTCACTGACAGAATCAGATTGTCTCCAACAGTGAATTGCAATGTTGCCTTTAGATTTAGAGATAGTTGTTAGCTTGGATATACTAACAGCAAATACTGACAAGTTTAATCTTGAAAATTCAAGGACAGTTATTATTTTCCTCCCATCTCTATTTTTCACTTGCTTTCATTTACTTTTGATATAGTTTCATACACTATCTCATTAAATGACCCTTCTCATTGCTGCCTTTGTTTTTGTAAACCTGGTGAGTGCAAGAAGCTTAGCACTGCTTACTGGACCTATGTCATGTAGACTGGTACTCAAAATAAAATTAGTCTTCGTTGTTCTTGAGGAAATCTGGCATGGACTTCCTATGGAAGACGAGAATGTGGATACCGCTAATATAATATGCCCCATATATTAACATGTATGTGTAATGCAATAGGCTAAACACAAACACATTACAGCCCAGTCAAGGCCCTTCAGCCCATAATGTTGTGCTGGCCTTTTAAGCCATTGTACGCTCAATCTAACCCTTCCCCCCGTACATCCCTTCATTTTCTATCATCCATGTGCCTATCTAAGAGTCTCAGCTGTCCCTAATGTATGTGCCTCTAATTAAAATGTTTAAATATCTAAAAGCATGTTATCATAAAAATGCACATGCTTTTAATAGAATAACCTTGAATACTGCATCACCTTAAGGGGAGATAATGTAGCTTTCAAACCCCTGAATGCTAGTGATTCATCTGGTATTTTGAAACGCACTTTTGTAAAGATCACTCATACTCGAGCTATTTCTATACACCCTTCACTCTTCTACAGTTCCATAGATTGCAAAAAGAGGTTCATGGATTACAAGCCCACAAAGAGTGGTGGACACGGCCCTGTTCATCACAGGAAATGCCCACCCCACCATTGAGCACGTCTGTAACGAGGGCTGCCACAAAAAGCAGCATCCACCATCCAGACAAGGCTCTTGGCTTGCTGCTGCCATCGTAAAGAAGGGACAGGAGCCTTGGGCCCCCCACCACCAGGTTCAGGGACAGTTACTACCCTTCAACAGGCTCCTGATCCAGAATGGACAAGTTCACTCACCTTGACGTTGTCTTAATCCACCTCATTGTTTTAGACATTGAGGCTAAAATTACATCTCTGATCACTACATCTATTTTTAAGTACACAGAAATATCAGAAAGATTTTTTTAAAAAACATGTAAGAATTACAAATGTGGTCAAAACAATGTGATTGGGTACAGTGAGACAACAGTAAAATATTTTCAATGCTTTTGAGGTTGAGTATTCTGCTTGTATCCAGTGAATGGTGCGGCCATCAAGTTAGAAGCCAGGTTGTAAGTAGAAAATTATCAGCTGTTGGTTGACCAATGATCTATAACAGCAAAAGGACAGAATAAACTGCCTTCAGATTGAATGTGAACTTTGAGGTGGCCACCAAGTAATATTCATACACAATTTAACAAAACATATAATTGGAGGGCGGAGCTCAGCTTCTTAAGAAAGCTAACGTGACATTTAGTTTTCCACTACCGTATCTTCTTCAAAGGTTCTATTGAACCCTTCCTTACCAGTCATGTCTCCCACTTTTTTTAAGAATATCTTTTGGGAAGATGTCGACCTTTCCTGAGGATGCTTAATTTCAGTCAGCCTTATTTGCTCCTGCTCAAACGCAATATGCTTGATGGATGGCAGGAAAAGAGGCACTTCAGTGCAAAGACGTAACCAAAAACATAACCAAAGCCAATTTGGTAACTACAGCCAACTTGTATTTATGTAATATTCCCAGTGCTCCTTGTGCAATAATTTACTGATCTACACAAGTACCTGGCATTCTGGACTAATCTATTCAATTTGATACATGGTGTGCCAACTGGAACATCCATCAGTCGACTTCTTTTTGTTGAGTTTGATTGAACATTGGCCAGGAGACTACAGAACATCCTGGTCCTTTTCAACTATTTTGATCAACTTTTTGCATCCAACCGAAGTTTGACTGATTTTTACCATCCTGTCCCAGGAATACATCCAAGTCCATAACAGACTCACAAAAGTAAAACCACACCTTGCTTCCTTCCAACCTGTCACTTCCCCAGAATAAGAATTCTTGAACTGGGGTAATCTAATGAGCATATTTATACCATTAAACTTTTTCTTACTAATATCAAATTGCCATGCTTTAAGAAGAAATAGGCTTTGGCATTGGTTTTAATATAGTTATATCAAAATGTATTCAGCATACCTGCTTCCGACGGCATGGAAATGCCCTCAACCCTGTTTCTAAATGGACATGTAGAAGTAAGTATGATTTTTCCATGCTTTTAGATAAGGTATAGATTTTAAATATCCTTTTGTATAATAAAGCGTAAATATTGAATTGAGATGCAAATGTGAAGTGGCAATTGCTTGTATTTTTGGAAACTGGAAATGGAAGGAGCATTACTGCGTGTACTTAGTCTGAAGCAAGGCTGTGTAAGGCACACAAATCTTTGCAATCTTTCTTCACTTTCTAATGTTGCATCAATCAGACCTGATGGATTGGCAGAGCGAATTCGATGGGCTGGATAGACTGATTCAGTTCTTATGTCTTGTGGTCTTAACCTGGCATAGTTCTCTCTGTAAAACAGTTTAAATGAACACTAGTTTAACATACAGATTACCTAGTATCTACTATCTAAAACACTTATGTGAGAATTTCAAAAGAAGAAATATTTTAATACAATTAAGTGAAATATATTCTCATTTTGAGTCCTGAATGGTTTTCAAATCTAGAAGCAAAACTTTTTATTCGGTCTATTTTGTTATATCAGAATTGAAGAGGTCCTCTTGCTGAGACATTTTGCACAATCGCTAGCTTTGTGCTGTAAGTGTCAAATTTAATTCCTTTAGCTTCTGGCATTTAAAGGCTATTCATGTTAACTATCTTTGAGGGAAATATAATAGCATCTTACCCATTACCAAGGAAACTCCACCCAGCCTTTGAGTTCAAGACACATAAATCACAGGGTCAGGCCCCATTCCAGGGATATTAATGCCTTATTTAGGCTGACCTTGTCAAACATGTTGGCTTTCATATTAAACCAAGATTTTGAATTCCCTAAGTGGGTTTAAGAAAGATTCTGTGCTATTAATTTAAATGCAGGCATGTTTTCCATACATCCTTTTCATTGTCGCTCCCTCATTTCCAAAGCAGGCTTTCTGCTCTCATTTCGGATGTTAGGCATCACAGATTTTTCCATTAGCAATTTCACATTATTCTGCTTACACTGTTTACACTTCCCTTGGCATCCTTTTTCATGCATACTTACATCTTCCCTGCAGTTTAAAGTCTGTTCATCTCTAATCTTTCCCAGCCTAATGAAAAGAAATCAACCTGAATTCTTTTACTTTCTCTTCCCATTACTGCTGTCTGACCTGCTGAATATGATTTTTAGTGATCAGGTAATCTTTTAATCCCTTTGATTGAGACCTTCCAGTTTCCCGATATTATAATGATATCTCCTCAAACTGAATCTTTAACTATCTGGGGACTGATAGTTTTGGCCAGTTGGGGCACAGGCAGCCCTAATCTAATAATAGGAACAACAAAAGTAACTGCAGAACCTGGGTATCTGAAATAAAATCGGAAAATCCTGAGAACACCGCAAATCGGGCAGCATATTTGGAAGGAGTTAACCTTTGAGGTGTGACGAGGTCATTTGATGGAACTCCATGTGTTGCACTTTGTAATCTCACACTCACATGCAAGTAAATATGAGCTGGGCAAAAGTAGGTCATAACAATAGTGTCTGGGATCCTTTACTAGAGTGAAATACACCAATCTGAACCAGTTTGTCACCAGGACGATAATTCTTTGCCTACGTGCGATAGTTGTGATTGCAGCCCTCAGTCACAACTGAGGGATTTAGAAGGGATTTCAAAAAACTTTTAAAATAGTTACTTGGTTGATTTGCTGTTTTTCCCCAGGTGGACTATTCTAAAGACAAAACTTTTATTGCAGTTGTTCTGTAGTCATTGCAAGACAGACAATCGTTTATTATCAAAGTAAACAACCTGGAAGAATTTCAGAGTTGTATACTTCTGATATAAAAAAGAATGAACCTTTGAAGTAGTGTTTAAAAAAATCAAGTTTGCAAATGATTCCATCCTAATTTGTTTGGTGGTGTTCTGCGATTATCAAACAGCACGATGTCATCCTGTTACATTCATTTGTTCGCTGCTTTGGCAATACTTCAAATGTAAAGCCATTGTAAACTCTATAAAGGAATTAATGTCAGAACATAAAGCATTAAGGTTGTAACCTTAGATGACTAATAATCCATCTTCTGACATGTTTAAATTTAGCCCAACATTATAATACCAAAGCCCATGTTATAACAGATATTGCCATGTGGACTTGAGATTTACAAAAATAATGTTAATAGGTTCTATTGAATACTAAAAATTACAAATATTTAGATTACTATGCAACTAACCAAGAATATACTGTATCAAGGACTCTTCATTTAAAGCACTATTTTAACTATATCATTAAAATCTTGGTTACTAATTGTAGGAGCCATGTATCTATTTTCTGCTTGACTGTATTGTACTTTGTGTTCTGTTGCGTGTTAATTATGGATTATGGTAATTTATCACATGGGTTAAGCAAATGAGTATTGTATAGTTACCTGTTCACGCTGTGTTTTACTTAGTTCAGTTTAGTCTAGTTGAGAGTTAGAGGCAAAGGGGGATTATGATTTTTGTTGACTGCCAAATACGTTTGATTACGCTTATCTCGTTATTTCGTGTTTGGTTTCCTAATAAAGGATCAAACATAGTTGTTTCGACTTGGACTTAGCTATCTGGAAGGGTGTTATTTCCCGTACTCTGTCTCTCAGCGGGTTCGGTTTGTTTTCAAGTAACCGCTACACCAATATTGGCTACTAAAATGCGTTACATTCCTTAAATTGCAAAAATTACATTTTAATAATTCAAATATGAAAACTTTGCATCTTCACTATAAACAAAATTCAAAAGAATCTTAATCTTGCTTCGCCGTTGAAAGCTTGTTTCCACAACTCCGCCTCAATGGCTGCATTTAATGGATTTTTCCTATAAAGCTGCCATCACGTAAAATGGATTGATAAAATTATTTTTAAAAATCTGATAAACCATATCAAATTCTTGTCTGCCACAGCTCGAGTCTCCCATTTGCTTTCTATGCTCCCATAAATTAACATCTTACGCTGCTAAAGGGATTTTTTTAAAAAAATAGAATTCACTCCAATACAAAGTGGTGATAACTTTGAATATTTACTGCACTGGGCTAATCTCCTGTAACGGCACAAAACAGCTCACGAGGTTACAGGATGTGACGACTGTGAAAGATTATAGCGCTAACTTTGGAGCAAGCAAGACTATTCACTTAAATTAAGGTAACACCACCACCCCCTGGACAAAATAGTGTATTTACCTTTTGCGCAGCATCATGATTTCACTGAACGGGTTATTACAATTATCACCGAACAAAAATAAAGTACTTTCTACAGTATTTTTTTTTCTAAATTAGATAAATTGTTTAGTAGGGTGGACAAATAATTTCAAAGGAGCACTACTTGTGCCTTCCCGAATTAGTCCGATTTGCCTGCACTTGCACTGCACATCCTTCTAAACCTTTCTTGTCCAGGTATCTGTCCCAAAAATCTTTTAAACATTGTAATTGTACCCACCTCTGCATCACTGAAAGCTCATTCCATATATCCAAAACCATTGCTCTATGGTGCCTCTTGAATCGTTTGCCTTTCACCTCAAACCATGCCCTCTTGTTTTAGATTCTTCTATCCTGGGAAGAAGACTGACTATTTTATCAATGACTCTGATGTTTCATAAACCTCTATTAGATTACTCCTCAGCCTCCTTTAATCCAGGGGAAACAGTCCCAGTCTATCCAATCTCTCCTTGTAACTCAAGGCTTCCAGTTCCCATGATATTGAGAGTATTTCTTGCACTTTTTCCAGCTTAATCACACCCTTCCTATATAATATGGCTACCAGAACTGCACACAATGTCAGAATCAGGTTTATTAACACCGGCATGTGTCGTTAAATTTGTTAACTTAGCAGCAGCAATTCAATGCAATACATAATCTAGGAGAGGAAAAAAAAATAAAATTAACAAATAAACAAGTAAATCAATTACAGTCTACATATATTGAATAGATTTTAAAATGTGTATATACCGCATACTTTTAAAAAAAATTAAAAAGCGAGGTAGCGTCCACAGATTCAATGTCCATTTAGGAATCGGATGGTAAAGGGGAAGAAGCTGTTTCTGAATCGCTGAGTGTGTGCCTTCGGACTTCCATACCACCTACGTGATGGTAACAGTGAGAAAAGGGCATGTCCTGGGTACTTTGTGGGCTAGTACCCAAGATGAACTGACTAGATTTACAACCTTCTGCGGCTTCTTTCGGTCCTGAGCCTTCCGTATGCAGCCTGTCAGAATGGTCTCCACAGTACAACTATAGAAATTTTTGAGTGTGAGTAAGTGACTTTATTGTCGCCAAACAATTGATACTAGAGCGTACGATCGTCACAGCGATATGTGATTCTGCGCTTCGCGCTCCCTGGAGTACAAATCGATAGCAAATATAATAAAAATTTAAATTACAAATCATATATAAAAAAATAGAAAAGAGAAAGTAAGATAGTGCCAAAAAAAAAACCGAGAGACAGGTCCGGATATTTGGAAGGTACGGCCCGGATCCGGGTCAGGATCCATTCAGCAGTCTTATCACAGATGGAAAGAAACTGTTCCCCAATTTGGCGTACGAGTTTTCAAGCTCCTGAACCTTCTCCCAGAGGGAAGAAGGACAAAATTTGTTGACATGCCTAATCTCTTCAGACTCCTAATAAAGTATAGTCACTGTCTTGCCTTCCTTACCACTACATCAATATGTTGGCACCAGGTTAGATCCTCAGAGATCTTGACACCTAGGAACTTGAAGCTGCTCATTCTCACCACTTCTGATCCCTCTTTATTGAGGATTGGTATGTGTTTCTTCATCTTACCCTTCCTGAAGTCCACGATCAGCTTGCTTGTCTCACTGACATTAAGCTCCAGGTTGTTGCTGCAGCACCACTCCACTAATTGGCATATCTCACTCCTCTACGTCTTCTTGTCACCACCTGAGATTCTACCAACAATGGTTGTATCGTCAGCAAATTTATAGATGGTATTTAGTCATGTGTATACGGAGAGTAGTGGGGTAAGCACACATCCCTGAGGTGCACCAGTGTTGATAATCAGTGAGGAGGATAGGTTATAGCCAATCACACAGATTGTGGTCTTCCAGTTGCAGAGGGAGGTACAGAGACTCAGGTTCCACAACTTCTCAATCAAGATTGTGGGAATTACGGCAATAAATGCTGAACTTGTAATATTCCACTTGTAACTTTGGAGTCATTGGCAAGATTACAATGTTCCACTTGTGATCTTGCCAATGACTCGTACAACGGTAACACAACATTCCACTTCTTGTACTCTGCCCAGTCAAGTCAAGGTAAGCATGACATGAACTGTCTTCATAACCTTGTACATTTGTGTTTCCTCATTGTATGTGTAATTCTATGTCTCTATGTTCTACAACACTCTCCAGGAGCCTATCGTTCACTAGGTTCTGTACCTTATGGGTCACCTGACCTGCTGAGTATCTCCAGTATTTCATATTTTTATTTCAGATTTCCAGCTTCTGCAGTTTTTCCTTTATTTTTGAAGTTGTTGTTTTGCTCATGCACTCTAAAGGCACATTGTGAAACGAAGTGCTTTTATAGTCATGATAATATGTATGATACTTGGATTTGTTTGTCAGCTCGCTGCTACAAACTTCAGTCACACCTGAGGTAATCTGACACTTCAACTTTACTTTGTGCTGCTTAGCACTCAAAAAGAGATTTCGTGTCTAGTATCAGAGGGTGTTTGAGGGAAAGGGTTAGTCAAAGGCCCAATCGAGCCTTCCACTAGGGCTGGTAGAGGATATAAGACTTTGATAGGGGTGTCAGAGAATCTAAGACATTGGCAGGTGTGTTGATGTTTGGAATGTCAGGTTCTTCAGGGTGAGGCCATGAAGATGGCAAGTTTGTTTTTCTTTTGGAGGGGAGGGGGTTTCTGTGTGTTTCCATAGATGCTTTCCCATAAGAATGCATTTTCCCCGGGAGTGAAGTGTACGAAGTGTTGAAATGTAGCTGTTGCAATGAATTATAGGGCTGGGAGAAATTAAGGATGAGACTAGGAAGGGATTTGAAAACAGCAGCAAATTCCATCTGGAGGATTTCCTTACAAAGAAATAACATGTAAGCTTAAGAGTAACAGATAAATGGGACGTATGGGATGACAATGATGGCCAATTCATTCAGATGAGTTCAAATTTATGGGAATCAGAAGACAACATAAAAATAGTAGCAAAGCTGTGGAGTAGCTTCAATACCATATGAACTGAGGCAGAGACAAAGTCAATGTCACAAATGAAGGGTGAAATGGGTACCCTTAGCAAAGGTGTAGGTTAAGTTTTGAATCAAAAACGGGTTCATATTACACGTCAGTGATTTGGACAACAGAATTCATGGTTTTACAGTATGACCAAGGTTACAGATGATGCGAAGATAGGTTGAGGGGCAGGTAGTATTGAGAAAGAAAAGAGTCTGTAGAATGACTTGGACAGATTAGGACAATGGGCAAAAAGTGGCATTTGGAATATAGTGTAAGAAAGTGATGCACTTTTGTACAATGAATAAAGGTGTAGACTATTTTCTAAATAGGGAGGAAGTTTAGAAATCAGAGGTGTAAAGGGACCAGAGAATCTTCATGCAGGATTCCCTGATGATTAACTTGCAAGTTGAATTGGTGGTAAGAAAGGCAAATGCAATGTTAGCGTTCATTTCGAGAGGAGTAGGATATAAAAGCAAGGATGTAATATTGAAACTTCATAAGGCATTGGTGAGACCACACTTTGAGTATTGTGAGCAGTTGTAAGAGAGGATGTGCTGGTGTTGGAGCAGGTCCAAAGGAGGTTCACAAAAAGGATCCCAGGAATGAAAGGGTTACCTTAGGAAGAGTGTTTGATGACCCTGGGCCCGTACTCACTGGATTTTAGAAGAATGAGAAGTGATCTAATTGAAGCCTACTGAATATTGAACGACCTAGACAGAGTGGATGGGGAGAGATACTTCTTATAGTGGCAGAGTTTAGGAGCAAAAGGCACAGCCTTAGAATAGAAGGATGTGATAGAAGTGATAAGGAAGAATTTAGTTAGCCAGAGCATTGAATCTGTGGAGGCCAAATCATTGGGTATATTTAAAACAGAAGTTTATAGCTTCTTGATTTGTGAGGGTGCCAAAGGTTATAAAGAGAAAATAGAAGAATGAAGTTTGAGAGAGGTAATAAATATGCCATGATGGAATGGCAGAACAGACTCAAATGGCCTACTTCTGCTCTTATGCCATATGTCTTAACTTCTTCGACAGCCTACCTGGGTCACTTGGAGGAACGCTTATCTTTATCGTACCTCCAAATTTCAAGGGACAAATAGCCTAACTCTGCTCCTATGTCTTATGGTCTTATAGTAGGAGATTATGGTCAAGACGAATCTCAGAATTATATGCTGCATAAACAATTTGATAATAAATGTACCAATTCCTTTATTAAATTGTACATAGTTCTACACAATGTATCAATGATAGAGAAAGTAAGCATTGAGGCGTGACTTGTTAAAAGTCTGGTTAGGATGTACTAAACATTATTATTCATCCTTATCTCCATCTCCTAGGCCAGTTAAGGCATGTAGTCAAACCACTGGTGAAGTGTTTGCCACTTGCTTTTTGGGGAAAATCAAGATTTAAACTTGGCAATGATGAAAGGAAAGCAACACATTTCCAAGAAAGGCTGGCATGGAAGTTGTAGTGAACACACAAGTAGTATTAGCATATTGGTTAGCACAATGCTTTACAGTACCACTGACCCCAGTTCAATTCTGGCTGCTGTCTTTAAGTAGTTTGAACATTGTCCCTGTGACCACGTGGGCTTCCTCCAACAGTCCAAAGACATAGCAGTTAATAGGTTAATTGATCATCATAAATTGTTCCATGATTAGGCTAGGGTTAAAATCAGGGGTTGCTGGGCAACACTTCTCAAAGGGCTGGAAGGGCCTATTCCGCACTCTATCAAATAAGTAAAATTGTATTTAAGATCCATGATTGTTTAATGTCATTTAGAAAACACAAGTGTAAAGTAGAATTGTTACTAGAGTTGTTAATTGTTACACATTTGTCCTGAAGAGTAGTTATTGTGGATTTTGGGGAGTGCTGTCAGTAAGTAACCGATTGGTACACATTACCAATCGAGTAATTACAAACCGAGTGGAGGGAATAAATGCAGGTTGTTTTATTGTATATCATAAGTACTTAATTCAAGCCATGAGTGTGGTAGATTGTCCACATTCAAGGAAAATTGAGAATATTGCTTCACACTCATGACTTATGACTTGTGCCTTGCAGGTGGAAGGATGATTATGGGCTGAGAGGAACTGCAGAATACCCACCTTTTCACCTATTGTAATAGTAGTTGAATTTCCAATCAACTGAGACCACCTCCCACCCCAGGAAGATAGTTAGGAAATTCTGTAACAGTAGTGTTATTAAATGTCAAAGACAGTCAACTAGAATCCCTTATATGAGAGATAATCATTGCTTAATACTTGTGTGGCATAGATGTTAGCTACCACATGGAATTGCAACATAAAATAGGTTAAGAAAATGAGGTAGAATGTTGGTTAATTTACTGCATTAATGCTGCAGATCCTTAGTTTAATGTTCCTGAGGTAAGACTTTAAAACCCAACCACAAATAGGAAATATAAATGCAGTTAATTGAAATAATCAAAAGGCAGAACTTCTTCATGGGCTCCATATCCTGGAATTTCCTCCAGAACAATACTTAGGTGTATAGAGCAGGCACACACCGAGACTGTTGAGCACGGTAACGGCTGTCAATTCTACATTTGGTAGAAGCTGTAAGAAAGTTTCCTGTACTGACAAATCATAAACATCACTGACCTTGCAGAGGTGGTACTGAAGTGGACACCCATGTGGAAGATCCCATTTTGATGTTATATAAAATGATTGCTTGACCCTACCTGGAATCTTGCCTGGGTATCAAAAGCAGTCTCTCTCCCTCTGACCACTGTCTCAGGCACTCCACCCACTTAATGTAGACCCACTTACCAATCCGCTGCCACCTCAATATCATTGTTTGATGAGTTGCTCAAACATTTTGGAAGCAGGATATTGTGGAAAGGAAATGCACATCATGAAGTAAAGTTCATATACTAGTAGAAATAGACAAGGAAGGGGAGGAGGGGAGAGAAGAGAGCTGTATTGCTAGGGGATTCTATAGTCAGGGAGGCGGATAGAAGATTTTGTGGGGAAGATCGGGAATCTCAGATGGTATGTTGCTTCCCTGGTGCCGGGGTCCGAGACATCTCAGATCGGGTGCAGGTTATTCTCGAGAGGGAGGGCAAGAATCCAGATGTTGTGGTCCATGTAGGGACCAATGACGTGGGTAGGATGAGTGAGGGGGTCATGCGTAGGGAGTTCAGGGTGTTAGGTGCGAAGCTGAAGAGCAGGACCTCCAGGGTAACAATCTCAGGATTGCTACCTGTGCCACGTGCGAGTGAGGCAAGGAACAGAAGGATTATAAAGATTAATACATGGCTGAGAGGATGGTGCAGGAGAGAGGGCTTCTGGTTTGTAGATAATTGGGCTTTGTTCCAGGGAAGGTGGGATCTGTTCCGAAGGGACGGTTTACACCTGAACTGGAGCGGTACTAACATTCTTTCAGGGAAGTTTGCTAGTGCTTCTTGGGGGGGGGGGGGGGGTTTAAACTAAATTTGCAGGGGGTGGGGATCCGTAATGTGAGAGAGGATAGCGAGAGGAAGAATAAAGGACAGGTGGGGACTACACGGTTTTGGAATATTAAGTGTGTAGTTGAGGAAGGTGGGGCAGAACAAGTGATAAGGAGGACTCATGTACAGAGGGATGGTCTGACGGAACATGGAGTTAAATGCGTTGAAAGAATAAGTAAATTTAGGAAGGACAACAAAATTCTAGGGGCGTATAGCCCGATGGGAGTTCGGGGAGCTGGGTTAAGCACAATAGGCAGTGATTCAAACAGAGAGAGAAATGGGTTAAAAATTCTATATCTGAATGCACGAAGTGTCAGAAATAAGGCGGATGAGCTTGAAGCCCAGGTGCGAATGGGTAACTATGATGTTGTTGGGATAACGGAGACATGGCTCCAGGGAGATCAGACCTGGGAAATGAATGTACAAGGATATACGGGCTATCGCAGGGACAGAAATGTGGGCAGAGGGGGTGGGGTGGCCCTGTTGGTGAGGAATGAGATTCAGTCCTTTGCAAGGGGGGGGCCAAAGGGTCAGGAGAAGTAGAGTCTGTGTGGATAGAACTGAGGAACAGTAAGGGCAAAAGGACCCAAATGGGTGTTGTCTACAGGCCACCAAACAGTAGCATGGATATTGGGTGCAAGTTGAATAGGGAGTTAACACTGGCATGTAGCAAAGGTAATGTCGCAGTAGTTATGGGGGATTTCAACATGCAGGTGAACTGGGAGAATCAGGTTGGTGCTGGACCACAGGATAGCGAGTTTGTAGAGTGCCTACGGGGTGCATTCTTGGAACAGCTTGTACGAGAGCTGACCAGGGGCAAGACTATTCTGGATTTAGTGTAATGTAATGATCAGGATTTGATAAGCGATCTTGCAGTAAAGGAGCCATTACGAGGTAGTGATCACAATATAAGCTTTTATCTGCAATTTGAGAAGGACAAGGGCAGATCGGAGGTGTCAAGTGTTGCAGATGAACAGGGGAAACTATGGAGCCATGAGGGAGGAGCTGGCCAAAGTTGACTAGGCAGATAGCCTAGCAGAAAAGACAGTGGAACAGCAATGGCAAGTATTCTTGGGAATAATGCACAAGCTGCAAAATCAGTTCATCCCCCAGAGAAGGAAGGATTCAAAGGGGGGAAAGGGGCCACAGTGGTTGACAAAGGAAGTCAGAGATTGCATAGCATTAAAAAAAAGGAAATATGACAGAGCTAAGGTGAGTGGGAGGACAGATGATTGGGAAGTTTTTAAGGAACAACAGAACTTAACTAAAAAGACAATACGGGGAGAAAAAAATGAGGTACGAACGCAAGCTAGCCAGGAATAAAAAGGAAGATAGCAAAAGCTTTTTTAGGTATGTGAAGAGAAAGAAGATAGTTAAGAACAATGTTGGGCCCTTGAAGAATGAATTGGGTGAAATTGTTATGGGAAACAGAGAAATGGCATAAGAATTTAATGAGTACTTTAGATCTGTTTTCACTAAGGAAGACACAAGCAATCTCCCAGATGTATGGATGGGCCAAGGACATAGGGTAACAGAGGAAATGAAACAGATTGACATTCGGAAGGAAACGGTGATGAGAAAACTGATGGGACTGAAGGCTGACAAATCTCCAGGTCCAGGTGGTCTGCACCCTAGGGTACTAAAGGAGGTCGCCCTGGAAATTGCGGATGCATTGGTAATCATTTTCCAATGTTCCTTAGATTCAGGATCAGTTCCTGAGGATTGGAGAATGGCTAATGTTATCCCACTTTTTAAGAAAGGAGGGAGGGAGAAAACAAACAGAGAACTATCGACCTGTCAGTCTGACATCAGTGGTGGGAAAGATGCTAGAGTCCATTATTAAGGATGAAATAGTGGCATATCTAGTGATATGATTGGGCCGAGCCAGCATGGATTTACCAAGGGTAAATCATGCTTGACTAATCTGTTGGAGTTTTTCAAGGATGTAACCAGGAAGTTAGACGGGGGAGATCCAGTGGATGTAGTATACCTCGATTTTCAGAAGGCATTTGATAAGGTCCCACATAGAAGATTGGTGGGTAAAATCAAAGCTCACGGGATCGGGGGGGGGGGGGGGGGGGGAAGACATTGACATGGATAGAAAACTGGTTGGCAGATAGAAAGCAAAGGGTAGCGGTGAATGGGTGTTTCTCGGAATGGCAGGTGGTGACTAGTGGGGTGCCACAGGGCTCGGTATTAGGACCACAGCTGTTTACCATTTACATTAACGATTTGGATGAAGGCATAGAAAATAACATCAGCAAATTGGCTGATGATACTAAGCTGGTTGGCAGTTTGACATGTGATGAGGATGTTAGGAGAATTCAGGGTGACTTGGATAGGCTGGGTGAGTGGGCAGATACTTGGCAGATGGTGTTTAATGTGAATAAGTGTGAGGTTATCCACTTTGGGAATAAGAACAGGAAGGCAGATTATTATCTGAACGGTGTAGGGTTGGTTAAGGGAGAAATACAAAGAGATCTCGGAGTCCTTGTTCATCAGTCACTGAAGGTGAATGAGCAAGTGCAGCAGGCAGTGAAGAAGGCTAATGGAATGTTGGCCTTTATTACAAAGGGAATTGAGTAGAAGAGCAAGGAAATCCTCTTGCGTTTGTACAGAGCCCTGGTGAGATCACACCTGGAGTTTTGTGTACAGTTTTGGTCTCCAGGGTTAAGGAAGGACATCCTGGCTAGAGGAAGTGCAGCGTAGATTCACGAGGTTAATTCCTGGGATGTCTGGACTGTCTTACGCACAGAGGTTAGAGAGACAGGGCTTGTACACGCTGGAATTAAGGAGATTGAGAGGGGATCTGATTGAAACATATAAGATTATTAAGGGATTGGACAAGGTAGAGGCAGGAAATATGTTCCAGATGCTGGGAGAGTCCAGTACCAGAGGGCATGGTTTGAGAATAAGGGGTAGGTCATTTAGGACAGAGTTAAGGAAAAACTTCTCCCAGAGAGTTGTGGGGGTCTGGAATGCACTGCCTCGGAAGGTAGTGGAGGCCAATTCTCTGGATACTTTCAAGAAGGAGCTAGATAAGTATCTTATGGATAAGGGAATCAAGGGATATGGGGACAAGGCAGGAACCGGGTATTGATGGTAATTGATCAGCCATGATCTCAAAATGGCGGTGCAGGCTCGAGGGGCCGAATGGTCTACTTCTGCACCTATTGTCTATAAATAGACAAGTTTTATTTCCAGTTCCTCCTTTTGATATGTAGGCCTTGTACAAATTAATTAGCAGTTTGTTCAGTACCAGTTACTAAACCTTAATAATATATACTTTAAAAAAAATCTTAGTAAGATACTTTCTACAGGCCTACCAGTAGTGACTCCAGCCTGTATTCTATTATGTTTTAACAGACTAACACGCTACAGCTGTTGAAAGAATGAATTTATTACTGGAAGATTAAACAGCAGATTCTACAACATATCATGATTTGTTACAACTGCAAATGGTAAACAATATCTTTATTAAACATGCCATATAGAATCTGAATAAATAATGCTACAAAGTCCAAGCTATGTACAAATGTCTTGGGAAATTATGTTTACAAACATATACAGCAACACAATGTAAACAGGTAACACAATTCTGAATTATGCAAAAAAAAGTGATTTGAGTTGATGCATAGAAACAAAAATGCTGCAAATAGTTCAAATAAAGTGTACAAGTTTTAGTTATCTAACTTTTGCATTTTTTTAAACAAACCATTTGCACTTAAACAGTGCTTAAATACATCTTAATAAATCTGACATTAGAAATCAAATTGTACAGTACAACATAAAAATTACAGGAATTGGTGTTTTAAAACATCACCAAATCCAGGCACGTAACCAAGAAACCTAGACCAACTATCTGGAGAGTCACAACCGTACAAGTGGCATGAAAAATTACCATGTATACCACATCATCTTTGAATATGTACTTTTTCCAATACTGCTTGGAATTTAATTTTTGAATGCTCAATATACAAGTCTTTTGTTTCTGTGGCAAACAATAATAGCATTAACATCAGCAAGAAATCTAATTAACATTTTATCAGAGGCATACTGGTTAATTGAAAATCTCATCCAGAAGAAATGAAAGTGAAGGTTCAGAAATTCCTACACACTGCAGTGCACTCCATTTGTAGCCAGGTTACAATGGTTATCCTGGTGCAGAAGTAGACATTTTCCTTTTTTTAAATAAAAAAGGCGCAGTATGGCTATTTAGACACTGAGTGGCAGCATGCCAGGTGGGGAAGAAGGTGGTGCTGATCCAATTCCAGCAGGTGCTTGGTCTAGACCATTTACTGCCCTACATTTAACAAAAGAAACTTGTTATATTAAAGCACTTTATACGAGAACGCTACAGACCTAGCAAATTCTGATCAATATTCAAATATGAATTATTATTTTTAATCTGTCTCAAAGCAACTATCAAGTTCACTAGTAGCCCTGGTTGAAAACAGTAAAATCTTATATAGACGCTTATCAGTTCACTTGCTTTGGTTTCCTGTAGAGTCTATTTCTGGAAATTCAACTTCCTTCTATACTTTGCCTGCATCCTGCAGCACTGTCTGGCCTTGAAAATTAAAGAACTACATTATTCTTCTACAGTAGTTATTTGGAAAGTTCTACATGAAAATATTAATATACTACTAGAACATGCCATTAGATTATATATTACAACTAAATCATCTTTTATTAGAAATTATAGCCTGAAGCATACACAATAATTAACAGATTGTTTTAAACAGGAGTTGAAATAATTTACTGTCGTTTATTTCAGGTCAAAGTGCATGTTAAAAAATCTGTGAAGATAGCTAATCCAAGATGATTAGAATGACCATGAATTATCTACATTAAGAATTAATAGACATTCAACTTTATCACTGATCTGGAAACCGAAATAGCAATTTCCATATTTAAAATAATTTCTGTATATAATCAGCAATGATTATCCTTACCTAATAAAATTTATTGTATTTGGACAAATATTTTTAGAACTACAAGATAACTCAAAACTACATTACTTATAGCTAGCCATTTTTTTTAAAAAAAGAAAACAAATCTACAGAAAACTTGAAGTGCAAATGCACACATTTGTTAGTACGAGTTTAGCCATGCCTCATCTTTCAAAGTACAAGGGATAAATCCACAGCCAAGAATTTTTACGAAAAAGCATTGTGTACTGGATGGTATCGATTTTAAAAGTTATTGTCTTGTTTTGGCCCAAGGCTGTTCTTGTACAGTCTTTTTCAGATTACAAACTTGGTTATATTCCGGTATTCCGATTTCCATTAATAGTTTAGCCCAGTACACAAAGCTTTAGTTTTGATTTTATCATAAAATCTCCAGTTGGCAAGCAGATCTTGTTATGGTCAAAAGTTGACCAGAAAAACTTAAGAGTCCTAAGAGAGAATGCTACCCAGAAACCAAATATTTTAATGGTTATTTGCCTCTTCCTTGTAAAGAGGCTCAGTATATCTAACCATGAACTACTGTAAAATACTCTTTCCAGATACATGTATATGGGTTAAAAAAATTAGAATTTTGGCCAAAACCTCAAACATTACAAATTCCAAAATACACTCTCAGCCATTTGTCACATTCTATTTGGTTTCTCTTCAAGTGGGTTAATTGTGGGTTAACTCAATGCAGTCTTATACTATGGGCTCAACAGCAGCTAGACTGTACTGGCAAAACCTGCATTTATTGTGTACTTCTAAGGCAGCAGATGCTACCAAGGTTTTTCACAGAGCAGTATTACCGGACAAAATTTGACACCAAGGTACGGATGACCAAAAGCGTGAGCAGAGATAGACTGACACTAAGCGGAGAGAATATTTATAATCTAAGCTCCATTCAGACATCATCACTTGCCACAGGACTAACCCAACAGACAGGTTTATAAAATTATAGGGCAAAATTTAGAATTATTAGGAGCTAAAGTTTGAGGAATAATGCTAGACATGTCATTTTTAGGGTAGGCTCTCATAACTTGCCACAGAATATCAAAACCCCATGCTGTTAGTGAAACTTAAGTTTGAGTTCAGGTGTTAATACTGCTTCCATTTACATCACCATTGCAACAACATGCAGGTGATCACTTTGGAGGAATGCAATAAAATTAATTACCCATGATATACTTGAAAAAGACTCTCTCTTTTCTGATAAAAAGAAAACAATCCAAATCAACTTTACACACTCACAATTGAAGTTTAAACCAGTTTAAGTTGGTTAAATACTACAATCACTTAGTTCACGACTGAAACCAAGTTCTTGGATGTAGAAATTTATTCTCTTTTGTGCACTAAATACGTGATTCAATAACCACTGTGCATAGAGTCTGACAGTTGTTATTCAATTCCATGTACTTTAATAAAACAGAATTTAAGCAGAGTTAAATGTAGTTGTTCATAGGACAGATTTTACTTGCAACAAATGAAGGTGGATGGCATATGAATTCTAACTCTATAACTGGCAATTCCAATTCAAACTACACTGCCAAACCAAACTGTATTGTCTATAGATGCCATGTTCATTTTGCCATCAGAATCTACAAATGTGTTGAACATGAATAAAATTGGTTAGAAGTAAAAAGTATCAAAATAAATTGTACAATTGATATTAAAATTAGTTAACATTTTAAATTTACAGTTTTATATAAGAGTGCTTAGAAATTTTTGGAGGATTTACAATTCTGTAAATTTTGCATCCAAATTGAAGGATATTGTTTTATGTCATCTACCCCCCCCCCCCCCATGCATCTTCTATTGGCTGGAGGTGGGAAGGTAGGGAAGGTTAATATTCCACCAATATTTATAGTTAACAGAAAATGTGTAAAGAAAATTAATAATGTCCAGCTATCATATGCAAGAGCATCAAATTTAATGGTCTTCAGACATAATGAATGCCTCAGACATCAATGTCATTAAAACAGAGATAATTAAACAAGGTATATTGATTGAAACAGCACATAGCATTCAACTCTGCTGCTTAATTGCTGTTCTATTGAAGTCAATGGAAATTAATTTCAGTAGCAGAGTTTCAGGTGTAAACAAGTGTGCAAATTGTGTTAACTATGGTTAACAGTGTAGGCACTTCTAAACCCAAGAATTTATTCCAGCTACTAGGTGTCTTAAGGCAATTCTAGTATGTAACCAAATTAATCGAAGTAAATTTGTCTGCCAAACAAATCGTACTGCAAAATAATGGGATGCTTTGGTCAGCAATGGTGCGGCAAATGTTGGGGAATCATTTAGAAAAAAATATGAACTGAGGATAAAATTCGTTAATACAAACATCTGGTACTTTAATTTGCAGGATATTATTTAATGTGGAAGAATTTGACCATAGTTTATAATTATTGCCATTAGTATTCTTTAAACTTATGATGAAGAATTATGACTTTAAGGCATTTTTAGGATGCAGGTGAAACTAGCAAGACTAGCATCAATTCCCTATCCCCAATTTCCTTGAGAAGGTACCTTCATAAACCACTGTGGTCCTGCTGGTGGAGATACTGTACTCCTATGATGCTGGAGACTTCAATGAATTAAACCCAATCACAATGAAGGAATGCCAATCAATTTCAGATCTGGTGTGTGCACAACTTGGGAGAGAAAACGTGGCATTCACACGCACCTGAGATTCTCATCCTTCTAGATCAGAAGTTCCCAATCTGGCATCCACAGTTAATGGTAGGGGTCCAAGGCATAAAAGGTTTGGAAACCCTGTTCTAGATGAATGGCATCTAGATGAGTAATCAGGGCAAGCAAATTTATGCTTTTTGTAGATGTCAGTCACTGCAACTACAATGCTGGTGAGAATGCACATTTAGAGTAATGGATGGATGACAGGCCAAGTATGCTGCTTTGTACTGGTTGATGCAATTCTAGAGATTTTAGCAACTGCAGATTATTCCATCACAATGCTAACTTGTGCCATGTAGATAGAATTAAGGTTTTGGCTTGTCAGGATGTCAATAGGATCCACTTTCCTCCAATCTCTTCTGGATCCACAGTATTTGTGTGATTAGTCCAGTTCTTTCTGGCCAATAGAGATCCCCAGTAGGGAACCAAGTAAATGCAATGTCACTAAATATCAAAACCAAATTTGCACTTGTATGGTACAAGTATTACTCTGTACTTAACGGGCCAACCTTGAATGTTAAGTAGACAGTCTTACTGTAAACAGCCATGGACTGTTTCATGAGTCCATGCCTTCAGAATTTTAAGAATTTTAAACCTATTACTAACATTGGTTTGGATTTGACAAGTCAGGTAAATAGAGCAAAACAAAGTGTTACTGAGTTTCAAAGAGGTTGAGAAATATACCTTACAATACAAATCAGTTAGATGTTAGAACATGTAGAATGAATATAAATGGTTTTAATAGATTAAAAGATCTTTGGTTAGCTATAGCTGCTCTACACAGTATCTGGATGTATATCTTAATTTTTTGGCATTAATACCTAAAAGTCAAATCCATTCCATAGATTTGTGTGAAGGAATATTAAAATCAAAATCTTGTTAAATTTTTTGTTGGGGAAATAAAACTGTGCCAAGTGCATTAATTACTTCAAGTTTGAGGCAAAATGTTATTAGCAGTGGTGTGGGGGCTGTTATGTTAGATTCGGTTTGATCTACATACCATTGATTAGGTCAAAAGCAATGTGTCTGGTGGGAAAAGAGGAAGTTTGAGAAACTAAAGAGGAAGTTTACCAATACCAACAAAATTCTACTGTTAGACACATCTTCCTCATCCTTCCCCTTTCAGCATTCCAAAGGGATTGCTTGCTTTGTGACTCTCTGATCTGCTATTCTATATTCACTAATCTTATCCTTTCTCATACCATCTTTCTATTTCCACACTGGCACATATCCCTGCAAGTGACAGAAATGCTACACCTGTCCATTTACCTCCTCCCTCACCTCCATTCAGCACTAACAGTCCTTCCAGATGAGGCAACCTGCGAATCTATTGGGAGTCATCTATTGGAGCTCCCGATGCGAGAAATGATGTATTTGGTAAGCACCTCCATTCCAGCTGCCAGCAGTGGAATATTCCAGTGGCATATCATTTTAATTTCTATACCCATTCCTGTCCTAACATAAGGGTCACCGGCCTCTTCATTTGCCGTGATGAGTCCATTCTCAGTGTGGAGAAACAGCACCTCAAATTCCTACTAGGTAGACTCCAAACTGATAACATGAACATTCCTCCTGCCAGTAATTTCCCCCCTCCCCCTTTCCTTCTTCTATTCCCCACTCTGGCCTCTTGCCTCTTTTCCTCACCTGCCTATCACCTACCCCTGGTGCCCCTCCTTCTTCCCTTTCCACCCAGTCCACTCATTTCTCCTATCAGATTCCTTCTCCAGCCCATCACCTTCCCACCCATTTGGCTTCATCTATCACCTTCTAGTTAGTCCTTCTTCTCCTCCCACCCACCCCCACCCCCACCTTTTAGTTCTGGCGCCTTCCCTCTTCCTTTCCGGTCCGAAGAGGGGACTCGACGTGAAACATCGACGGTTTATTCATTTCCATTGATGCTGCCTGACCAGCTGAGTTTCTCCAGCACTTTGTGCGTGTTGCTTTGGATTTCCAGCATCTCGCGTTTAAATTTAAATTAATCTGTTTTCTCTCTTCTCCAGTCACACGATCTTTGGCCTAAAACGTTACTGCTGAATCTCTTTCACAGATGCTACCTGACCGCAAAGTACAGAGATGGTGTCAATCTTGGAAACAGCTTTCAAATTGGTACCACTGTCCTCTTCCTTCCATAAGCACTAATCATTTCTTTTCCTTTTTTCCCCAAGTTATGATTGACTCTGTTTATGTCTCCCTTTCAGACATCACATTAAATTCATAATAATTTGCTTCATCAAGTTTAAACACATCCCTCTGGTTTTTTAGCGATTCTTTTATACTGATATACCAATGATTATATCATTATTGGATTTACTAACTGGAATGGCTGTGTTATATGTTGATTAATCGTAAATACTTACCCTTTGTCAAAGTATGTTGCAAGACCTGAATTTGAAAACTTTGCATTGTTGACCATAGTAGAGGTGCCAATGCCATTCCCTGAACTGTAACTTTTTCGCGTTGCTTGGTCCTTTGCAAAATTTCTGCATGCTGCTAACTTTGATTCTAAGGCCTGAAATTTTTTTATAGATTAGTTAGCAAGGAAACTGCAGAACAGATTTACAAATAAAAACATTCATTTTCCATTAACCAAAGACTCATAAACCTCCTGCCACCCAACTCTATGCATCACTTTCTCCCACCAAAAAAACTAGTTTCTTTCAACCTAGAAAACTATTGAAAAATAAGAAAGTAAACAGGAAAGGATGCAAGGCTTTTGTGCTTAAACAGAATTCAAACCTTTCTTAAAATCAGCTCCAATTCTCAACTACAAAAGTAAGTTGGTCAAAGAATTTTTTTTTAAATGTAAATACACAGAGCTTCCCAAATGACAAATCAGAACATGTCTTTTCTAGGCAGAAAATTACTTTATTTTCCATATGCCTTATCTCTCGCCTAACAATGAATCTTTTTATGGCATAAGTTCACGGGCATTAGCAATATTTTTCCATTCATCCTCTACAAATTGAATGGCAGCAGGCTGTTAACCTTGACATTCAGCTGAGTTTTACACAATGTGCAGAAATCACTGACGAATAGGAAACATTAATCTTTTGTCCTTCCTTAGCTTAAAATAACCACAGAGCTGCCTTCCCAAATATCATTCACAAAATATGCATCAAAATACATAGTTATATTTACTATAGGTAGTAAATTGGTTTGCAGGATTGTAGGATTTGTTGCGTTCGATTACTTGTATTTTTATAGAGCATGTCTTTAAATTGTTGATTTTTTAAAACAAAACATGCAATAACTTTTAATAAAATAAACGCTGCAATTTACTGCCAATAGAAATTTACCCAATCGTTGAATCTATGAATGCTTACCGTATGAATGTTCACTCTAACACCATTGTCTCTATCTTCATTTATATACTCTTTGCTGAAATGAATTGCTGACCATATTCCTCATTTCGGAATGTGGTGCACCAAAATATATTTCTTGATTTACAAATTTTGCTTACAATTTTACAGAAATATATTTCTTAACCAAATTGAGGGATTACTGCACAGCTAATGAATTACTTACGAAGTGTCATCAAGGATCTAGATTATACTTGGTTATGGACTGTAGTTTTGGATAGGCTCTAGATCGATGTCTCTTTGGGGACTTTTGCTATTGCTTACACTATGGGGGAGGGGCTGATGCAAGTGAGGGGAGGAGGGGGAAGGTTGTTCCTTCTGATACTGCTTGTGCGTGGGAGGGAGAGGGAAGCTTTGGAATTCCGATTTTGCTATGATTCATTCGCTGGAGTTTCTTGTTTCGATGTCACTACCAAGTATAAGAATTTCAGATTGTATAGTGTATCCATTCTCTTATTAAATTGATGCATTTAAGTAAAATGATAAAAGCAGAAGATAATGGAAATTCCCTACTGAGTCGGTCAGTTTCCCAGAAACAAACAAGGTAATAACCAGCAAAAGTTTTAGTACCACTGGCTGCACATAGAATACAGATTTTCTTTGAACAGTGATATAGAGCCTTTACTGTTTTACTAATATGCATACTAATTATCTTAGTCTATAGGGCAAATTCTAATGAAAATGAAGCAAGAAAATTAAATGGAAACTTACCCCTACTTTTCTTAAAAGATCACCAACAATGTTTAGTGCAGATATTCTAGCTGATGGAGTTAAAGGAGTAGCACCATAGCCATTTGGTATAGCTGAAAAACAGACAGCTTAGTTTTGGATCATGCACATATTGGGGAATACTTAGATATTGAAACTACAGCACCACCACATGTATCACATTCATTTTAAAAAAATGACTAGAAATAAATGACACAAATTTTAAAGAGAAGATAACTAGAAATAAAATTCACAAATCGTTTCATTATTACTGTGGTAATGAGACCTGGTTGTGCATTAAATCAGAATTTCATGAGTTGGCATTCCACTAGACCAGAATCTGACTTAAGGAAGTGCACTTTCATTACACCAAGTTATGTATTTAGGTTTTTTGATGAAAACCAGTCACCGGCACAAAAGGACATAGTTTGCAGTGTTTCAAGAATTGCGTGTTAGACTTCATTCACCATAACCACACCCTCTCAGCAGTGTGGTACCTATATGTGAAGCTTCAATTTTACATTGTTTTATGGCTTATACTGGAGAGAGAGAAAAAAAATCAATCTTAAGAGTCCAATCAATTCTATTGTTCTGTTTTCAAATCTGCTCTTATATTTTCTATACCAATAAGGTGAGTTTGTCCATAGTTGTATTTGGGCACAATTTATTTTTAAACTAACTTTCCTTCAGGATGCACTCTCAGTGTTTTAATGACAGCTTCTTCTCTCTCCTCCTTCTGAAGTATCCTTGAGCAGTACCTCACTATTCCTCTTATTGCACTCTATATTTTATTTCTTATTGTAATGTATTGCTGCCCCAAAACAACAAACTTCACTATTTGTCAGTCATAATAAACCTTTTTCTGATTCTAAAATACTGGACAACTGTGCTGGTTCATGGCAGGTTTTGAATTTGGCAATAAGAAAGTGGAAACGTAACAGGAATAAATACATAGATGCAATTTGCATCTGGATGATCAATTGTATTTAAAACTGAAATCCTACCAGAATGTACAACTTTGATTGATTACACACCTTGCCTTAAGAGTTGATTGTTCAAGAGCAGCTAAAGCACATAGATCAAGCAGATATAAACTGCTTCACCAAAATGTCAATACATTTGCCATTTCTGGTCAATCTCAATACACACTTTGAACATTATCTTAAGCGTCAACATCCAATATATGATCTTAAACATTGTCAAGCCAATCTAGCTGCACTTACAAAACTTTCACTAGTGTTCACCGAAGTATTAGCATTGTGCTCATGAAAAAGCTTAATCACCTGCTAATATCAAAATTTATAAGCTTTCAGAGGAAAGCAATTTAACCAATATTTTGTTCAATGCATACAGTAACCCAAAACTGGAAATGGTTTGTGAAATTGGTAAACACATGTGCACAGGAGCATAAAAACCCATAGGAAAGTGCCTTTGAGATTCTCAAGTATTGACACTGAAGTAATCTCATTCATGCAGATCTTCTATCTTCAACCTGGCCACCTAACTTCAAAAGATGTGAGTGGATGGGTTTATGGTCTGTATCAAATAACCAATTGAGCAGTTTAATTTTTATCAAAAGCCTACTGAGTTGAATTGGTAGTTGTCTTAGACTTAGGCCAGTTCATTGCTAACATTACAAGCTATCTATACCTATACATGTGTACAGAAGCTCAAAAATAGTTCTGGTAATTACTGAAAAGCCTCCATCACATACCTTTGGGCGAAGTAAAACCATTGTCTGCTGTTCTTCCTACAGGTGTAGCTGGGAGAGAGAGCGAAGCTTGAACAGCAGTGTCCATCTTCTCACACTCCAATGTCGGTGAACTAGGGGCAGATTTTCTTGTTACTTCCTGCCTTTCTCGTACTGCTAACTCTTGTCGTAGATCTAAAATATTCACAAAACTGCAGCTAAGCAAAGGTTTCATCGTTGCACTAAAGAATAATTATTAATTTGAATTTTATATTACCACTTGGTTATTAATATTTATTATTGAGCTGCTGGCCCAAACATCAAAACATCTAGCAAAAACACTAACAATTGGTTTAGTGGCACATGTACCAAGGTACAGTAAAGAAAATTGTTTTGTATTCATCCAGACTGTTCATTTCAAACATAAGTACATTGAAGTAGTATAAAGGGAAAAGCATTAACAAAATACCGAATATTGTGCAAGTTACAGTTGCAGAGAAAGTGCATTGCAGGTAGACAAACAAGAAACAACACAACAAAGAGATGGATCAAGAAATGAAAAGTTCATCTTTATCATACAAGAAATCTGTTTGAGAGTCTTATAACAGAAGAACAGAAGCTGTTCTTGAGGCTGGTGATGTCAGTTTTCAAGCTTAGCTACCTTCTGCCTGATGGAAAAGGATAGAATGACCCGAGTTGCGGGGGAGGGGGAGAGTGGTCTTTGTTTACATTGGTTCTCCCCAACTCCCCCCTACCTCACCGAGGTAGTAGGAAGTGTAGACAAAGTCAGTGGAGCCATTTTTTGTGATAGATTAGGAGTTATTCACAACTCTGCAATTTATTCCAGTCTTGGGCAGAGCTGTGATGCATTAGATATGATGCTTTCTCTGGAGCACCTACGAAAATTGGTGAGGGTCAACAAGAATAAATATGCCAAATATTTAGGACTGAATGTAGGTAATATTGCCTTTATGCACTTATCACATTGATAATAAATTGCAGTATCTTGGGGAGGGGAGGGCAGAAGCACACTAATCTGCTTCTTTGTTTGGTCGCACTAGTCTTTTTCTAAATTCTGCATCAAAATCTGATTATTGATCTTCCACTAAATTAAAAATGATGTCCAGCAGCTGCAGTTCCAAATGCAACCAGCACATGTATTGACTTGTGGAATTCACTACCACAGGCAGCTGTGGAAGCCAAGTCTTTACATATATTTAAGGAAGAAGATTGGGGCTGAGGGAAAATGGATCAGCCATGATGGAATGACAGAGCAGACTCAATGGGCTAATTCTGCTCCCATCTCTTATGGACATCATACTTCCCCACAGGTCCCACGAGATGTCGATAAGCAACTCGAAGGATAATCAAGCAAGACAGAACAAGGGATGAAGAGCAGCCAACATGAAATAAAAACAAATTTGTTTTTATTTGTTAAAAATTGTTAAAAATAAAAACTCACCTCGTGCTTCATCTTTTAACCTCTGAACAGAAACAAGAAGTGATTCCTTCTCATCAAGTTCACTTTCTAAAAACGCATTTCTTTCAATTGCTTGATTCAGTCGTTGTTCAAAATCTTCTAGTGATACTATAGTAGCCCTAAGTGTTAAACAATAGTACAGTTAACATGTCAAGGCTATGAAAATTAGATGGAGTGTTTCACTGCTCCATATCAGCACTAAGTGATGAAGGTTATTAAATAAAACTGACTTCATGTAGCAACCAAAATGGAAGAAAAAAATTGTACAATGTTGCTTTAACGGGTATGAATTGTTTTCAAATGATCTTAAAAATAAATGAATTGAACCCCAAATATCCTTATCATAAAATATATTTTATTAATATACATTAATTTTTATCTTATAAGGTAAAAAAATGGGTCAGAAAGTTTCAAAATTCTGAGTTAGCATCAATGAAGAATTGATTACATACAATGCCTATATTCACCTCTCCCCCCAGAAGTTTTCATGTTTTATTGTTTTACAACACTGAATCAGAGTGGATTTAATTTGGCTTTTTTTGATACTGATCAAGAGAAAAAGACTCTTTTGTATCAAAGTGAAAACAGATCTTTACCAAAGTGATCTAAATTAGTTACAAATATAAAACACAAAAAAATTGATTGCTTAAGTATTCACCCCCTTTAATATGACAAATCAAATCATCATTGGTGCAGCCAATTGGTTTTAAGAAGTCACATAATAAGTTAAATGAGGTTCAATTTTTTGAGACCTGTGTGCAGTCAAGGTGTTTCAATTGATTGTATTAAAAATACATCTGTATCTGGAAGGTCCAACTGTTAGTGAGTCAGTATCCTGACAAAAGTTACACCATGAAGACAAAAGAACACTCCAAGCAACTCTGCAAAAAGGTTATTGGAAAGCACAAGTCAGGAGATGGATACAAGAACATTTCCAAGTCTCTGAACATCCCTTGGAGTACCGTTAAGTTTATCATTCAAGAAATGGAAAGAATATGGCACAGCTGTAAATCTGCCTAGAGCAGGTCGTCCTCAAAAACTGAGTGAGCATGCAAGAAGGGGACTAGTGAGGGAGGCAACCAAGAGACCTACGACAACTCTGGAAGTGTTACGTTTCAGTGGCTGAAATAGGAGACTGTGCATGCAACAACTGTTGCACGAGTACATCAGCAGTTGCAGCTTTGTAGGAGAGTGGCAAAGAGAAAGCAGTTAAAGAAAAAAACTCACATGAAATCTCAGCTACAGTATGCCAGAAGGTATGTGGCAGATTCCAAAGTGAGCTGGAAGAAGTTTTCTCGATGAAACCAAAATTGAGTTTTTTGGCCATATGACTAAACTATATGTTCGGCATAAGCCAAACACTGTACATCATCAGAAACACACTTACTGTGAAGCATGGTGGTGACTCCATCATGCAGAGGGGATGCTTCACTGCAGCAGGCCCTGAAGGCTTGTGAAACTAGAGGGTAAAATGAATGCAGCAAAATACAGGGAAAACTTGACGCAATCTGCAAGAGGACTGCAACTTGGGAGAAGATTTGTTTCGCAGCAAGACAATGATCCCAAGTATAAAGCCAAAGCTACTCCGGAATGGCTTAAAAACAACAAAGTTAATGTCCTGGAGTGGCCAAGTCAGAACCCAGACCTCAACCCAATTGGAAATTTGTGGCTGGACTTGAAAAGTTTGTTCACTCACAATCCCCATGCAATCTGACACAGAATTTGAGTAAAGAGGAATGGGGGAAAATTGCAGCATCCAGATGTGCAAAGCTGTTAAGAGACCAAATTAAATCCATTGTGAGTCACTGTCGTAAAACAATAAAATATGAAAACTTCCATGGGGGAGAATACCTTTTTGTAGGCACTGTATTTCCAGAACAGAAAGGTACATTGAGGAATGTGTCTTTGTCTCTAGATGTCTTGTCTATGTCCTCTAATAGAGCAGTGGTTATAGTTTTGTAAGCTGACAAAATTTTAGCAGGTATCATATGAAGAGTACACATTACAACTAGTAGTGACGGGTAAGTTGAACATCAAACAGGCAGCTGTCCCCTATGTGTACTATCAAGTTTCCTTATTGTTGTTGGTACTGTAATCATGCAAGTGGAACTTGGCAGATAGAATAGAATTTTTAAATGGTATATAGACTTTGAGGAGCAAATTAACTGCTATAGAGTATGTGACCTTTTGGCATTTCAAACATTTTTCTTAACATAATCAGAACGTCATGATCAAAGTGTGGTAGACAGATCTCCAACTAAATTTAACAGACAAAAAGTACTGGTCAACATTTTATACAGCACTTTAAATGTAGAAAACAGTTAAGATGTACCACAAAAACAAACCAAAGAGTAACACCAGACAGAAGGAGTGAGGAGATGACTTTAGGATTAGTAAGAAATCAAAGCAGCAGCTTGTCATCAAAAACATCAAACTACTTTCTCAATTAAATAGAATACCAGATACCTGGCCTATAAGATACTTGTCTATTTCTCCATAATCTTCTATTCCCCTATTCCTCTGACTTTAACCAATCTGTAAAAGCAGAACTAAGAGAACTGCCACTTGACTGGATGACAATACTGTGACCTGCCAAGCCAATTGCTGCAGAAACAAAAAAGGACAAGGAGGATTGGTAGATTCAAGTTGTGTCTTTCGCTAAGGCCATTTCATGCCTGTAATTGGCACAAATCTAAGACTGCAGCCATTCAAACACGGTGATTGTGGAAAAGGCAAGCTCATATTTCAGTAGTGGAAGTAAGGCCTTGTAGCAATTTGGTAGGGAATGGAAGGTGGCGGTGTGTGAGAACAGCAAAGTCAGGAGCATTATTTCCAGAGCATACAATTGCCAGCAGATTTGAGAAAGGGTGAAATAATGGGGTGACATATAAATCCACAAAAATACCTGCCGCTGTGGATGTCAATAGTAGAAAAAAGGGAACACCCAGACAATATGAATTTGCAGAGACCAAAAGGAAAGAGAAGGGAATAACAATGCAAGTTCAAATTAAGAGTTTGATCTTGAAACAAAGGAAAATAGCAAGATGTGGGGAAAGTATCTAGGTAAATTGGTTGTTTCATTCAAACAACTTCAGGTGTTTTATACTCGCTAGTGGTCAGTTTTAACTTTTAAAAAAATCAATTTATTAATTGAATATCTTCTTAACATTATAATCTTGATATCCATGCCAGTTCATTTTTAAATGTATATTTTACAGTTTTCCTCTCAATTTTAAAATGCTTCATAAATTTGTATTTTTTAGTTCAAATGTGAACATATGGCTCTTCTGGGTGGAAGCTCTTTAAAACATCCTGATTCTAAGTAGGTCAGAGCAATGTATCCAATGATCATGCTGTCCAAATTATATAAGACAAATCGTCGACAAGCCTTGGTTGTTGTGAGCAGATGAACCACTCTCAAGCAGTTTAAAGAGTGTTTTGGTTTATATTGAATAGTGCAGAGTGAGAGGGCTTTGGCTCAAACAGGGCTTCGGCGAAGAACTGATTCACAGGGATTCACAGCTAACAGCGGACTCTTCCCTTTCTCCTGTGGTCCTCTTCCACACTGTTATAGCAGGTGCGCTCAGACCCATGCCATGCTCCCCATGACGTGTGGGAGGCTGACAGTGTCCCTGAAGACTCGTGCGCAGGAAGTGTGTCCAGCTGCAGCTCCTGATATACCACATGGCAGCACTGGAGCTGCGCGTGGACTCAGTTTGGAGCATCCGAGATGCTGAGAATGTTGTGGGTTGCACATTTACTGAGTTGGTCACACTGCAGTTTAAGAATCTAAGGAAAGGCAGGGAATGGGTGACCAACAGGAAGAGTAGCAGGAAGATAGTACAGGAGTCTCCTGCAGTCATCTCCCTCCAAAACAGATGTACTGCTTTGGACTCTTAGGGGAGATGGCTCATCAGGTGAGGGCAGCAGTAGCCAGGATCATGGCACAGTGGGTGGCTCTGCTGCGCATGAGGGCAAGAAAAAGAGTGGCGGAGCTGTTGTGGTAGGGGATTCCATGGTAAGGGGAATAGAAAGGAGCTTCTGTGGCTGCAAATGGGACTCCCGTATGGTGTGTTGCCTCCCAGGTGCAAGGGTCAGAGATGTCTCAGAGAGGCTGCAGGGCATTCTGAAAGGGGAGGGTGAGCAGCCAGCTGTCGTAGTGCATGTAGGTACTAATGATATAGGAAGAAAGTGGGATGAGGTCCTACAAGCTGAATTTAGGGAGCTAGGAGATTGAGGTCCTACTCTTTAATAATAATCTCAGGATTACTACCGGTGCCACAAGCTAGCCAGAGCTGGAATAGCTAGAATGAATATGTGGCTTGAGCGATGGTGCAGGAGGGAGGGTTTCAGATTCTTGGGGCATTCGAACTGCTTCTGGGGGAGGTGAGACCAGTACTGTCTGGACAATCTACATCTGGGCAGGGCCAGGACCAGTCCTAGAGAGATTGTCTGCTAGTGCACTTGGGGAGGTTTTAAACTATTTATGACAGGGGGATGGGAACCCACACAGAAAAGAAGAGGGAAGTGATGCAGAGACCAAAGCTGGAGTTAGTGAAGAAAAAAGTAAGGGTAGAATGCATAAAAGTAAAAATTGCATAGGTCACTAGATTCTAAAAGGACAATGAGTATAAGGGCACTTTATTTAAGCGCCCGTAGTGTGAGAAACAAGGTTAGTGAACTTGTGGCACAGATCAGTACCAATGCATATAATTTATTGGCCATTACAGAAACATGTTTACAAGGTAGGGATGACTGGGAATTAAATATCCAAGGGTATCAGGTAATATGGAACGATAGGCAGGGAGGTGGGGTGGTGTTCCTGATTAGGGATGAGATCAGGGCAATTGTGAGAGATGATATAAGATTGACAGAGCAGAATGTTGAGACCAACTGGGTAGAGATTAAGAACAGCAAAGGGGGAAAAAAAAATCACTGGTGGGTGTTGTCTATAGGCCACCTAATAAAAATATTTCAGAGGCAGAGGCGATTAACCAAGAAATAACTGAGGCTTGTAAGAACACAATGGCAGTTGTTATGGGGGATTTTAACTTCCACATAGATTGGGTGAATCAGATTGGTCAAGGAAGCCTTGAGGAGGACTTCATAGAATGTATCCGTGATGGCTTTCTTGAGCAGCATGTTAGTGAACCTACAAGGGAAAGTACTATCTTAGATCTAGTCCTGGGCAATGAGACAGGTAAGATTAACGATCTTGTAGTCAAGGATCCTCTTGGAAAGAGTGATCATAGTATGATTGAATTTTGCATACAGATGGAAGATGAGATATGAGATATTACTAATGTAATATGGTTGAACAACAACAGGATGAGTTGGCTAATGTGGATTGGGAGCACAGGCTACTTGGTAGGACAGTAGAATAATTTCAAAGAGATTCTTCACAATGCTCAACAAAAGTAGATTCCAGTCAAAAGTAAGGGCAGTAAGTGTGGGGAGAGCCAGCCTTGGATAACTAAGGAAATTAAAGATAGTATCAAATTTAAAAGCTCATGTGTACAAAGTTGCAAAGAGTAGTGGGAGATTGGAGGATTGGGAAAACTTTAAAAAGCAACAAAGAACTACTAAACAAGAAATAAGGAAAGACAGTGAAAGTAAATTAGCACAAAACATAAAATCAGATAGCAAAAGATTTTATAAATATATAAAGTGGAAAAGGGTGTCTAAAGTCAACATAGGTCCCTTGGAAGAAGAGAAGGGGAATTGGGTGATAAGGAAATTGCTCAGGCATTGAACGACTATTTTGTGTCAGTCTTCACACTGGAGGAGATGTCTAGTATGCCAAAGAAGGATGCCAATTGGAGATGAGGATCTCAATAAAATCACTGTCACTAAAGAGATAGTGATAAGCAAACTCGAGGGTAGGTAAGTCCCCTGTTCCTGATGGGATGTATCCCACCGTGCTGAGGGAATTGGCAGACATTATAGTAGACACGCCGGTAATCATTTATCAACTCTCTAGACTCTGGGCAGGTCCTGGCGGATTGGAAGACAGCAAATGTCACGCCACTTTTTAAAAAAGGACGTAGGCAAAAGACGGGCAACTATACACCAGTTAGCTTAATATCCGTATGCTTGAAGCTGTCATTAAGGAAGAAATAGCCAAACATTCAGAAAGGAGTGGTTCCATTAGACACAGGCAGCATGGATTCAGAAAGGGCAGGTCCTGTTTGACAAACTATCTGGACTTCTTTGAGGACATAATAAGTGCAGTGGATGAAGGGTAACAGGTGGATTTTGTATACTTGGATTTCCAGAAGGCATTCCGATAAGGTGTCGCACATGAGACTTAATAAGATACGGATGCATGGAGTCGGAGGATGTGTATTGGCATGGATAGTGGATTGGTTAACCAATAAAAGGCAGAGAGTTGGTATAAAAGGGTGTTTCTCCGGTTGGCAGTTGGTGGTGAGTGGGGTGCCACAGGGGTCGGTGCTGGGCCCGCAGCTGTTTACCATTTACACTGATTTGGAAGAGGGGACTGAATGTAGTGTAGCAAAATTTGCTGATGACACTACACTGAGTGGAAAAGCAAATTGTACAGAGGAGTTGGAGAGCTTGCAGAGAGAGAGAGAGAGACAGATAGGTTAAGTGAATGGGCCAAGGTCTGGCAGATGGAATATGCAGTTGGTAAATGTGAGATCATCCAATTTGGAAGGAATAATAAAAGAGCAGATTATTATTTAAATAGTGAAAGATTGCATGCTGTTGTGCAAAGGGACTTGGGAGTGCTTGTTCATGAATTGTGAAAAGTTGGCTTGCAGGTATAGCAGGTTATTAAGGAGGCAAATGGAATGTTGGCCCTCATCGCTAGAGGGATTGAATTCAAGAGCAAGGAGGTCATACTGCAACTATACAGGGTACTGGTGATGTCATACCTGGAGTACTGTGTGCAGTTCTAGTCTCCATACTTGAGGAAGGATATACAGTCAAAATGCTGGTGGAACACAGCAAGCCAGGCAGCATTTATAGGAGAAGCACTGTCGACGTTTCAGGCCAAGACCCTTCGTCAGGACTAACTGAAAGGAAAGATACTAAGAGATTTGAAAGTAGAAGTAGGAGGGGGAATTGCGAAATGATAGAAGACCGGAGGGGGTGGGATGAAGCTAAGAGCTGGAAAGGTGATTGGCAAAAGGGATACAGAGCTGGATCATGGGACGGGAGGCCTAGGGAGAAAGATACCCCCTCCCCCTCCTACTTTCAAATCTCTTAGTATCTTTCCTTTCAGTTAGTCCTGACGAAAGGTCTCGGCCCGAAACGTCGACAGTGCTTCTCCTATAGATTCTGCCTGGCCTGCTGTGTTCCACCAGCATTTTGTGTGTGTTGCTTGAATTTCCAGCATCTGCAGATCTCCTCATATTTGAGGGATATACAGTACTGGCTTTGGAGGCAGAGGATGTTCACCAGGTTGATTTCAAGGATACAAAATTTCAAGACAAAAATTATTTGACAAATGAAAATCAGACCTTTAAAAGATGCAGTTTACAAGTAACCACAACATGCAAGGACATAATGAATGTAGCTTATATCAGACATTAAAAAGAGATATATGTCAACATAATCTTTAAAGTTTCCTGCTAGTGCTTTTCTTCTTTGCAACTGTGTCAGCCTATGATTAAGTGACAGATGAATTAATGATTAATGAATAACTCTAATACTTTAAATTGCAACTGCCACCAAGAATGTCTACAATGCCTAATGAAAATGAATGGTGTCAAAGATCAAGATCAAAGGAGACAACACTTATACCATTCATTCATTAACTTTGAACAACCTAAAGCAGCAACTTCTCTAATAAGTTTCAATGTCCTATTCAGCTTCTTTATCTCACTTAAAGTATCTCTTTCTATGCTCTATCTACATTCACTATCTAATTTCACGTGAATACACCCCATTTTCTTCTACATTGGTGTACATTTCTTTCCATATAATTTAATTTCACTGCTTAAGTTCATAAACCATGGGGCAAGATCTTAATAAGATCATGGAACTAACACCGATATTACTGCAATACTTTCCATTCGGCATTTAGTAAGCATCAAAAAGATGGACCCAGAAGTTCAATTACAACAGCCATGCCCTAATGACCAAATATCACACTCAAATATCTTCTTATGCAGTGAATTTAAATGTAATTTTATTTTTGTAAAAACAATATATAAGTAATTTTCAAGTAACCATTGTCCTCTAATTGTATTGATTTCAAAAAGGGTTCAGAGACAGAAAGCTTTGGAGATTCAGAGTTTTGAATACATATCACGTATTAATAAATTAAATTAGTACTATTTCATAAAATAAATTAAGGGTATATATTCTTACCTTTTGGCTCTTTCTAAATCATCGTTTGCCTGCTCCAATTCCCTAACGTATTTATGCAGTTGATCTTTGATACCTCTGGTTTGACCCAAGTCATCTTCTAGCATAGATATCTGCTTATAACTCTGTGCATATTGCTGTTCTAGTTTTTCCTAAATGGTTAAAATGATTTAAAAAATTGGATTAGTAATATTTTGATATTGTTTGAAGAAAATTAAATGTTTGATCTCATGGTACCCATTTACCATGCAGGAATTTAAATTTAATAGTTTCACTGCACCATTTTATGGAATTGTGGTACTTATAAAGTAATGTCTTCAAGGTCTTCATTAATTCATCATCTCGGTCACCATTCAAATAATTTCAAACTCTAACTGATAAACTACTTAACTGCAACAATTATCTAACTGCATAAGCAAATATGCAGATCTACTTCTTAACATGGCCTTTCACTGAAATGGTTAGATGGCACAGAGGGTAAAAATATAGGCTTTTCACCTCTGGGACCAGAATTCAGAGTCAGCCCAGGCTTGCCTCTTTCTGACCGCAATAAACCCTTTTCTTGTTGATATATATTGATAGTAGACTATGCCAGTACAGTGGCAATCTCACGACAATCTGCACAGATCAGCAGTAGAGAAAAATAATGTATTTATCATTTGGAGCAAAATTCAAGTGAAATTAATTGCTCGTAAAAGTCTGTAGGATTGCAGTGGCAGCAGGAATATAAAATTAACTATGAGACAAAAAGCAGAGAAACAGTGATATTCCCCCCCCCCCCCCAACCAAGACTTTAGGAAATCTTTCACATATATTCTCCTGGGGTTTGGTAAAAGACCACTGGCCTTCAATATACATTAATGATCTGAGCATGAGTTAAAGTTAATTTTAAAGCTTTCAGATGAAGTAAACTCAAATGTAGAAACAAGCTATGGTAAAAGACTTCAAGAAGGCACATGCAGTCTAGTACAATGGACAGGAATATGGCAGTCAAATTCAATGTACAGAATTGTCATTTTTTCACAAGAAAAAGTAAGATTATTTGAACTAAATAATGTTCAAAGGAGTTGAGGGAGCTGCCCAAATACAGAAATCATTTATCATGATGTTCAAAAGGCAGATGAGATTATTGATTTTGTTGATTGAAAGGTGGTACAAAATAAAATTATGACATATAAAACCCTGGCTGACAGCATCTGACTACTGCTGTTAAAATGCATACCCATGTATACAGATGAACAAAGGGCACAAAAAAAAGACTGGGGAGACCAATTATATACAAAGGCTAAAGAAGCTGGGGTTACTAACTCTTTCTGATAAAGGAAATTCAAAATTTCCAGTTGCAGAAGCTTCAGTAAGTAGAATACACAGTTTTATGATGATCGGCAAATTAACCAGAGGTGATTCAGCAGGCTGCAAATGTGAAAGCACCAGTTTTAAAAGGTGAAGGAATCATATGGTTAAGAAAATTGGATAAACATCTGAAAGCTAGAAAACCAATGGAAAGAGGATGGTTATGAGATTGTTACGAATCAGCATGGTACTAAATCATGACACCCACCTGACCCCAAATATTGTACCATAATATTATTGTAATTCTGCTTGCAAAATACAACAGGACAGCAGATTGTTATAATCACTGATAGCGATCATTTGAGCATATAGCTTCAACAATGTCTAACATTACACCAGCACCTAAAAACATTGTGAAATG